>NC_090185.1:34932669-35532669 GCF_024679245.1 Pseudorasbora parva | reverse complement strand
GGGAGGCAAACAGATCTACCTGTGCGTCCCCGAACTGATCCCAAATCAGCTGGACCGACTGGGGATGGAGTCTCCACTCCCCAGGGATTGGCTGAAACCGTGAGAGCTCGTCGGCTGCACGGTTCAGGATCCCCGGGATATGGACAGCACGAAGGGACCTCAGGCGCTTCTGACTCCATAAAACGAGATGGCGGGCGAGTTGAGACATGCGGCGGGAGCTTAGACCACCCTGGTGGTTGATGTACGCTACTACGGCTGTGTTGTCCGATCTGACTAGTACGTGTTGACCCTTCAGCAACGCTCGGAAGCGGTGCAGGGCGAACCGTACTACCAGCAACTCGAGGCAATTGATATGCAGGAACCTCTCTAAAACTATACAGTAAAATGTTTTGTACATAAATACAGTAATAGTCAGGGTCACTCTGAACAAATATCAAAGGACAGAATGAGCAAACCTATAAAAAAATATTGTTATGTTTTTTGTTGTTGAAAATTGTACAGTGTTCGAATTCAATTTGATTATTGGGCAAGTTTGACTGCACTTTTCTCTAAAACTATACAGTAAAATGACTTGTAAATAAATACAGTAATATTCAGGGTCCCTCTGAACAAATTTCAAATGACAGAATGAGAAAACCTATGAAGTAAAATTGTTTATGAATTTTGGAAAAAATGGGACAGTGTAAGTATTTGAATGCAAGTTGATATTTGGGGGCATATTCGACTGTACTTTTCTCCAAAACTATACAGTAAAATTACTTGTAAATAAATACAGTAATAGTCAGGGTCACTCTGAACAAATATCAAAGGACAGAATGAGCAAACCTATAAAAAAAATATTGTTATGTTTTTTGTTGTTGAAAATTGTACAGTGTTCGAATTCAATTTGATTATTGGGCAAGTTTGACTGCACTTTTCTCTAAAACTATACAGTAAAATGACTTGTAAATAAATACAGTAATATTCAGGGTCCCTCTGAACAAATTTCAAACGACAGAATGAGAAAACCTATGAAGTAAAATTGTTTATGAATTTTGGAAAAAATGGGACAGTGTAAGTATTTGAATGCAAGTTGATATTTGGGGGCATATTCGACTGTACTTTTCTCCAAAACTATACAGTAAAATTACTTGTAAATAAATACAGTATTAGTCAGGGTCACTCTGAACAAATATCAAATGACAGAATGAGCAAAACTATAACGAAAATATTTTTATGGATTGTTAAAAATTGGAGAGTGCACTTGCTTGAATTACTTTTGGGGGCAAATTTGACTGTACTTTTCTCTAAAACTATACAGTAAAATGACTTGTACATAAATACAGTAATAGTCAGGGTCACTCTAAACAAATATCAAATGACAGAATGAGCAAACCTATAAAGGAAAGAGTTTTATGGATTGTTGAAAATTGGAGAGTGCAAGTCCTTGAATTAATTTTGGGGAGAGTTTGACTGCACTTTTCTCCAAAACTATACAGTAAAATTACTTGTAAATAAATACAGTAATAGTCAGTGTCACTCTGGACGAATATCAAATGACAGAATGAGCAAACCTATAAAGGAAATAAAGGAAAGATTTTTATGAATTTTTGGAAATTGGACAGTGTAAGTGTTTGAATAGACAGATTATTTGCAGTTTGACTGTACTTTTCTCCAAAAATATACAATAAAATGACTAGCAAATAAATACAGTAATAGTCAGGGTCACTTTAAACAAATATCAAATGACAGAATGAGCAAACCTATAAAGGAAAGATTTTTATGAATTTTTGAAAATTGGACACAGTGTAAGTGTTTGAATGGACCGATTTGCAGTTTGACTGCACTTTTCTCCCAAAATATACAGTACAACGTCTTGTAAATAAATTCAGTAATAGTTAGGGTCACTCTGAACCAAAATCAAATGACAGAATGAGCAAACCTATAAAGGAAAGATTTTTATGAATTTTAGAAAATTGGAAAGTGTAAGTGCTTGAATGAATTTTGGGGCGAATTTGACTGTACTTTTCTCCAAAACTATACAGTAAGATGACTTGTAAATAAATACAGTAATAGTCAGGGTCACTCTAAACCAATATCAAATGACAGAATGAGCAAACCTATAAAGGAAAGAGTTTTATGAATTGTTGAAAATTGGACAGTGCAAGTGCTTGAATGAATTTTGGGGCAAATTGGACTGTGCTTTTCTCTAAAACTATACAGTAAAATTACTTGTACATAAATACAGTAATAGTCAGGGTCACTTTGAACAAATATCAAATGACAGAATGAACAAACCTATAAAGGAAAGATTTTTATGATTTTTTGAAAATTGGACAGTGTAAGTGCTTGAATGAATTTTGGGAAGAATTTGACTGTACTTTTCTATAAAACTATACAGTAAAATGACTTGTAAATAAATACAGTAATATTCAGGGTCACTCTGAACATATTTCAAATGACAGAATGAGAAAACCTATGAGGTAAAATTGTTTATGAATTTTGGAAAAAATGGGACAGTGTAATTATTTGAATGCAAGTTGATATTTGGGGGCATATTCGACTGTACTTTTCTCCAAAACTATACAGTAAAATTACTTGTAAATAAATACAGTAATAGTCAGGGTCACTCTGAACAAATATCAAAGGACAGAATGAGCAAACCTATAAAAAAAATATTGTTATGTTTTTTGTTGTTGAAAATTGTACAGTGTTCGAATTCAATTTGATTATTGGGCAAGTTTGACTGCACTTTTCTCTAAAACTATACAGTAAAATGACTTGTAAATAAATACAGTAATATTCAGGGTCCCTCTGAACAAATTTCAAACGACAGAATGAGAAAACCTATGAAGTAAAATTGTTTATGAATTTTGGAAAAAATGGGACAGTGTAAGTATTTGAATGCAAGTTGATATTTGGGGGCATATTCGACTGTACTTTTCTCCAAAACTATACAGTAAAATTACTTGTAAATAAATACAGTAATAGTCAGGGTCACTCTGAACAAATTTCAAATGACAGAATGAGAAAACCTATGAAGTAAAATTGTTTATGAATTTTGGAAAAAAATGGGACAGTGTAAGTATTTGAATGCACGTTGATATTTGGGGGCATATTCGACTGTACTTTTCTCCAAAACTATACAGTAAAATTACTTGTAAATAAATACAGTTATAGTCAGGGTCACTCTGAACAAATATCAAATGACAGAATGAGCAAAACTATAAAGGAAAGATTTTTATGATTTTTTGAAAATTGGACAGTGTAAGTTCTTGAATGAATTTTGGGAAGAATTTGACTGTACTTTTCTATAAAACTATACAGTAAAATGACTTGTAAATAAATACAGTAATATTCAGGGTCACTCTGAACATATTTCAAATGACAGAATGAGAAAACCTATGAGGTAAAATTGTTTATGAATTTTGGAAAAAAAATGGGACAGTGTAAGTATTTGAATGCACGTTGATTTTTGGGGGCATATTCGACTGTACTTTTCTCCAAAACTATACAGTAAAATTACTTGTAAATAAATACAGTAATAGTCAGGGTCACTCTGAACAAATATCAAATGACAGAATGAGCAAAACTATAAAGAAAATATTTTTATGGATTGTTGAAAATTGGAGAGTGCACTTGCTTGAATTACTTTTGGGGCAAATTTGACTGTACTTTTCTCTAAAACTATACAGTAAAATGTTTTGTACATAAATACAGTAATAGTCAGGGTCACTCTGAACAAATATCAAAGGACAGAATGAGCAAACCTATAAAAAAAATATTGTTATGTTTTTTGTTGTTGAAAATTGTACAGTGTTCGAATTCAATTTGATTATTGGGCAAGTTTGACTGCACTTTTCTCTAAAACTATACAGTAAAATGACTTGTAAATAAATACAGTAATATTCAGGGTCCCTCTGAACAAATTTCAAATGACAGAATGAGAAAACCTATTAAGTAAAATTGTTTATGAATTTTGGAAAAAATGGGACAGTGTAAGTATTTGAATGCAAGTTGATATTTGGGGGCATATTCGACTGTACTTTTCTCCAAAACTATACAGTAAAATTACTTGTAAATAAATACAGTAATAGTCAGGGTAACTCTGAACAAATATCAAAGGACAGAATGAGCAAAACTAAAACGAAAATATTTTTATGGATTGTTAAAAATTGGAGAGTGCACTTGCTTGAATTACTTTTGGGGGCAAATTTGACTGTACTTTTCTCTAAAACTATACAGTAAAATGACTTGTACATAAATACAGTAATAGTCAAGGTCACTCTAAACAAATATCAAATGACAGAATGAGCAAACCTATAAAGGAAAGAGTTTTATGGATTGTTGAAAATTGGAGAGTGCAAGTCCTTGAATTAATTTTGGGGAGAGTTTGACTGCACTTTTCTCCAAAACTATACAGTAAAATTACTTGTAAATAAATACAGTAATAGTCAGTGTCACTCTGGACGAATATCAAATGAAAGAATGAGCAAACCTATAAAGGAAATAAAGGAAAGATTTTTATGAATTTTTGGAAATTGGACAGTGTAAGTGTTTGAATAGACAGATTATTTGCAGTTTGACTGTACTTTTCTCCAAAAATATACAATAAAATGACTAGCAAATAAATACAGTAATAGTCAGGGTCACTTTAAACAAATATCAAATGACAGAATGAGCAAACCTATAAAGGAAAGATTTTTATGAATTTTTGAAAATTGGACACAGTGTAAGTGTTTGAATGGACCGATTTGCAGTTTGACTGCACTTTTCTCCCAAAATATACAGTACAACGTCTTGTAAATAAATTCAGTAATAGTTAGGGTCACTCTGAACCAAAATCAAATGACTAAATGAGCAAACCTATAAAGGAAAGATTTTTATGAATTTTTGAAAATTGGACAGTGTAAGTGCTTGAATGAATTTTGGGGCGAATTTGACTGTACTTTTCTCCAAAACTATACAGTAAGTTGACTTGTAAATAAATACAGTAATAGTCAGGGTCACTCTAAACCAATATCAAATGACAGAATGAGCAAACCTATAAAGGAAAGAGTTTTATGAATTGTTGAAAATTGGACAGTGCAAGTGCTTGAATGAATTTTGGGGCAAATTGGACTGTACTTTTCTCTAAAACTATACAGTAAAATTACTTGTACATAAATACAGTAATAGTCAGGGTCACTTTGAACAAATATCAAATGACAGAATGAGCAAACCTATAAAGGAAAGATTTTTATGATTTTTTGAAAATTGGACAGTGTAAGTGCTTGAATGAATTTTGGGAAGAATTTGACTGTACTTTTCTATAAAACTATACAGTAAAATGACTTGTAAATAAATACAGTAATATTCAGGGTCACTCTGAACATATTTCAAATGACAGAATGAGAAAACCTATGAGGTAAAATTGTTTATGAATTTTGGAAAAAATGGGACAGTGTAAGTATTTGAATGCAAGTTGATATTTGGGGGCATATTCGACTGTACTTTTCTCCAAAACTATACAGTAAAATTACTTGTAAATAAATACAGTAATAGTCAGGGTCACTCTGAACAAATATCAAAGGACAGAATGAGCAAACCTATAAAAAAAATATTGTTATGTTTTTTGTTGTTGAAAATTGTACAGTGTTCGAATTCAATTTGATTATTGGGCAAGTTTGACTGCACTTTTCTCTAAAACCATACAGTAAAATGACTTGTAAATAAATACAGTAATATTCAGGGTCCCTCTGAACAAATTTCAAACGACAGAATGAGAAAACCTATTAAGTAAATTTGTTTATGAATTTTGGAAAAAATGGGACAGTGTAAGTATTTGAATGCAAGTTGATATTTGGGGTATATTCGACTGTACTTTTCTCCAAAACTATACAGTAAAATTACTTGTACATAAATACAGTAATAGTCAGGGTCACTTTGAACAAATATCAAATGACAGAATGAGCAAACCTATAAAGGAAAGATTTTTATGATTTTTTGAAAATTGGACAGTGTAAGTGCTTGAATGAATTTTGGGAAGAATTTGACTGTACTTTTCTATAAAACTATACAGTAAAATGACTTGTAAATAAATACAGTAATATTGAGGGTCACTCTGAACATATTTCAAATGACAGAATGAGAAAACCTATGAGGTCAAATTGTTTATGAATTTTGGAAAAAAAATGGGACAGTGTAAGTATTTGAATGCACGTTGATTTTTGGGGGCATATTCGACTGTACTTTTCTCCAAAACTATACAGTAAAATTACTTGTAAATAAATACAGTAATAGTCAGGGTCACTCTGAACAAATATCAAATGACAGAATGAGCAAAACTATAAAGAAAATATTTTTATGGATTGTTGAAAATTGGAGAGTGCACTTGCTTGAATTACTTTTGGGGCAAATTTGACTGTACTTTTCTCTAAAACTATACAGTAAAATGTTTTGTACATAAATACAGTAATAGTCAGGGTCACTCTGAACAAATATCAAAGGACAGAATGAGCAAACCTATAAAAAAAATATTGTTATGTTTTTTGTTGTTGAAAATTGTACAGTGTTCGAATTCAATTTGATTATTGGGCAAGTTTGACTGCACTTTTCTCTAAAACTATACAGTAAAATGACTTGTAAATAAATACAGTAATATTCAGGGTCCCTCTGAACAAATTTCAAATGACAGAATGAGAATACCTATGAAGTAAAATTGTTTATGAATTTTGGAAAAAATGGGACAGTGTAAGTATTTGAATGCAAGTTGATATTTGGGGGCATATTCGACTGTACTTTTCTCCAAAACTATACAGTAAAATTACTTGTAAATAAATACAGTAATAGTCAGGGTCACTCTGAACAAATATCAAAGGACAGAATGAGCAAACCTATAAAAAAAATATTGTTATGTTTTTTGTTGTTGAAAATTGTACAGTGTTCGAATTCAATTTGATTATTGGGCAAGTTTGACTGCACTTTTCTCTAAAACTATACAGTAAAATGACTTGTAAATAAATACAGTAATATTCAGGGTCCCTCTGAACAATTTTCAAACGACAGAATGAGAAAACCTATGAAGTAAAATTGTTTATGAATTTTGGAAAAAATGGGACAGTGTAAGTATTTGAATGCAAGTTGATATTTGGGGGCAAATTCGACTGTACTTTTCTCCAAAACTATACAGTAAAATTACTTGTAAATAAATACAGTAATAGTCAGGGTCACTCTGAACAAATTTCAAATGACAGAATGAGAAAACCTATGAAGTAAAATTGTTTATGAATTTTGGAAAAAAATGGGACAGTGTAAGTATTTGAATGCACGTTGATATTTGGGGGCATATTCGACTGTACTTTTCTCCAAAACTATACAGTAAAATTACTTGTAAATAAATACAGTTATAGTCAGGGTCACTCTGAACAAATATCAAATGACAGAATGAGCAAAACTATAAAGGAAAGATTTTTATGATTTTTTGAAAATTGGACAGTGTAAGTTCTTGAATGAATTTTGGGAAGAATTTGACTGTACTTTTCTATAAAACTATACAGTAAAATGACTTGTAAATAAATACAGTAATATTCAGGGTCACTCTGAACATATTTCAAATGACAGAATGAGAAAACCTATGAGGTAAAATTGTTTATGAATTTTGGAAAAAAAATGGGACAGTGTAAGTATTTGAATGCACGTTGATTTTTGGGGGCATATTCGACTGTACTTTTCTCCAAAACTATACAGTAAAATTACTTGTAAATAAATACAGTAATAGTCAGGGTCACTCTGAACAAATATCAAATGACAGAATGAGCAAAACTATAAAGAAAATATTTTTATGGATTGTTGAAAATTGGAGAGTGCACTTGCTTGAATTACTTTTGGGGCAAATTTGACTGTACTTTTCTCTAAAACTATACAGTAAAATGTTTTGTACATAAATACAGTAATAGTCAGGGTCACTCTGAACAAATATCAAAGGACAGAATGAGCAAACCTATAAAAAAAATATTGTTATGTTTTTTGTTGTTGAAAATTGTACAGTGTTCGAATTCAATTTGATTATTGGGCAAGTTTGACTGCACTTTTCTCTAAAACTATACAGTAAAATGACTTGTAAATAAATACAGTAATATTCAGGGTCCCTCTGAACAAATTTCAAATGACAGAATGAGAAAACCTATTAAGTAAAATTGTTTATGAATTTTGGAAAAAATGGGACAGTGTAAGTATTTGAATGCAAGTTGATATTTGGGGGCATATTCGACTGTACTTTTCTCCAAAACTATACAGTAAAATTACTTGTAAATAAATACAGTAATAGTCAGGGTAACTCTGAACAAATATCAAAGGACAGAATGAGCAAAACTAAAACGAAAATATTTTTATGGATTGTTAAAAATTGGAGAGTGCACTTGCTTGAATTACTTTTGGGGGCAAATTTGACTGTACTTTTCTCTAAAACTATACAGTAAAATGACTTGTACATAAATACAGTAATAGTCAAGGTCACTCTAAACAAATATCAAATGACAGAATGAGCAAACCTATAAAGGAAAGAGTTTTATGGATTGTTGAAAATTGGAGAGTGCAAGTCCTTGAATTAATTTTGGGGAGAGTTTGACTGCACTTTTCTCCAAAACTATACAGTAAAATTACTTGTAAATAAATACAGTAATAGTCAGTGTCACTCTGGACGAATATCAAATGAAAGAATGAGCAAACCTATAAAGGAAATAAAGGAAAGATTTTTATGAATTTTTGGAAATTGGACAGTGTAAGTGTTTGAATAGACAGATTATTTGCAGTTTGACTGTACTTTTCTCCAAAAATATACAATAAAATGACTAGCAAATAAATACAGTAATAGTCAGGGTCACTTTAAACTAATATCAAATGACAGAATGAGCAAACCTATAAAGGAAAGATTTTTATGAATTTTTGAAAATTGGACACAGTGTAAGTGTTTGAATGGACCGATTTGCAGTTTGACTGCACTTTTCTCCCAAAATATACAGTACAACGTCTTGTAAATAAATTCAGTAATAGTTAGGGTCACTCTGAACCAAAATCAAATGACTAAATGAGCAAACCTATAAAGGAAAGATTTTTATGAATTTTTGAAAATTGGACAGTGTAAGTGCTTGAATGAATTTTGGGGCGAATTTGACTGTACTTTTCTCCAAAACTATACAGTAAGTTGACTTGTAAATAAATACAGTAATAGTCAGGGTCACTCTAAACCAATATCAAATGACAGAATGAGCAAACCTATAAAGGAAAGAGTTTTATGAATTGTTGAAAATTGGACAGTGCAAGTGCTTGAATGAATTTTGGGGCAAATTGGACTGTACTTTTCTCTAAAACTATACAGTAAAATTACTTGTACATAAATACAGTAATAGTCAGGGTCACTTTGAACAAATATCAAATGACAGAATGAGCAAACCTATAAAGGAAAGATTTTTATGATTTTTTGAAAATTGGACAGTGTAAGTGCTTGAATGAATTTTGGGAAGAATTTGACTGTACTTTTCTATAAAACTATACAGTAAAATGACTTGTAAATAAATACAGTAATATTCAGGGTCACTCTGAACATATTTCAAATGACAGAATGAGAAAACCTATGAGGTCAAATTGTTTATGAATTTTGGAAAAAATGGGACAGTGTAAGTATTTGAATGCAAGTTGATATTTGGGGGCATATTCGACTGTACTTTTCTCCAAAACTATACAGTAAAATTACTTGTAAATAAATACAGTAATAGTCAGGGTCACTCTGAACAAATATCAAATGACAGAATGAGCAAAACTATAAAGAAAATATTTTTATGGATTGTTGAAAATTGGAGAGTGCACTTGCTTGAATTACTTTTGGGGCAAATTTGACTGTACTTTTCTCTAAAACTATACAGTAAAATGTTTTGTACATAAATACAGTAATAGTCAGGGTCACTCTGAACAAATATCAAAGGACAGAATGAGCAAACCTATAAAAAAAATATTGTTATGTTTTTTGTTGTTGAAAATTGTACAGTGTTCGAATTCAATTTGATTATTGGGCAAGTTTGACTGCACTTTTCTCTAAAACTATACAGTAAAATGACTTGTAAATAAATACAGTAATATTCAGGGTCCCTCTGAACAAATTTCAAATGACAGAATGAGAATACCTATGAAGTAAAATTGTTTATGAATTTTGGAAAAAATGGGACAGTGTAAGTATTTGAATGCAAGTTGATATTTGGGGGCATATTCGACTGTACTTTTCTCCAAAACTATACAGTAAAATTACTTGTAAATAAATACAGTAATAGTCAGGGTCACTCTGAACAAATATCAAAGGACAGAATGAGCAAACCTATAAAAAAAATATTGTTATGTTTTTTGTTGTTGAAAATTGTACAGTGTTCGAATTCAATTTGATTATTGGGCAAGTTTGACTGCACTTTTCTCTAAAACTATACAGTAAAATGACTTGTAAATAAATACAGTAATATTCAGGGTCCCTCTGAACAATTTTCAAACGACAGAATGAGAAAACCTATGAAGTAAAATTGTTTATGAATTTTGGAAAAAATGGGACAGTGTAAGTATTTGAATGCAAGTTGATATTTGGGGGCAAATTCGACTGTACTTTTCTCCAAAACTATACAGTAAAATTACTTGTAAATAAATACAGTAATAGTCAGGGTCACTCTGAACAAATATCAAATGACAGAATGAGCAAAACTATAACGAAAATATTTTTATGGATTGTTAAAAATTGGAGAGTGCACTTGCTTGAATTACTTTTGGGGGCAAATTTGACTGTACTTTTCTCTAAAACTATACAGTAAAATGACTTGTACATAAATACAGTAATAGTCAGGGTCACTCTAAACAAATATCAAATGACAGAATGAGCAAACCTATAAAGGAAAGAGTTTTATGGATTGTTGAAAATTGGAGAGTGCAAGTCCTTGAATTAATTTTGGGGAGAGTTTGACTGCACTTTTCTCCAAAACTATACAGTAAAATTACTTGTAAATAAATACAGTAATAGTCAGTGTCACTCTGGACGAATATCAAATGACAGAATGAGCAAACCTATAAAGGAAATAAAGGAAAGATTTTTATGAATTTTTGGAAATTGGACAGTGTAAGTGTTTGAATAGACAGATTATTTGCAGTTTGACTGTACTTTTCTCCAAAAATATACAATAAAATGACTAGCAAATAAATACAGTAATAGTCAGGGTCACTTTAAACAAATATCAAATGACAGAATGAGCAAACCTATAAAGGAAAGATTTTTATGAATTTTTGAAAATTGGACACAGTGTAAGTGTTTGAATGGACCGATTTGCAGTTTGACTGCACTTTTCTCCCAAAATATACAGTACAACGTCTTGTAAATAAATTCAGTAATAGTTAGGGTCACTCTGAACCAAAATCAAATGACAGAATGAGCAAACCTATAAAGGAAAGATTTTTATGAATTTTAGAAAATTGGACAGTGTAAGTGCTTGAATGAATTTTGGGGCGAATTTGACTGTACTTTTCTCCAAAACTATACAGTAAGATGATTTGTAAATAAATACAGTAATAGTCAGGGTCACTCTAAACCAATATCAAATGACAGAATGAGCAAACCTATAAAGGAAAGAGTTTTATGAATTGTTGAAAATTGGACACAGTGTAAGTGTTTGAATGGACCGATTTGCAGTTTGACTGCACTTTTCTCCCAAAATATACAGTACAACGACTTGTAAATAAATTCAGTAATAGTTAGGGTCACTCTGAACCAAAATCAAATGACAGAATGAGCAAACCTATAAAGGAAAGATTTTTATGAATTTTAGAAAATTGGACAGTGTAAGTGCTTGAATGAATTTTGGGGCGAATTTGACTGTACTTTTCTCCAAAACTATACAGTAAGATGACTTGTAAATAAATACAGTAAGATGACTTGTAAATAAATACAGTAATAGTCAGGGTCACTCTAAACCAATATCAAATGACAGAATGAGCAAACCTATAAAGGAAAGAGTTTTATGAATTGTTGAAAATTGGACAGTGCAAGTGCTTGAATGAATTTTGGGGCAAATTGGACTGTACTTTTCTCTAAAACTATACAGTAAAATGACTTGTACATAAATACAGTAATAGTCAGGGTCACTCTGAACAAATATCAAAGGACAGATTGAGCAAACCTATAAAGGAAAGATTGTTATGATTTTTTTGAAAATTGGACTGTAAGTGCTTGAATGAATTTTGGGGAGAGTTTGACTGCACTTTTATCTAAAACTATACAGTAAAATTACTTGTAAATAAATACAAATAAATACTTGTAAGTAATATTCAGGGTCACTCTGAACAAATTTCAAATGACAGAATGAGAAAGCCTATGAAGTAAAATTGTTTATGAATTTTTGAAAAAATGTGACAGTTTAAGTATTTGAATGCACGTTGATATTTTTTGGGCAAGTTTGATTGTACTTTTCTCTAAAACTATACAGTAAAATGACTTGTTGTACAGTATACAGTAAAATGACTTGCTTGAATGAATTTTGGGGAGAGTTTGACTGCACCTTTCTCCAAAACTATATAGTAAAATTACTTGTAAATAAATACAGTAATTGGTCGGGGTAACTCTGAACAAATATCAAATGACTGAATGAGCAAACCTATAAAGGAAATGTTTTTATGAATTTTGGAAAATTGGACACAGTGTAAGTGTTTGAATAGACTTGGCCAAACATGTATTCAAAATTTCACACTTGTAACTTATGATGAATCTATTACCATATATAGAAAGTTCAAGTTCATAGGATCCAGGGTCAGAAGTTTTATTTTTTTCATAAAAAGTCATTTTTTCTTTGAAAAGTCAATTTTAAGTAAATATTTCATTATTAGTCTATTTGTTTGCATAGAAAGCTCAAGTTCATAAAAAATAAGTTCAAAGCTCATTCTTGAACTACTGATAAAATATAAGGAGTCTATTGTTTATGTATAGAAAGTTCAAATTCATAGGATCCAGGGTCAGATTTTTTTTTTTCAAAAAGTCATGTTTGAACTTCTGAAGAAACACCATAAAGCCATAAGTGAGTTTATACATGTAAAGTTCAAACACTCTTTGGCTAAAACATTTATTCAACAATTCACACTTGAACTACTGATGAATCTATTACTATGTATAGAAAGTTCAATTTCATAGGGTCAAGGGTCAGAATTTTTATTTTTCAAAAAAAGTAATCCTTCAACTACTAATAGTAAGTAAGTAATCATTCAACTACAGAAGGATTCTATTCGTATATAGAAAGTTCAAGTTCAAATACTCTTTGGCAAAAAAAGGTTAAAAGTTCATCCTTGAACAATGGAATCTATTAGTATATATGAAAGTTCAAGTTCAAAGACTCTGGTAAAAAAAAGTAAGTTCAAAATTTCACCCTTGAAATACTGATGACTGTTACTATGTATAGAAAGTTCAAGTTCATAGGATCCAGGGTCAGAAAGTTTTTTTTTTTTTTTTAACTTATCCTTCAACTACTGATGAAACTACAGAAGGATTCTATTCATATATAGAAAGTTCAAATTCAAATACTCTTAGCAAAAATAAGTTCAACTATTCATCCTTGAACTACTTATGAAACAACAGAAGGAATCTATTCGTATGAATAGAAAGTTCAAGTTTTTAGAATCAAGGGTCAGAATATTTTTTCAATATAATCCTTAATCATATTACGAGTCTATTGTTATGCATAGAAAGCTCAAGTTCAAAGACTCTGGTAAAAAAAATAAGTTCAAAATTTCACCCTTGAAATACTGATGACTGTTACTATGTATAGAAAGTTCAAGATCATAGAATCTAGGGTGATTTTTTTTATTTTTCACAAAAAGTCATGCTTGAACTACTGATGAAACATTTGGTGTCTATTGGTATGCATAGAAAGTGCACGTTCATATATTCCCGTGTCAGAAAAATTGTTCAAAACGTCATGTTTAAACTTCTGAAGAATCACCATGAAGTCATATGTATAGAAAGTTGAATCTATGATGAACTACTGATGAATCTATTACTATGTATAGAAAGTTACAGTTCATAGACCCTTTGGCAAAAAATAAGTTCAAAAGTTCATCCTTGAACTACTGATGAAACATTAGGAGTCTATTGGTATGCATAGAAAGTTCAAGTTCATAGATTCCAGGGTCAGAAAAAATAGTTCAAAAAGTCATGTTTGAACTTCTGAAGAAACACTATAAGAAAGTTTGCACATTTTAAGTTGACAGACTGCTTGGCCAAAAATGTATTCAAAAAAATGTACACTTGAACTACTGATGAATCTATTACTATGTATAGAAAGTTCAAGTTCATAGACTCTTGGCAATAAATAAGTTCAAAAGATCATCCTTGGACTACAGAATCTATTAGAAAGTTATAAAGTTCAAGTTCAAAGACTTATCCTTGATACAGATAGTATGAAGAGAAAGTTCAAGTTCATAGAATCCAGGGTTAGAATTTTTCTTCAAAAAGTCACATTTGGACTTTTGATAAAACATCAGAAAGTCATAAGTTACTGATGAAACATCCAAAGTATATACATGTATATAAACTCAAAAATGTAAAGAGTCTTTGGCTAGTAATGTTCAAAATGTCATTCTTGAACTGCGATGAAACATTGAAGTCTGTGAGTCTGAGCTTTAACATTCTAAACATTCATACAAATTCGGCCACAAAAAGGTTCCATATTTAACTACTGAACATATTTCTGGCCATTTAATATCAGATGGTTTCTAGACAATATATTGTATAAACAAACAAAAAAACCTTCTGTGCATTCGTATTTGGTCAGAAATATATCCTATAGGTCAAATATGTATTTCTTTCGAAGGGGAAATGCATATAAGAACTCGTTGTAGATTGAAGAGATTAGCGCTTTTGCACTGCATTGCATATAAAAACTCGCGGTGCTTCGACGAGAGTACCTTTGCATAGCATAGAAAGCATTGTGGATTTAAGAATTAGCATTTTGCCATTGCGTATAATATTTCGCTGTGCAATTGCATACGAAAAAACACGTGCATAGAAGACTTTTGCATGCAGTGCATACAAAAATCTTTTGTGCATTCAAGAAATTAGTGGTTTCTAATTCATTGCATTTAAATCGCTGTGCACTCCGAGTAAGTATTTGTGCATTGCATTAAATACGGAAAAACGTGTGCAATAAGATTAGTTTATTCTGAATTGCATTGCATGCAAAAAAACTTGTGCAATGAGGAGATTATTGCTTTTGCATTGCATTGCATGCGAAAAAAAACTCGTGCATAGAAGACTTTTGCATGCATTGCATACAAATACATTTTGTTCATTCAAGAAATTAGTGGTTTCTAATGCATTGCATTTAAGTCGCTGTGCACTGAGGGTAGGTGTTTTTGCATTGCATTGAATACGAAAAACCTTGTGCAATAAGATTAGTTATTCTGCATTGCATTGCATGCAAAAAAAACTTGTGCAATGAGGAGATTATTGCTTTTGCATTGCATTGCATAAAAAACTCGCATTGCACCGAAGAGCCAGTGTCTTTGCATTGCATAGATCTCGTGCAATGAAGTTAATGGCGGTTTTGTGTTCCATATTAGAATTCGCGGTGCAATAAAGAGAAGAGTGCTTTTGCATTGCATTGCATTGCATACTAAAAATCTCGTGCATAGAAGACTTTTGCATGCATTGCATACAAAAACATTTTGTTCATTCAAGAAATTAGTGGTTTCTAATGCATTGCATTTAAGTCGCTGTGCACTGAGAGTAGGTGTTTTTGCAATGCACTGAATACGAAAAACCTTGTGCAATAAGATTAGTTATTCTGCATTGCATTGCATGCAAAAAAACTTGTGCAATGAGGAGATTATTGCTTTTGCATTGCATTGCATAAAAAACTCGCATTGCACCGAAGAGCCAGTGTCTTTGCATTGCATAGATCTCGTGCAATTAAGTTTATAGCGGTTTTGTGTGGCATGTTAGAATTCGCGATGGAATAAAGAGATAAGTGCTTTCGCAATGCATTGAAAAAACTCGTGTATAGAAGACTTTTGCATGTATTGCATTCAAAAATCTTTTTTGCATTCAAGAAATTAGTGGTTTCTATTGCATTGCATTTAAGTCGCTTTGCAATGAGAGTAGGTGTTTTTGCATTGCATTGAATACGAAAAACCTTGTGCAATAAGCTAATCTTGTGCTAATCTTAGTTATTCTGCATTGCATAGCATGCAATAAAAACTTGTGCAATGAGGAGATTATTGCTTTTGCATTGCATTGCATAAAAATCTCGCATTGCACCGAAGAGCCAGTGTCTTTGCATTACACAGAACTCGTGCAATGAAGATATTAGCGGTTTTGTGTTCCATATTAGAAATCGCGGTGCAATAAAGAGAAGAGTGCTTTTGCATTGCATTGCATTTGCATACTAAAAAACTCGTGCATAGATGACTTTTGCATTCATTGCATACAAAAACATTTTGTTCATTCAAGAAATTAGTGGTTTCTAATGCATTGTATTTAAGTCGCTGTGCACTAAGAGTAGGTGTTTTTGTTTTTGCATTGAATAAGATTGAATAAGGCATTGAATAAGAAAAACCTTGTGCAATAAGATTAGTTTATTCTGCATTGCATTGCATGCAAAAAAACTTGTGCAATGAGAAGTATTGCTTTTGCATTGCATTGCATAAAAAACTCGCATTGTACCGAAGAGCCAGTGTCTTTGAATTGCATAGATTTCGTGCAATGAAGTTAATAGCGCTTTTGTGTTCCATATTAGAATTCGCAGTGCAATAAAAAGAAGAGTGCTTTTGCATTGCATTTCATTGCATACAAAAAAACTCGTGCATAGAAGACTTTTGCATGCATTGCATACAAAAAACTCGCATTGCACCGCAGAGCCAGTGTCTTTGCATTGCATAGATCTCGTGCAATGAAGTTAATAGCGGTTTTGTGTTCCATATTAGAATTCGTAGTGCAATAAAAAGAAGAGTGCTTTTGCATTGCATTGCATACGAAAAAAATCGTGCATAGAAGACTTTTGCATCCATTGCATAAAAAAACTTTTTGTTCTTTCAAGAAATTAGTGGTTTCTAATGCATTGTATTAAGTCGCTGTGCACTGAGAGTAGGTGTTTTTGTTTTTGCATTGAATAAGAATGAATAAGGCATTGAATAAGAAAAACCTTGTGCAATAAGATTAGTTTATTCTGCATTGCATTGCATGCAAAAAAACTTGTGCAATGAGATTATTGCTTTTGCATTGCATTGCATTGCAATAAAAACTCGCATTGCACAGAAGAGCCAGTGTCTTTGCATTGCATAGATCTCGTGCAATGAAGTTAATAGCGCTTTTGTGTTCCATATTAGAATTCGCAGTGCAATAAAAAGAAGAGTTCTTTTGCATTGCATTGCATTGCATACGAAAAAACTCGTGCATAGAAGACTTTTGCATGCATTGCATACAAAAACATTTTGTTCATTCAAGAAATTAGTGGTTTCAAATGCATTGCATTTAAGTCGCTGTGCACTGAGAGTAGGTGTTTTTGCAATGCATTGAATAAGAAAAACCTTGTGCAATAAGATTAGTTTATTTTACATTGCATTGCATGCAAAAAAACGTGTGCAATGAGGAGATTATTGCTTTTGCATTGCATTGCATTGCATAAAAACTCGCATTGCAGCAAAGAGCCACTGTCTTTGCATTGCATAGATCTCGTGCAATGAAGTTAATAGCGCTTTTGTGTTCCATATTAGAATTCGCAGTGCAATAAAAAGAAGAGTGCTTTTGAATTGCATTGCATTGCATACAAAAAAACTCGTGCATAGAAGACTTTTGCATGCATTGCATACAAAAAACTCGCATTGCACCGCAGAGCCAGTGTCTTTGCATTGCATAGATCTCTTGCAATGAAGTTAATAGCGGTTTTGTGTTCCATATTAGAATTCGCGGTGCAATAAAGAGAAGAGTGCTTTTGCATTGCAATGCTTTGCATACTAAAAATTTCGTGCATAGAAGACATTTGGATGCAATGTATTCAAAAACCTTTTTTGCATTCAAGAAATTAGTGGTTTAAATGCATTGCTTTAAGTCGCTGTGCAATGAGAGTAGGTGTTTTTGCATTGCATTGAACACGAAAAACTTTGTGCAATAACATTAGTTATTCGGCATTGCATTGCATGCAAAAAAACTTGTGCAATGAGAAGTATTGCTTTTGCATTGCATTGCATAAAAAACTCGCATTGCACCGAAGAGCCAGTGTCTTTGAATTGCATAGATTTCGTGCAATGAAGTTAATAGCGCTTTTGTGTTCCATATTAGAATTCGCAGTGCAATAAAAAGAAGAGTGCTTTTGCATTGCATTGCATACAAAAAAACTCGTGCATAGAAGACTTTTGCATGCATTGCATACAAAAAACTCGCATTGCACCGCAGAGCCAGTGTCTTTGCATTGCATAGATATCGTGCAATGAAGTTAATAGCGGTTTTGTGTTCCATATTAGAATTCGTAGTGCAATAAAAAGAAGAGTGCTTTTGCATTGCATTGCATACGAAAAAAACCGTGCATAGAAGACTTTTGCATCCATTGCATACAAAAACTTTTTGTTCATTCAAGAAATTAGTGGTTTCTAATGCATTGTATTAAGTCGCTGTGCACTGAGAGTAGGTGTTTTTGCAATGCATTGAATAAGAAAAACCTTGTGCAATAAGATTAGTTTATTCTGCATTGCATTGCATGCAAAAAAAACTTGTGCAATGAGGAGATTATTGCTCTTGCATTGCATTGCATTGCATAAAAAACTCGCATTGCACCGAAGAGCCAGTGTCTTTGCATTGCATAGATCTCGTGCAATGAAGTTAATAGCGGTTTTGTGTTCCATATTAGAATTCGCGGTGCAATAAAGAGAAGAGTTGCATTGCATAGATCTCGTGCAATGAAGTTAATAGCGCTTTTGTGTTCCATATTAGAATTCGCAGTGCAATAAAAAGAAGAGTGCTTTTGCATTGCATTCCATTGCATACAAAAAAACTCGTGCATAGAAGACTTTTGCATGCATTGCATACAAAAAACTCGCATTGCACCGCAGAGCCAGTGTCTTTGCATTGCATAGATCTCGTGCAATGAAGTTAATAGCGGTTTTGTGTTCCATATTAGAATTCGTATGGCAATAAAAAGAAGAGTGCTTTTGCATTGCATCGCATACGAAAAAAATCGTGCATAGAAGACTTTTGCATCCATTGCATACAAAAACTTTTTGTTCATTCAAGAAATTAGTGGTTTCTAATGCATTGTATTAAGTCGCTGTGCACTGAGAGTAGGTGTTTTTGCAATGCATTGAATAAGAAAAACCTTGTGCAATAAGATTAGTTTATTCTGCATTGCATTGCATGCAAAAAAAACTTGTGCAATGAGGGATTATTGCTATTGCATTGCATTGCATAAAAAACTCGCATTGCACCGAAGAGCCAGTGTCTTTGTATTGCATAGATCTCGTGCAATGAAGTTAATAGCGCTTTTGTGTTCCATATTAGAATTCGCAGTGCAATAAAAAGAAGAGTGCTTTTGCATTGCATTGCATACGAAAAAACTTGTGCAATGGGGAGATTATTGCTTTTGCATTGCATTGCATACGAAAAAACTCGTGCATAGTGGACTTTTGCATTCATTGCATACAAAAACATTTTGTTCATTCACGAAATTATTGGTTTCTAATGCATTGCATTTAAGTCGCTGTGCACTGAGAGTAGGTGTTTTTGCAATGCATTGATACGAAAAACCTTGTGCAATAAGATTAGTTATTCTGCATTGCATTCAATGCAAAAAAAACTTGTGCAATGAGGGATTATTGCTATTGCATTGCATAAAAAACTCGCATTGCAGCAAAGAGCCACTGTCTTTGCATTGCATAGATCTCGTGCAATGGAAGTTAATAGCGCTTTCTTGTTCCATATTAGAATTCGCGGTGCAATAAAAAAGAAGAGTGCTTTTGCATTGAATACGAAATGCAACGAATATCTCGTGCAATGAAGTTAATAGCGGTTTTGTGTTCCATTTTAGAATTCGCGGTGCAATAAAGAGAAGAGTGCTTTTGCATTACATTGCATTGCATACTAAAAAACTCGTGCATAGAAGACTTTTTGCATTCATTGCATATAAATACATTTTGTTCATTCAAGAAATTAGGGGTTTCTAATGCATTGTATTTAAGTCGCAGTGCACTGAGAGTAGGTGTTTTTGCAATGCATTGAATAAGAAAAACCTTGTGCAATAAGATTAGTTTATTCTGCATTGCATTGCATGCAAAAAACTTGTGCAATGAGGAGATTATTGCTTTTGCATTGCATTGCATTGCATAAAAAACTCACATTGCACCGAAGAGCCAGTGTCTTTGCATTGCATAGATCCGTGCAATGAAGTTAATAGCGCTTTTGTGTTCCATATTAGAATTCACAGTGCAATAAAAAGAAGAGTGCTTTTGCATTGCATTGCATACGAAAAAACTTGTGCAATGAGGAGATTATTGCTTTTGCATTGCATTGCATACGAAAAAACTCGTGCATAGTGGACTTTTGCATTCATTGCATACAAAAACATTTTGTTCATTCACGAAATTATTGGTTTCTAATGCATTGCATTTAAGTCGCTGTGCACTGAGAGTAGGTGTTTTTGCAATGCATTGATACGAAAAACCTTGTGCAATAAGATTAGTTATTCTGCATTGCATTCCATGCAAAAAAAACTTGTGCAATGAGGGATTATTGCTATTGCATTGCATAAAAAACTCGCATTGCAGCAAAGAGCCACTGTCTTTGCATTGCATAGATCTCGTGCAATGGAAGTTAATAGCGCTTTCTTGTTCCATATTAGAATTCCCGGTGCAATAAAAAAGAAGAGTGCTTTTGCATTGAATACGAAATGCAACGAATATCTCGTGCAATGAAGTTAATAGCGGTTTTGTGTTCCATTTTAGAATTCGCGGTGCAATAAAGAGAAGAGTGCTTTTGCATTACATTGCATTGCATACTAAAAAACTCGTGCATAGAAGACTTTTTGCATTCATTGCATATAAATACATTTTGTTCATTCAAGAAATTAGGGGTTTCTAATGCATAGTATTTAAGTCGCAGTGCACTGAGAGTAGGTGTTTTTGCAATGCATTGAATAAGAAAAACCTTGTGCAATAAGATTAGTTTATTCTGCATTGCATTGCATGCAAAAAACTTGTGCAATGAGGAGATTATTGCTTTTGCATTGCATTGCATTGCATAAAAAACTCACATTGCACCGAAGAGCCAGTGTCTTTGCATTGTATAGATCCGTGCAATGAAGTTAATAGCGCTTTTGTGTTCCATATTAGAATTCACAGTGCAATAAAAAGAAGAGTGCTTTTGCATTGAATACGAAATGCAACGAATATCTCGTGCAATGAAGGTAATAGCGGTTTTGTGTTCCATTTTAGAATTCGCGGTGCAATAAAGAGAAGAGTGCTTTTGCATTACATTGCATTGCATACTAAAAAACTCGTGCATAGAAGACTTTTTGCATTCATTGCATATAAATACATTTTGTTCATTCAAGAAATTAGTGGTTTCTAATGCATTGCATTTAAGTCGATGTGCAATGAGAGTAGGTGTTTTTGCATTGCATTGAATACGAAAAACCTTGTGCAATAAGATTAGTTATTCTGCATTGCATTGCATGCAAAAAAACTTGTGCAATGAGAAGATTATTGCTTCTGGATTGCATTGCTTAAAACTCACATTGCACCCCATAGCGAGTGTCTCTGCATTGCATAGATCTCGTGCAATGAAGTTAATAGCGGTTTTGTCTTCCATTTTAGAATTCGCGGTGCAATAAAGAGAAGAGCGCTTTTGCATTGCATTGCATTGCATGCGAAAAAACTCGTGCATAGAAGACTTTTGCAAAATACAAAAACCTTTTGTGCATTCAAGAAATTAGTGGTTTCTAATGCATTGCATTTAAGTCGATGTGCACTGAGAGTAGGTGTTTCTTTGCATTGCATTGAATACGAAAAACCTTGTGCAATGAGGAGTTTATTGGTTTTGCATTGCATTGCATAAAAAAACTCGCTTTGCAGAGACAGTGCCTTTGCGTTGCATACATCTCGTGCAATGAAGGTATTAGCAATAACAAGATATTAGCAATACCATTGCATTGAATACGGAAAAACTTGTGCAATGAGATTAGTGCTTAAGTATTGCATACAAAAAATATTTTTCACAAGAAGTCACCCTTGAACTCCTAATGAAAAATTAGAAAGCTCAAGTTCATAGGATCCAGGGTCAGCATTTTTATTTTTCAAAAAGTCATTTGAAGATCAAAGACTCCTTGGCCAAAATGTATTCAAAATTATTTCACACTTGAACTACTGAAAATTGTATTACTCTGTATAGAAAGTTCCAGTTCATAGACTGTTTGGAAAAAAATAAGTTCAAAGCTCATCCTTGAACTACTGATGAAATATAAGGAGTCTATTGTTTATGTATAGAAAGTTCAAGTTCATCGGATCCAGGGACAGATTTTTTTTTTCTCCAAAAAAGTCATCCTTCAACTACTGATGGAATCTATTTCTTATAGGAATCTATACGTATATAGAAAGTTCAAGCTCAAATACTCTTATGCAAAAAACAAGTTCAAAGGTTCACCCTTGAACTACAGAATCTATCAGTTTATATAGAAAGTTCAAGTTCATATGGGTATGCATGGAAAGTTCAAGTTCACAGAATCCAGGCTCAGATTGTTTTGTTTCAAAAAGTCATGTTTGAACTTCTGAAGAAACACCATAAAGCCATAAGTGAGTTTATACATTTAAAGTTCAAACACTCCTTGGCCAAAAAATGTATTCAAAAGTTCACACTTGAACTAATGATTAATCTATTACAATGTATAGAAAGTTCAAGTTCATAGGGTCGAGGGTCAGATTTTTTATTTTTCAAAAAAAGTTATCCTTCAACTACTGATGAAACAACAGAAGGAATCTATTTGTATATAGAAAGTTCAAGTTCAAATACTCTTAGTCAAAAATAAGTTCAAAAATTCATCCTTGAATGATGGAATCTATTAGTATATATAGCAAGTTCAAGTTCAAACACTCTGGTAAAAATAAATTCAAAACTTCATTCATACGTATGAAACAACAGAAGGAGTCTATTGGTATGCATAGAAAGTTCAAGTTCATAGGATCCAGGGTCAAAACATTTTTTTTTTCAAAAAAGGTCACCCTTCAACTGTTTATACATTTGAAGATCAAAGACTCCTTGGCCAAAAATGTATTCAAAATTTTTTCACACTTGAACTACTGATAAATTAATTACTCTGTATAGAAAGTTCCAGTTCATAGACTGTTTGGGAAAAAATAAGTTCAAAGCTCATACTTGAACTACTGATGAAATATAAGGAGTCTATTGTTTATGTATAGAAAGTTCAAGTTCATAGGATCCAGGGTCAGAATTTTTTTTTTTTTTTTTTTTTTTTAAAGTCATCCTTCAACTACTGATGGAATTATTTCCTTATAGGAATCTATACGTATATAGAAAGTTCATGTTCAAATACTCTTATGCAAAAAATAAATTCAAAAGTTCATCCTTGAACTACAGAATCTATTAGTATATACAGAAAGTTCAAGTTCATATGGGTATGCATGGAAAGTTCAAGTTAACAGAATCCAGGCTCAGATTGTTTTGTTTCAAAAAGTCATGTTTGAACTTCTGAAGAAACACCATAAAGCCATAAGTGAGTTCATACATTTAAAGTTCAAACACTCCTTGGCCAAAAAATGTATTCAAAATTTCACACTTGAACTACTGATGAATTTATTACTATGTATAGAAAGTTCAAGTTCATAGGATCGAGGGTCAGAATTTTTATTTTTCAAAAAAGTCTTCCTTAAACTACAGATGAAACAACAGAAGTAATCTATTCGTATATAGAAAGTTCAAGTTCAAATACTCTTAGTCAAAAATAAGTTGTGTGTATTCTAGGATAGTACAAGATTGATACGTAGTTCAAGATTTAAGTTTTGAATTTATTTTTACCAGAGTGTTTGAACTTGAACTTTCTATATAAACTAATGTTTATATAGAAAGTTCAAGTTCAATCACTCTGGTAAAAGTAAATTAAAAACTTCAATCTTGAACTACGTATGAAACAACAGAAGGAGTCTATTGGTATACATAGAAAGTTCAAGTTCACAGAATCCAGGGTCAGATTGTTTTTTTGTTTTTTTTCACACAAAAAAAATATATTCAAAATTTCACACTTGAACTACTGATGATTCTGTTATTACACAAGTTCAGTAGTTCAAGTGTGAAATTTTGTGTGAAAATAGAAAGTTCAAGTTTATAGGATTCAGGGTCAGAATTTTTTTTTCTTCAAAAAGTCATCCCTGAACTACTGACAAAAAAACAGTCTATTGTTATGCATAGAAAATCAAGTTCGTAGAATCTAGAGTTAGATTTTTTTTCAACAAGACATTTGATTTACTGATGAAACTTCAGAAAGTATTTAAGTCTATATATATAAATATTAAGTTAAAAGACTATTTGACCAAAAATTAGTTTATACTTGAACTACTGATGAAACATGAGGAGTCTATTGGTGACTCTGACTATTACTGTTTTTATTTACAAGTCATTTTACTGTATAGTTTTAGAGAAAAGTACAGTCGAACTGCAAAAAATCAGTCTATTCAAACACTTACACTGTGTCCAATTTTCAAAAATTCATAAAAATATTTCCTTTATACTTTTGCTCATTCAGTCATTTGATATTTGTTCAGAGTGACCCTGACTACTGCTGTATTTATTTACAAGTAATTTTACTGTATAGTTTTGAAGAAAAGTGCAATCAAACTCTCCCAAAATTCATTCAAGCACTTACAGTCCAATTTTCAAAAATTCATACAAATCTTTCCTTTGATCAGAGTGACCCTGACTATTACTGTATTATGTTTTCAGTCATTTTATTGTATAGTTTTGGAGAAAAGTAGAGTCAAACTCGCCCCAAAAATCATTTTACACAGAATTTTTGAAAATTGGACAGTGTTAGTGCTTGAATTAATATTGGGGCGAAATTCACTGTACTTTTCTCCAAAACTATAGAGTAAAATGACTTGTTAATAAATACAGTAATAGTCAGGGTCACTATAAACAAATATCAAATGACAGAATGAGCAAACCTATAAAGGAAAGAGTTTTATGGATTGTTGAAAATTGGAGAGTGCACGTGCTTGAATTACTTTTGGGGCAAATTTGACTGTACTTTTCTCTAAAACTATACAGTAAAATTACTTGTAAATAAATACAGTAATAGTCAGTGTCACTCTGAACAAATTTTAAATGACAGAATGAGCAAACCTATAAAGGAAAGATTTTTATGAATTTTTGGAAATTGGACAGTGTAAATGCTTGAATGAATTTTGGGGCGAATTTGACTGTACTTTTCTCCAAAACTATACAGTAAAATTACTTGTACATAAATACAATAATAGTCAGGGTCACTCTGAACAAATATCAAATGACAGAATGAGAAAACCTACAAAGAAAATATTTTTTTTTGTTGTTGTTGTTGAAAACTGGACAGTGTTTGAATTCAATTTGAGTTTTGGGCAAGTTTGACTGTACTTTTCTCCACAACTATACAGTAAAATGACTTGTAAAAAAATACAGTAATAGTCAGTGTCACTCTAAACAAATGTCAAATGACAGAATGAGCAAACCTATAAAGGAAAGAGTTTTATGAATTGTTGAAAATTGGACAGTGCAAGTGCTTGAATGAATTTTGGGGCAAATTGGACTGTACTTTTTTCTAAAACTATACAGTAAAAGGACTTGTACATAAATACAGTAATAGTCAGGGTCACTCTGAACAAATATCAAAGGACAGAATGAGCAAACCTATAAAGCAATTATATTTATGTTGTTTTTTTTAGAAATTGGACAGTGTTTGAATTCAATCTGATTTTTGG
The DNA here is from genome assembly GCF_024679245.1 of Pseudorasbora parva. Lineage (NCBI taxonomy): Eukaryota > Metazoa > Chordata > Actinopteri > Cypriniformes > Gobionidae > Pseudorasbora > Pseudorasbora parva. The sequence goes on along the minus strand of NC_090185.1, from coordinate 35,506,698 downwards.
GCAAGTTTGACTGTACTTTTCTCTAAAACTATACAGTAAAATGACTTGTAAATAAATACAGTAATAGTCAGGGTCACTCTGAACAAATATCAAATGACAGAATGAGCAAACCTATAAAGGAAAGATTTTTATGAATTTTTGGAAATTGGACAGTGTAAATGCTTAAATGAATTTTGGGGCGAATTTGACTGTACTTTTCTCTAAAACTATACAGTAAAATTACTTGTAAATAAATAAAGTAATAGTCAGGGTCACTCTGAACAAATATCAAATGACAGAATGAGCAATCCTATAAAGGAAAGATTTTTATGATTTTTTGTAAATTGGACAGTGTAAGTGTTTGAATAGACAGATTATTTGCAGTTTGACTGCACTTTTCTCTAAAACTATACAGTAAAATGACTAGTAAATTAATACAGTAATAGTCAGGGTCCCCTTGAACAAATATTAAATGGCAGAATGGGCAAACCTATAAAGGAACGATTTTTATGAATTTTTGCAAATTGGACAGTGTAAGTGCTTGAATGAATTTTGGGGCGAATTTGACTGTACTTTTCTCCAAAACTATAAAGTAAAATGACTTGTTAAAACATACAGTAATACTCAGGGTCACTTTGAACAAATATCAAATAACAGAATGGGCAAACCTATTAAGGAAAGATTTCAATGATTTTTTTGAAAATTGGACAATAAGTATTTTAATGCAATTTTGGGGAGAGTTTTTTTTACAAGTAAAATGACTTGTAAATAAATACAGTAATAATCAGGGTCACTCTGAACAAATATCAAGTGACAGAATGAGCAAACCTATAAAGGAAAGATTTTTATGATTTTTTGAAAATTGGACTGTAAGTGTTTGAATTAATTTTGGGGATAATGTGACTGTAATTTTCTCCAAAACTATACAGTAAAATGACTTGCAAATAAATACAGTAATAGTCCGGGTCACTCTAAACAAATATCAAATGACAGAATGAGCAAACCTATAAAGGAAAGAGTTTTATGATTTGTTGAAAATTGGACAGTGCAAGTGTTTGAAGGAATTTTGGGGATAATGTGACTGTACTTTTCTCCAAAACTATACAGTAAAATGACTTGTAAATAAATACAGTAATAGTCAGTGTCACTCCGAACAAATATCAAATGACAGAATGAGAAAACCTATAAAAAAATATTATGTTTTTTTGTTGTTGAAAATTGTAGTGTTTGAATTCAATGTGATTTTGGGGCATATTCGACTGTACTTTTCTCTAAATCTGTACATTAAAATGACTTGTACATAAATACAGTAATAGTCGGGATCACTCTAAACAAATATTAAATGACAGAATGAGCAAACCTATAAATGAAAGATTTTTTATGAATTTTTGAAAATTGGACAATGTAAGTGTTTGAATAGACAGATTATTTGCGGTTTGACTGCCCTTTTCTCCAAAAATATACAGTAGAATGACTTGTAAATAAATACAGTAATAGTAAGGGTCACTCTGAACATATATCAAATGACAGAATGAGCAAACCTATAAAGGAAAGAGTTTTGTGGATTGTTGAAAATTGGAGAGTGCAAGTGCTTGAATTAATTTTGGGGCAAATTTGACTGTACTTTTCTCCAAAATTATACCGTAAAATTACTTGTAAATAAATACAGTAATAGTCAGTGTCCCTTTGAACAAATATCAAATGACAGAATGAGAAAAGCTATAAAGGAAAGATTCTTATGATTTTTTGAAAATTGGACTGTAAGTTTTTGAATGAATTTTGGGGAAAATTTGACTGCACCTTTCTCCAAAACTATACAGTAAAATTACTTGTAAATAAATACCGTAATAGTCGGGGTCACTCTGAACAAATATCAAATGACAGAATGAGCAAACCTATGAAGGAAATAAAGGAAATATTTTTATTAATTTTTGGAAATTGGACAGTGTAAGTGTTTGAATAGACAGATTACTTGCAGTTTGACTACACTTTTCTCCAAAAATATACAGTAAAATGACTTGCAAATAAATACAGTAATAGTCAGGGTCACTTTGAACAAATATCAAATGACAGAATGAGCAAACCTATAAAGGAAATATTTTTATGAATTTTTGAAAATTGGACAGTGTAAGTGCTTGAATATATTTTGGGAAGAATTTGACTTTACTTTTCTCCAAAACTATACAGTAAAATGACTTGCAAATAAATACAGTAATAGTCCGGGTCACTCTAAACAAATATCAAATGAAAGAATGAGCAAACCTATAAAGGAAAGAGTTTTATGAATTGTTGAAAATTGGACAGTGCAAGTGCTTGAATGAATTTTGGGGATAATGTGACTGTACTTTTCTCCAAAACTATACAGTAAAATGACTTGTAAATAAATACAGTAATAGTCAGTGTCACTCCGAACAAATATCAAATGACAGAATGAGAAAACCTATAAAAAAATATTATGTTTTTTTGTTGTTGAAAATTGTAGTGTTTGAATTCAATGTGATATTGGGGCATATTCGACTGTACTTTTCTCTAAATCTGTACATTAAAATGACTTGTACATAAATACAGTAATAGTCGGGATCACTCTAAACAAATATTAAATGACAGAATGAGCAAACCTATAAATGAAAGATTTTTTATGAATTTTTGAAAATTGGACAATGTAAGTGTTTGAATAAACAGATTATTTGCGGTTTGACTGCCCTTTTCTCCAAAAATATACAGTAGAATGACTTGTAAATAAATACAGTAATAGTAAGGGTCACTCTGAACAAATATCAAATGACAGAATGAGCAAACCTATAAAGGAAAGAGTTTTGCGGATTGTTGAAAATTGGAGAGTGCAAGTGCTTGAATTAATTTTGGGGCAAATTTGACTGTACTTTTCTCCAAAATTATACCGTAAAATTACTTGTAAATAAATACAGTAATAGTCAGTGTCCCTTTGAACAAATATCAAATGACAGAATGAGAAAAGCTATAAAGGAAAGATTCTTATGATTTTTTGAAAATTGGACTGTAAGTTTTTGAATGAATTTTGGGGAAAATTTGACTGCACCTTTCTCCAAAACTATACAGTAAAATTACTTGTAAATAAATACCGTAATAGTCGGGGTCACTCTGAACAAATATCAAATGACAGAATGAGCAAACCTATGAAGGAAATAAAGGAAATATTTTTATTAATTTTTGGAAATTGGACAGTGTAAGTGTTTGAATAGACAGATTACTTGCAGTTTGACTACACTTTTCTCCAAAAATATACAGTAAAATGACTTGCAAATAAATACAGTAATAGTCAGGGTCACTTTGAACAAATATCAAATGACAGAATGAGCAAACCTATAAAGGAAATATTTTTATGAATTTTTGAAAATTGGACAGTGTAAGTGCTTGAATATATTTTGGGAAGAATTTGACTTTACTTTTCTCCAAAACTATACAGTAAAATGACTTGCAAATAAATACAGTAATAGTCCGGGTCACTCTAAACAAATATCAAATGAAAGAATGAGCAAACCTATAAAGGAAAGAGTTTTATGAATTGTTGAAAATTGGACAGTGCAAGTGCTTGAATGAATTTTGGGGATAATGTGACTGTACTTTTCTCCAAAACTATACAGTAAAATGACTTGTAAATAAATACAGTAATAGTCAGGGTCACTCTGAACACATTTCAAATGACAGAATGAGCAAACCTATAAAGGAAAATTGGAGAGTACAAGTGCTTGAATTAATTTTAGGGCAAATTTGACTGTACTTTTCTCCAAAATTATACAGTAAAATTACTTGTAAATAAATACAGTTATAGTCAGTGTCACTCTGAACAAATATCAAATTACAGAATGAGCAAAGCTATAAAGGAAAGATTTTTATGATTTTTTGGAAATTTGACTGTAAGTGCTTGAATGAATTTTGGGGCAAAATGGACTGTAATTTTCTCTAAAACTATACAGTAAAATGACTTGTACAAAAACACAGTAATAGTCAAGGTCACTCTGAACAAATATCAAATGACAGAATGAGCAAACCTAAAAAGGAAAGATTTTAATGTTTTTTTGTAAATTGGACAGTAAGTGCTTGAATGACTTTTGGGGAGAGTTTGACTGCACCTTTCTCCAAAACTATACAGTAAAATTACTTGTAAATAAATACAGTAATAGTCAGTGTCACTCTGGACAAATATCACATGACAGAATAAGCAAACCTATAAAGGAAATTAAGGAAAGATTTTTATGAATTTTTGGAAATTGGATAGTGTAAGTGTTTGAATAGACAGATTATTTGCAGTTTTACTGCACTTTTCTCCAAAAATATACAGTAAAATGACTTGCAAATAAATACAGTAATAGTCAGGGTCACTTTGAACAAATATCAAATGACAGAATGAGCAAACCTATAAAGGAAATATTTTTATGAATTTTTGAAAATTGGACAGTGTAAGTGCTTGAATGAATATTGGGAAGAATTTGACTGTACTTTTCTCCAAAACTATACAGTAAAATGACTTGCAAATAAATACAGTAATAGTCCGGGTCACTCTAAACAAATATCAACTGAAAGAATGAGCAAACCTATAAAGGAAAGAGTTTTATGAATTGTTGAAAATTGGACAGTGCAAGTGCTTGAATGAATTTTGGGGATAATGTGACTGTACTTTTCTCCAAAAATATACAGTAAAATGACTTGTAAATAAATACAGTAATAGTCAGGGTCACTCTGAACAAAATTCAAATGACAGAATGAGCAAACCTATAAAGGAAAGAGTTTTATGGATTGTTGAAAATTGGAGAGTGCAAGTGCTTGAATTAATTTTGAGGCAAATTTGACTGTACTTTTTTCCAAAACTATACAGTAAAATTACTTGTAAATAAATACAGTAATAGTCGGGGTCACTCTGAACAAATATCAAATGACAGAATGAGCAAACCTATAAAGGAAAGATTTTAATGATTTTTTGTAAATTGGACTGTAAGTGCATGAATGAATTTTGTGGAGAGTTTGACTGCACTTTTCTCCAAAACTATACAGTAAAATTACTTGTAAATAAATACAATAATAGTCAGTGTCACTCTGGACAAATATCACATGACAGTATGAGCAAACCTATAAAGGAAATTAAGGAAAGATTTTTATGAATTTTTGAAAATTGGACACAGTGTAAGTGTTTGAATAGACCTATTTGCAGTTTGACTGCACTTTTCTCCAAAAATATACAGTAAAACGACTTTTATATAAATACAGTAATAGTCAGGGTCACTCTGAACAAAAATCAAATGACAGAATGAGCAAACCTATAAAAGAAAGATTTTTATGAATTTTTGAAAATTGGACAGTGTAAGTGCTTGAATTAATTTTGGGGAGAATTTGACTGTACTTTTCTCCAAAACTATACAGTAAGATGACTTGTAAAAAAATACAGTAATAGTCAGTGTCCCCTTGAACAAATATCAAATGACAGAATGAGAAAACCTATAAAGGAAAGATTTTTATGATATTTTTGAAAATTGGACTGTAAGTGCTTGAATGAATTTTGGGGAGAGTTTGACTGCACTTTTCTCCAAAACTATACAGAAAAATGACTTGTAAATAAATACAGTAATAGTCAGTGTCACTCTGAACAAATATCAAATGACAGAATGAGCAAACTTATAAATGAAAGATTTTTATGAATTTTTGGAAATTGGACAGTGCAAGTGCTTGAATGAATTTTGGGGCAAATTGGACTGTACTTTTCTCTAAAACTATACAGTAAAAGGACTTGTACATAAATACAGTAATAGTCGGGGTCACTCTGAACAAATATCAAAGGACAGAATTAGCAAAACTATAAAGAAAATATTTTTACGGATTGTTGAAAATTGGAGAGTGCACTTGCTTGAATTACTTTTGGGGCAAATTTGACTGTACTTTTCTCAAAAACTATACAGTAAAATGACTTGTACATAAATACAGTAATAGTCAGGGTCACTTTGAACAAATATCAAATGACAGAATGAGCAAACCTATAAAGGAAAGATTTTTATGAATTTTTGAAAATTGGACAGTGTAAGTGCTTGAATGAATTTTGGGAAGAATTTGACTGTACTTTTCTCCAAAACTATACAGTAAAATGACTTGTAAACAAATACAGTAATACTCAGTGTCACTCCGAACAAATATCAAATGACAGAATGAGAAAACCTATAAAAAAAATATTATGTTTTTTTGTTGTTGAAAATTGTAGTGTTTGAATTCAATTTGATTTTGGGGCATATTCGACTGTACTTTTCTCTAAAACTATACATTAAAATGACTTGTACATAAATACAGTAATAGTCGGGGTCACTCTAAACAAATATTAAATGACAGAAAGAGCAAACCTATAAAGGAAAGATTTTTTATGAATTTTTGAAAATTGGACACAATGTAAGTGTTTGAATAGACAGATTATTTGCGGTTTGACTGCCCTTTTCTCCAAAAATATACAGTAGAATGACTTGTAAATAAATACAGTAATAGTAAGGGTCACTCTGAAAATATATCAAATGACAGAATGAGCAAACCTATAAAGGAAAGAGTTTTATGGATTGTTGAAAATTGGAGAGTGCAAGTGCTTGAATTCATTTTGGGGCAAATTTGACTGTACTTTTCTCCAAAATTATACCGTAAAATTACTTGTAAATAAATACAGTAATAGTCAGTGTCCCTTTGAACAAATATCAAATGACAGAATGAGAAAAGCTATAAAGGAAAGATTCTTATGATTTTTTGAAAATTGGACTGTAAGTTTTTGAATGAATTTTGGGGAAAATTTGACTGCACCTTTCTCCAAAACTATACAGTAAAATTACTTGTAAATAAATACCGTAATAGTCGGGGTCACTCTGAACAAATATCAAATGACAGAATGAGCAAACCTATGAAGGAAATAAAGGAAATATTTTTATTAATTTTTGGAAATTGGACAGTGTAAGTGTTTGAATAGACAGATTACTTGCAGTTTGACTACACTTTTCTCCAAAAATATATAGTAAAATAACTTGCAAATAAATAAAGTAATAGTCAGGGTCACTTTGAACAAATATCAAATGACAGAATGAGCAAACCTATAAAGGAAATATTTTTATGAATTTTTGAAAATTGGACAGTGTAAGTGCTTGAATATATTTTGGGAAGAATTTGACTTTACTTTTCTCCAAAACTATACAGTAAAATTACTTGCAAATAAATACAGTAATAGTCCGGGTCACTCTAAACAAATATCAAACGAAAGAATAAGCAAACCTATAAAGGAAAGAGTTTTATGAATTGTTGAAAATTGGACAGTGCAAGTGCTTGAATGAATTTTGGGGATAATGTGACTGTACATTTCTCCAAAACTATACAGTAAAATGACTTGTAAATAAATACAGTAATAGTCAGGGTCACTCTGAACACATTTCAAATGACAGAATGAGCAAACCTATAAAGGAAAATTGGAGAGTACAAGTGCTTGAATTAATTTTAGGGCAAATTTGACTGTACTTTTCTCCAAAATTATACAGTAAAATTACTTGTAAATAAAAACAGTAATAGTCAGTGTCACTCTGAACAAATATCAAATGACAGAATGAGCAAAGCTATAAAGGAAAGATTTTTCTGATTTTTTTAAAATTTGACTGTAAGTGCTTGAATGAATTTTGGGGCAAAATGGACTGTAATTTTCTCTAAAACTATACAGTAAAATGACTTGTACATAAATACAGTAATAGTCAGGGTCACTCTGAAAAAATATCAAATGACAGAATGAGCAAACCTATAAAGGAAAGATTTTTATGATTTTTTGAAAATTGGACTGTAAGTTTTTGAATGAATTTTGGGGATAATGTGATTGTACTTTTCTCCAAAACTATACAGTAAAATGACTTGTAAATAAATACAGTAATAGTCAGGGTCACTCTAAACATAAATACATTAATAGTCAGGGTCACTCTGAACAAATATCAAATGACAGAATGAGCAAACCTATAAAGGAAAGATTTTTATGATTTTTTGAAAATTGGACTGTGTTTTTGAATGAATTTTGGGGATAATGTGACTGTACTTTTCTCCAAAACTATACAGTAAAATGACTGACTTGTAAATAAATACAGTAATAGTCAGGGTCACTCTGAACAAATATCAAATGACAGAATGAGCAAACCTATAAAGGAAAGAGTTTTATGAATTGTTGAAAATTGGACATTGCAAGTGCTTGAATGAATTTTGGGGCAAATTGGACTGTAATTTTCTCTAAAACTATACAGTAAAATGACTTGTACATAAATACAGTAATAGTCAGGGTCACTCTGAACAAATATCAAAGGACAGAATGAGCAAATCTATAAAGGAAAATTTTTATGAATTTTTGAAAATTGGAAACAATGTAAGTGTTTGAATAGACAGATTATTTGCCGTTTGACTGCCCTTTTCTCCAAAAAATATACAGTAGAATGACTTGTACATAAATACAGTAATAGTCAGGGTCACTCTGAACAAATATCAAAGGACAGAATGAGCAAACCTAAAAAGGAAAGATTTTTATGATTTTTTTGAAAATTGGACTGTAATTGTTTGAATAAATTTTGGGGATAATTTGACTGTACCTTTCTCCAAAACTATACAGTAAAATGACTTCTAAATAAATACAGTAATAGTTAGGGTCACTCTGAACAAAAATCAAATGACAGAATGAGCAAACCTATAAAGGAAAGATTTTTATGAATTTTTGAAAATTGGACAGTGTAAGTGCTTGAATTAATTTTGGGGAGAATTTGACTGTACTTTTCTCCAAAACTATATAGTAAGATGATGACTTGTAAATAAAACAGTAATAGTCAGGGTCCCTTTGAACAAATATCAAATGGCAGAATGGGCAAACCTATAAAGGAACGATTTTTATGAATTATTGCAAATTGGACAGTGTAAGTGCTTGAATGAATGTTGGGGCGAATTTGACTGTACTTTTCTCCAAAACTATACAGTAAAATGACTTGTTACTACATACAGTAATAGTCTGGGTCACTCTAAACAAATATCAAATGACAGAATGAGAAAACCTATAAAGGAAAGATTTTTAAGATATTTTTGAAAATTGGACTGTAAGTGCTTGATTGAATTTTGGGGCATATTCGACTGTACTTTTCTCTAAAACTATACAGTAAAATGACTTGTACATAAATACAGTAATAGTCGTGGTCACTCTAAACAAATATTAAATGACAGAATGAGCAAACCTATAAAGGACACAGTGTGTTTGAATAGACAGATAATTTGCAGTTTGACTGCCCTTTTCTCCAAAAATATACAGTAAAATGACTTGTAAAAAAATACAGTAATAGTCAGGGTCACCATGAACAAATATCAAATGGCAGAATGGGCAAACCTATAAAGGAAAGATTTCTATGAATTTTTGAAAATTGGACAGTGTAAGTGTTTGAATAGAAAGATCATTTGGCAGTTTGACTGCACTTTTCTCCTAAAATATACGGTAAAATGACTTGTAAATAAATACTGTAATAGTCCGCGTCACTCTAAACAAATATCAAAATGAAAGAATGAGCAAACCTGTAAAGGAAAGAGTTTTATGAATTGTTGAAAATTGGACAGTGCAAGTGCTTGAATGAATTTTGGGGCAAATTGGACTGTACTTTTCTCTAAAACTATACAGTAAAAGGACTTGTAAATAAATACAGTAATAGTCAGGGTCACTCTGAACAAATATCAAAGGACAGAATGAGCAAATCTATAAAGAAAATATATTTATGTGGGTTTGTTTTTAGAAATTGGACAGTGTTTGAATTCAATCTGTTTTTTTGGGCAAGTTTGACTGTACTTTTCTCTAAAACTATACAGTAAAATGACTTGTAAATAAATACAGTAATAGTCAGGGTCACTCTAAACAAATTTCAAATGACAGAATGAGCAAACCTATAAAGGAAAGATTTTTATGAAATTTTGAAAATTGGACAGTGTAAGTGCTTGAATTAATATTGGGGTGATATTGATTGTACTTTTCTCCAAAACTGTACAGTAAAATGACTTGTAAATAAATACAGTAATAGTCAGGGTCACTCTGAACACATTTCAAATGACAGAATGAGCAAACCTATAAAGGAAAATTGGAGAGTACAAGTGCTTGAATTAATTTTAGGGCAAATTTGACTGTACTTTTCTCCAAAACTATACAGTAAAATTACTTGTAAATAAATACAGCTATAGTCAGTGTCACTCTGAACAAATATCAAATGACAGAATGAGCAAAGCTATAAAGGAAAGATTTTAATTATTTTTTGTCAATTGGACTGTAAGTGCTTGAATGACTTTTGGGGAGAGTTTGACTGCACTTTTCTCCAAAACTATACAGTAAAATTACTTGTAAATAAATACAGTAATAGTCAGTGTCACTCTGGACAAATATCACATGACAGAATGAGCAAACCTATAAAGGAAATTAAGGAAAGATTTTTATGAATTTTTGGAAATTGGATAGTGTAAGTGTTTGAATAGACAGATTATTTGCAGTTTTACTGCACTTTCCTCCAAAAATATACAGTAAAATGACTTGCAAATAAATACAGTAATAGTCAGGGTCACTTTGAACAAATATCAAATGACAGAATGAGCAAACCTATAAAGGAAATATTTTTATGAATTTTTGAAAATTGGACAGTGTAAGTGCTTGAATGAATATTGGGAAGAATTTGACTGTACTTTTCTCCAAAACTATACAGTAAAATGACTTGCAAATAAATACAGTAATAGTCCGGGTCACTCTAAACAAATATCAACTGAAAGAATGAGCAAACCTATAAAGGAAAGAGTTTTATGGATTGTTGAAAATTGGAGAGTGCAAGTGCTTGAATTAATTTTGAGGCAAATTTGACTGTACTTTTTTCCAAAACTATACAGTAAAATTACTTGTAAATAAATGCAGTAATAGTTAGGGTCACTCTGAACAAAAATCAAATGACAGAATCAGCAAACCTATAAAAGAAAGAATTTTATGAATTTTTGAAAATTGGACAGTGTAAGTGCTTGAATTAATTTTGGGGAGAATTTGACTGTACTTTTCTCCAAAACTATACAGTAAGATGACTTGTAAAAAAATACAGTAATAGTCAGGGTCACTCTAAACAAATATCAAATGACAGAATGAGAAAACCTACAAAGGAAAGATTTTTATGATATTTTTGAAAATTGGACTGTAAGTGCTTGATTGAATTTTGGGGAGAGTTTGACTGCACTTTTCTCCAAAACTATACAGAAAAATGACTTTTAAATAAATACAGTAATAGTCAGTGTCACTTTGAACAAATATCAAATGACAGAATGAGCAAACTTATAAATGAAAGATTTTTATGAATTTTTGGAAATTGGACAGTGCAAGTGCTTGAATGAATTTTGGGGCAAATTGGACTGTACTTTTCTCTAAAACTATACAGTAAAAGGACTTGTACATAAATACAGTAATAGTCGGGGTCACTCTGAACAAATATCAAAGGACAGAATTAGCAAAACTATAAAGAAAATATTTTTACGGATTGTTGAAAATTGGAGAGTGCACTTGCTTGAGTTACTTTTGGGGCAAATTTGACTGTACTTTTCTCAAAAACTATACAGTAAAATGACTTGTACATAAATACAGTAATAGTCAGGGTCACTTTGAACAAATATCAAATGACAGAATGAGCCAACCTATAAAGGAAAGATTTTTATGAATTTTTGAAAATTGGACAGTGTAAGTGCTTGAATGAATTTTGGGAAGAATTTGACTGTACTTTTCTCCAAAACTATACAGTAAAATGACTTTTAAATAAATACAGTAATAGTCCGGGTCACTCTAAACAAATATCAAATGACAGAATGAGCAAACCTATAAAGGAAAGAGTTTTATGATTTGTTGAAAATTGGACAATGCAAGTGTTTGAAGGAATTTTGGGGATAATGTGACTGTACTTTTCTCCAAAACTATACAGTAAAATGACTTGTAAATAAATACAGTAATAGTCAGTGTCACTCCGAACAAATATCAAATGACAGAATGAGAAAACCTATAAAAAAAAATATTATGTTTTTTTGTTGTTGAAAATTGTAGTGTTTGAATTCAATTTGATTTTGGGCCATATTCGACTGTACTTTTCTCTAAAACTGTACATTTAAATGACTTGTACATAAATACAGTAATAGTCGGGGTCACTCTAAACAAATATTAAATGACAGAATGAGCAAACCTATAAAGGAAAGATTTTTTATGAATTTTTGAAAATTGGACAATGTAAGTGTTTGAATAGACAGATTATTTGCGGTTTGACTGCCCTTTTCTCCAAAAATATACAGTATAATGACTTGTAAATAAATACAGTAATAGTAAGGGTCACTCTGAACAAATATCAAATGACAGAATGAGCAAACCTATAAAGGAAAGAGTTTTATGGATTGTTGAAAATTGGAGAGTGCAAGTGCTTGAATTAATTTTGGGGCAAATTTGACTGTACTTTTCTCCAAAATTATACCATAAAGTTACTTGTAAATAAATACAGTAATAGTCAGTGTCCCTTTGAACAAATATCAAATGACAGAATGAGAAAAGCTATAAAGGAAAGATTCTTATGATTTTTTTAAAATTGGACTGTAAGTTTTTGAATGAATTTTGGGGAAAATTTGACTGCACCTTTCTCCAAAACTATACAGTAAAATTACTTGTAAATAAATACCGTAATAGTCGGGGTCACTCTGAACAAATATCAAATGACAGAATGAGCAAACCTATAAAGGAAATAAAGGAAATATTTTTATTAATTTTTGGAAATTGGACAGTGTAAGTGTTTGAATAGACAGATTACTTGCAGTTTTACTACACATTTCTCCAAAAATATACAGTAAAATGACTTGCAAATAAATACAGTAATAGTCAGGGTCACTTTGAACAAATATCAAATGACAGAATGAGCAAACCTATAAAGGAAATATTTTTATGAATTTTTGAAAATTGGACAGTGTAAGTGCTTGAATATATTTTGGGAAGAATTTGACTTTACTTTTCTCCAAAACTATACAGTAAAATGACTTGCAAATAAATACAGTAATAGTCCGGGTCCATCTAAACAAATATCAAATGAAAGAATAAGCAAACCTATAAAGGAAAGAGTTTTATGAATTGTTGAAAATTGGACAGTGCAAGTGCTTGAATGAATTTTGGGGATAATGTGACTGTACTTTTCTCCAAAACTATACAGTAAAATGACTTGTAAATAAATACAGTAATAGTCAGGGTCACTCTGAACACATTTCAAATGACAGAATGAGCAAACCTATAAAGGAAAATTGGAGAGTACAAGTGCTTGAATTAATTTTAGGGCAAATTTGACTGTACTTTTCTCCAAAATTATACAGTAAAATTACTTGTAAATAAATACAGTAATAGTCAGTGTCACTCTGAACAAATATCAAATGACAGAATGAGCAAAGCTATAAAGAAAAGATTTTTATGATTTTTTTAAAATTTGACTGTAAGTGCTTGAATGAATTTTGGGGCAAAATGGACTGTAATTTTCTCTAAAACTATACAGTAAAATGACTTGTACATAAATACAGTAATAGTCAGGGTCACTCTGAACAAATATCAAATGACAGAATGAGCAAACCTATAAAGGAAAGATTTTTATGATTTTTTGAAAATTGGACTGTAAGTTTTTGAATGAATTTTGGGGATAATGTGACTGTACTTTTCTCCAAAACTATACAGTAAAATGACTTGTAAACAAATACAGTAATAGTCAGGGTCACTCTGAACAAATATCAAATGACAGAATGAGCAAACATATAAAGGAAAGAGTTTTATGAATTGTTGAAAATTGGACATTGCAAGTGCTTGAATGAATTTTGGGGCAAATTGGACTGTAATTTTCTCTAAAACTATACAGTAAAATGACTTGTACATAAATACAGTAATAGTCAGGGTCACTCTGAACAAATATCAAAGGACAGAATGAGCAAATCTATAAAGGAAATATTTTTATGAATTTTTGAAAATTGGAAACAATGTAAGTGTTTGAATAGACAGATTATTTGCCGTTTGACTGCCCTTTTCTCCAAAAAAATATACAGTAGAATGACTTGTTCATAAATACAGTAATAGTCAGGGTCACTCTGAACAAATATCAAAGGACAGAATGAGCAAACCTAAAAAGGAAAGATTTTTATGATTTTTTTGAAAATTGGACTGTAATTGTTTGAATACATTTTGGGGATAATTTGACTGTACCTTTCTCCAAAACTATACAGTAAAATGACTTCTAAATAAATACAGTAATAGTTAGGGTCACTCTGAACAAAAATCAAATGACAGAATAAGCAAACCTATAAAGGAAAGATTTTTATGAATTTTTGAAAATTGGACAGTGTAAGTGCTTGAATTAATTTTGGGGAGAATTTGACTGTACTTTTCTCCAAAACTATACAGTAAGATGATGACTTGTAAATAAATACAGTAATAGTCAGGGTCCCTTTGAACAAATATCAAATGGCAGAATGGACAAACCTATAAAGGAACGATTTTTATGAATTATTGCAAATTGGACAGTGTAAGTGCTTGAATGAATGTTGGGGCGAATTTGACTGTACTTTTCTCCAAAACTATACAGTAAAATGACTTGTTACTACATACAGTAATAGTCTGGGTCACGCTAAACAAATATCAAATGACAGAATGAGCAAACCTATAAAAAAAAATATTGTTGGTTTTTTTTTGTTGAAAATTGTAGTGTTTGAATACAATTTGATTTTGGGGCAAATTCGACTGTACTTTTCTCTAAAACTATACAGTAAAATGACTTGTACATAAATACAGTAATAGTCGGGGTCACTCTAAACAAATATTAAATGACAGAATGAGCAAACCTATAAAGGAAAGATTTTTTATGAATTTTTGAAAATTGGACACAATGTAAGTGTTTGAATAGACAGATTCTTTGCAGTTTGACTGCCCTTTTCTCCAAAATATACAGTAAAATGACTTGTAAATAAATACAGTAATAGTTAGGGTCACTTTGAACAAATATCAAATGACAGAATGGGCAAACCTATAAAGGAAAGATTTTTATGAATTTTTGAAAATTGGACAGTGTAAGTGGTTGAAAAGAAAGATTATTTGGCAGTTTGACTGCCCTTTTCTCCTAAAATATACAGTAAAATGACATGTAAATAAATACAGTAATAGTCTGGGTCACTCTAAACAAATATCAAGTGAAAGAATGAGCAAACCTATAAAGGAAAGAGTTTTATGAATTGTTGAAAATTGGACAGTGCAAGTGCTTGAATGAATTTTGGGGATAATGTGACTGTACATTTCCCCAAAACTATACAGTAAAATGACTTGTAAATAAATACAGTAATAGTCAGGGTCACTCTGAACAAATTTCAAATGACAGAATGAGCAAACCTATAAAGGAAAGAGTTTTATGGATTGTTGAAAATTGGAGAGTGCAAGTGCTTGAATTAATTTTGGGGCAAATTTGACTGTACTTTTCTCCAAAATTATACAGTAAAATTACTTGTAAATAAATACAGTAATAGTCAGTCTCACTCTGAACAAATATCAAATGACAGAATGAGCAAAGCTATAAAGGAAAGATTCTTATGATTTTTTCAAAATTGGACTGTAAGTTTTTGAATGAATTTTGGGGATAATTTGACTGTACCTTTCTCCAAAACTATACCGTAAAATGACTTGTAAATAAATACAGTAATAGTCAGGGTCACTTTAAACAAATGTAGTGGACAGCACATTCCAGGGCCCAGTTTATGGCCGGGCCCCTCTTTGCCCATTTGGATCTTGTTGGACTAGCACAAACAAGATGTCCAACCCATCAGATAAAGATGCTTGGACAACATCCAGACACCTCTTTGAGGGCAAGAAGAAGACCTCTAGTTCCAAGCCCAGGAAGGACAGGACTTCTCATTGGTCCACATGCAGTTTCTACCCTTCACCCATCTAGAGACGGATCCCTAATGTCCTGATTTGTGACGGCCATAAACATTCCTCGGGACCTCAGCAGTAGTGGGTGAAACAAAGAATGACCAAAACTGATCCATCCAAATCCATTCACAACTATGTTTGGAAACCTTAAGACTGATGTAAACTACACACATCCATCTCATACTTATTCAGAGAAATAAGTATTCTCAGTGACAGCTATTTGTAATGCAACATCTTCCACAAATTCAGCTGTTAATGGACAAATGAATGAACACATCACAGTTCAATCTTTTTCCATCATGTTTGGTGTCTATTTGTTTAGTATATTGCCAAGGGTATTCTGATGGTGGTTTGGAAAGTAAGAAATGCATTGATGAACTTTAAAGATACTTTAAAGACTTCTAACTGTGTACAGTATGCAAATGAGTTCCACAGGGGAAAGAAAGGTGGGCCACACTGTGTGCCCCCTCTGATGCCAGCAGCCAATAGCAACACTGGAATGAAGAAGCGCCAAATTGCAATCTCCTCCTATTCGGAAAAGGATAAAGGTACCCTTTCAATAGACACTCCTTGTTCTGAGTCTTCTCCATGTGAGAGACAAACAGTTCACCAGGTTCTGAGTCTGTCCGTTGAGGATTAGACTGTGACAGAGCAATCAGGTTCTGAGTCTCCACATCCGAGAGACGAACAGTTCACCAACTTCTGAGTCTGTCCGCCGAGGATTAGACTGTGACAGAGCAACCAAGTTCTGAGCCTCTGGTTTAACCAGAGAGACAACACAAGATCCGAGGATCTGAATCTACAGCTTGTGAGGCAGTGACAGATACGACACCGTTCTGAGCCTCCAGCCTGTGAGGAAAGAGACATTAACCTTCAGAGTTTTAGTCCAGCGAGATGACTACAGAATGTCTCAAGTCTCCATGCTAAAGAGATCAGAGCAGATTGACCAACTTCTGAGTGTCTGGTCCAAAGAGGCAGAAGACACACAAAGACATTTGCAACAAGGTTAAGCTCAGGAGAGCAAACCTTCACTTCAAGGTTCCTTCGTCTGCGTGTTCCAGGTTAAGGACCTTCTGCACCTACTTCAGGGCCTCATCTGCGTGTTCCAGATTTTAGGACCCTTTGGTGCCCCAGGAGATCAGCATCCCACAGATCTTCGTGTTCAAGGCTGTTGAAACAGATTCCAGCTCCTTTCTTCACTGCACTGTCTCCCAGCAAAACCAGTGGAAGAAGTCATCACCATCGGGCTACTTACTCAACGACGTGGAACGTAAATATCACTTAACCAAACCTCTTTCTAGAGACCTTGGCATTGTTGATTATTATCAGTATATGATTTTCTAATTTACATTAGAGGTAATATAACTGATGCTAGTTAATAACAAATAATTTTTCGTTTATTTGTTTGATACATAATAAGGTTCTTCACCTTAATTTCAGAGAAACAACCATTTATCTTTCCATAAGATAACGTAACTCTTCTATAGCCACACTTAACTTACTCACATGTACATTATGCATTTTACGCACTTTATTCCTTTATCATTCATTGTATTCATTTAGTAGTTGTGTTAATTGTTCTGTTTATCTTTTGTTAATAAAATCTATTTTATTAAAATTGTGTCTTCCTTGTGCTGATAAAGCAGAAAAGGCTCTATAAGTTAGAAATCTCACCAATCTTTCAGATAAATCAGCTGACCAACTCTCCCCCCTTTACATTCATTATAAATGACTGGGCAGCCTCCTGTGCGGAGTGTTCTCATACAGCCAAGGTAAAAGGCATTGACTAGTATCCCAAACTAACAGGGGGGAAGGTGGTCATCTGATGTACTCATAACCACACCTTAAGTGACGTGTGATCCAAAATTCACAACGTCAGCGGTGACGTGAGTACCAATCCCTATTTTACTTAGTGTCCTTGGGTGGGCAAAAGTAAAAATCACTACACAAATATCAAATGACAGAATGACCAAACCTATAAAGGAAAGATTTTTATGCATTTTTGAAAATTGGACACAGTGTAAGTGTTTGAATAGACCGATTTGCAGTTTGACTGCACTTTTCTCCCAAAATATACAGTAAAACGACTTGTAAATAAATACAGTAATAGTTAGGGTCACTCTGAACAAAAATCAAATGACAGAATGAGCAAACCTATAAAGGAAAGATTTTTATGAATTTTAGAAAATTGCACAGTGTAAGTGCTTGAATTAATTTTGGGGCGAATTTGACTGTACTTTTCTCCAAAACTATACAGTAAGATGACTTGTAAATAAATACAGTAATAGTCAGGGTCACTCTAAACAAATATCAAATGACAGAATGAGCAACCCTATAAAGGAAAGAGTTTTATGAATTGTTGAAAATTGGACAGTGCAAGTGCTAGAATGAATTTTGGGGCAAATTGGACTGTACTTTTCTCTAAAACTACACAGTAAAATGACTTGTACATAAATACAGTAATAGTCAGGTTCACTCTGAACAAATATCAAAGGACAGAATGAGCAAACCTACAAAGGAAAGATTTTTATGATTTTTTGAAAATTGGACTGTAAGTGTTTGAATGAATTTTGGGGATAATTTGACTGTACATTTCTCCACAACTATACAGTAAAATGACTTGTAAATAAATACAGTAATAGTTAGGTACACTCTGAACAAAAATCAAATGACAGAATGAGCAAACCTATAAAGGAAGGATTTTTATGAATTTTTGAAAATTGGACAGGGTAAGTGCTTGAATTAATTTTGGGGAGAATTTGACTGTACTTTTCTCCACAACTATACAGTTAGATGATGACTTGTAAATAAATACAGTAATAGTCAGGGTCCCTTTAAACAAATATCAAATGGCAGAATGGGCAAACCTATAAAGGAACCATTTTTATGAATTTTTGCAAATTGGACAGTGTAAGTGCTTGAATGAATTTTGGGGCGAATTTGACTGTACTTTTCTCCAAAACTATACAGTAAAATGACTTGTTACTACATACAGTAATAGTCAGGGTCACTCTAAACAAATATCAAATGACAGAATGAGAAAACCTATAAAGGAAAGATTTTTATGATATTTTTGAAAATTGGACTGTAAGTGCTTGATTGAATTTTGGGGAGAGTTTGAATGCACTTTTCTCCAAAACAATACAGTAAAATTACTTGTAAATAAATACAGCAATAGCCAGTGTCACTTTGAACAAATATCAAATGACAGAATGAGCAAACCTATAAAGGAAAGATTTTTATGCATTTTTGGAAATTGGACAGTGTAAATGCTTGAATGAATTTTAGGGTGAATTTGACTGTACTTTTCTCTAAAACTATACAGTAAAATGACTTGTAAATAAATACAGTAATAGTCAGTATCACTCTAAACAAATGTCAAATGACAGAATGAGCAGACCTATAAAGGAAAGAGTTTTATGAATTGTTGAAAATTGGACAGTGCAAGTGCTTGAATGAATTTTGGGGCAAATTGGACTGTACTTTTCTCTAAAACTATACAGTAAAAGGACTTGTACATAAATACAGTAATAGTCGGGGTCACTCTGAACAAATATCAAATGACAGAATGAGCAAACCTATAAAGAAAATATATTTATGTTGTTTTTTTTAGAAATTGGACAGTGTTTGAATTCAATGTGATTTTTGGGCAAGTTTGACTGTACTTTTCTCTAAAACTATACAGTAAAATGACTTGTAAATAAATACAGTAATAGTCAGGGTCACTCTCAACAAATTTCAAATGACAGAATGAGAAAACCTATGAAGTAAAATTGTTTATGAATTTAAAAAAAATGGGACAGTGTAAGTTTTTGAATGCACGTGGATATTTGGGGCAAGTTTGATTGTACTTTTCTCTAAAACTATACAGTAAAATGACTTGTTGTACAGTATACATTAAAATGACTTGCTTGAATAAATTTTAGGGAGAGTTTGACTGCACCTTTCTCTAAAACTATACAGTAAAATGACTTGTAAATAAATACAGTAATATTCAGGGTCACTCTGAACAAATTTCAAATGACAGAATGAGAAAACCTATGAAGTAAAATTGTTTATGAATTTTGGAAAAAATGGGACAGTGTAAGTATTTGAATGCACGTTGATATTTGGGGCATATTCGACTGTACTTTTCTCCAAAACTATACAGTAAAAATACTTGTAAATAAATACAGTAATAGTCAGTGTCACTCTGAACAAATATCAAATGACAGAATGAGAAAACCTATAAAGGAAAGATTTTCATGAAATTTTGTAAATTGGAAACAGTGTAAGTGTTTGAATAGACAGATAAGTTTTTGAATGCACGTGGATATTTGGGGCAAGTTTGATTGTACTTTTCTCTAAAACTATACAGTAAAATGACTTGTTGTACAGTATACATTAAAATGACTTGCTTGAATGAATTTTAGGGAGAGTTTGACTGCACCTTTCTCTAAAACTATACAGTAAAATGACTTGTAAATAAATACAGTAATAGTCAGGGTCACTCTGAACAAATATCAAATGACAGAATGAGCAAAACTATAAAGAAAATATTTTTATGAATTGTTGAAAATTTGACTGTAAGTGTTTGAATGAATTTTGGGGATAATGTGACTGTACTTTTCTCCAAAACTATACAGTAAAATGACTTGTAAATAAATACAGTAACAGTCAGTGTCACTTTGAACAAATATCAAATGACAGAATGAGCAAGCCTATAAAAAAATTATTGTTATGTTTTTTTTTTGTTGAAAATTGTATAGTGTTTGAATTCAATTTGATTTTGGGGCATATTCGACTGTACTTTTCTCTAAAACTATACAGTAAAATGACTTGTACATAAATACAGTAATAGTCGGGGTCACTCTAAACAAATATTAAATGACAGAATGAGCAAACCTATAAAGGACACAGTGTAAGTGTTTGAATAGACAGATAATTTGCAGTTTGACTGCCCTTTTCTCCAAAAATATACAGTAAAATGACTTGTAAAAAAATACAGTAATAGTCAGGGTCACCATGAACAAATATCAAATGGCAGAATGGGCAAACCTATAAAGGAAAGATTTCTATGAATTTTTGAAAATTGGACAGTGTAAGTGTTTGAATAGAAAGATCATTTGGCAGTTTGACTGCACTTTTCTCCTAAAATATACGGTAAAATGACTTGTAAATAAATACTGTAATAGTCCGGGTCACTCTAAACAAATATCAAATGAAAGAATGAGCAAACCTGTAAAGGAAAGAGTTTTATGAATTGTTGAAAATTGGACAGTGCAAGTGCTTGAATGAATTTTGGGGCAAATTGGACTGTACTTTTCTCTAAAACTATACAGTAAAAGGACTTGTAAATAAATACAGTAATAGTCAGGGTCACTCTGAACAAATATCAAAGGACAGAATGAGCAAACCTATAAAGAAAATATATTTATGTGGGTTTGTTTTTAGAAATTGGACAGTGTTTGAATTCAGTCTGTTTTTTTGGGCAAGTTTGACTGTACTTTTCTCTAAAACTATACAGTAAAATGACTTGTAAATAAATACAGTAATAGTCAGGGTCACTCTAAACAAATTTCAAATGACAGAATGAGCAAACCTATAAAGGAAAGATTTTTATGAAATTTTGAAAATTGGACAGTGTAAGTGCTTGAATTAATATTGGGGTGATATTGATTGTACTTTTCTCCAAAACTGTACAGTAAAATGACTTGTTAATAAATACAGTAATAGTCAGGGTCACTCTAAACAAATATCAAATGACAGAATGAGCAAAACTATAAAGAAAATATTTTTATGGATTGTTGAAAATTGGAGAGTGCACTTGCTTGAATTACTTTTGGGGCAAATTTGACTGTGCTTTTCTCTAAAACTATACAGTAAAAGGACTTGTTAATAAATACAGTAATAGTCAGGGTCACTCTAAACAAATATCAAATGACATAATGAGCAAACCTATAAAGGAAAGAGTTTTATGGATTGTTGAAAACGTCTCGGTTACGTATGTAACCCTCGTTCCCTGAAGGAGGGAACGGAGACGTACGTCAGAACTGAACCGACGAATGGGATCTTACTTTAGAGACCAATCCTACTTCGAGCATCTAACAACGAGCCAATGAAATTTGGCATGCGAATACGCATTCCACGCTCCGCCCCGCAGCGCGGGTATAAATAGGAAGTGGAATGGTAGATCAGCGCTTTTTCTGCTGAGGAGCCGAAAGGTGACCGGACTCCCAGCGGAAGCACAGCATCTGGCGACGGGACGTACGTCTCCGTTCCCTCCTTCAGGGAACGAGGGTTACATACGTAACCGAGACGTTCCCTTTCAGTCGGTCACGTTCGACGTACGTCAGAACTGAACCGACGAATGGGATCCCTATGGAAAACGCCAAGATGCTGGCCCTTCCAGCGTCCTGCTTGAGCGCACTGCACCGTCTAGTATGGTACGGAAGTCAGGGCTCCAGGCAGGGAGTACAGTCACTGCTGTTTCTGCAAGACCCACTCAGAATGACTATTGGATAACGCTGGGAAAGCGTGCCTACCTCGTTCTTGAGAGAGAGGGTACGCTGCGGGGCCACGTCCTTCAGGGAAGGAGAGGTGGCAGAGTACACATAAGGACTAACCTGGCAGGGTAGTGCAACATATGGCAGTCTCTGGGGTGGTTCCAGCCTGACTGAAGGGGGGAAAGAACACGCCCAGAGACGACAGAGCGGGCTCTGTCGAGGGAAAGACACGGGGCTAGCCCGAAGGGTAGCAGATACCGTGGAAGAATACACATATGGGGTTGCCGTGAGGGAACCGCTACATATGGAACCCAGCCTACAACCACGTTTCACAAGCATACGGGTGCAGGCCTGGCGTCAGACGGTCCGCAACGTCTGACACCGGAGGGGTGACGGAGGAGCTCGACAGGGTTAGCCGGTTTCCCGGGGAACACAACTGGAGACAATGGACGCACGTATCCGGCCCAGAGGGCGGGAGTGGCGTTTCGCAAGCCGACACTTAGAACGGGCACTTAGCGCTCCTGGCCACTGGGGCGAGGATGCGGGAAGATACCGGCTCTACACGTAAGCTATAGAACCTAGCAAACGTGTTAGGTGTCGCCCAGCCCGCAGCTCTACATATGTCTGTCAGCGAGGCGCCTTGAGCCAGCGCCCAGGAAGAAGCAACACTCCGAGTGGAGTGAGCTCTTACACCGAACGGGCAAGGCACGTCTTGGGACTGGTAGGCCAAGACTATAGCATCCACTATCCAGTGGGCTAACCTCTGCTTGGAGACAGCCTTTCCCTTCTGCTGGCCTCCGTAACAGACGAAGAGTTGCTCTGAGGTCCGAAGGCTTTGGGTCCGGTCAACGTAAGCGCGAAGAGCGCGGACCGGACACAGCAAAGCCAGGGCTGGGTCTGCCTCCTCCGAAGGCAGCGCTTGCAGGTTCACCACCTGATCCCGGAAGGGAGTGGTAGGAACCTTGGGCACATATCCGGGCCGGGGTCTCAGGACAACGTGAGAGTTACCTGGCCCGAACTCTAGGCACGATTCGTTGACCAAAAGTGCATGCAGGTCCCCTACCCTCTTGTTCGAGGCCAATGCCGTCAGGAGCACTGTCTTCATTGACAAGATTTTCAGCTCACAAGACGCCAAAGGCTCGAAGGGAGGGCTCTGAAGTGCTCTGAGCACTAGAGCTAAGTCCCAAGAGGGTATCGAGGATGGACGAGGAGGATTTAGTCTCCTCGCACCTCTGAGGAACCTGACGATTAGGTCGTGCTTCCCCACGGACTTACCTTCTACTACATCATGGTACGCTGCTATTGCTGCAGCATATACCTTGAGGGTGGAGGGAGACAGCCTTCTCTCCAACCCATCTTGCAGGAAGGAAAGCACGACACTGATCGAACACCTTCGGGGGTCTTCCCGGCGGGAAGCGCACCACTCAACGAACAGGTTCCACTTCAGAGCATAGAGGCGCCTCGTAGAGGGGGCTCTAGCTGAAGCGATGGTGTCTACGACAGCTTGTGGTAGTCCATCTAGAACCTCCGCGTCCCGTCCAGGGACCAGACATGAAGATTCCAGAGGTCTGGACGCGGGTGCCATAGTGTGCCCCGTCCCTGAGAAAGAAGGTCCTTCCTCAGGGGAATCGGCCAAGGAGGGGCTGTCGCGAGGAGTGTGAGTTCTGGGAACCAGGTCCGGTTGGGCCAATACGGCGCAACTAACAAGACCTGCTCCTCGTCCTCCCTGACCTTGCACAGTGTCTGTGCAAGAAGGCTCACTGGGGGGAACGCATACTTGCGTAGGTCCCGGGGCCAGCTGTGCGCCAGTGCATCTGTGCCGAGGGTACCCCCGGTCAGGGAATAGTACCACTGGCAATGGGTCGAGTCCGGAGAGGCAAACAGGTCGACCTGTGCGGCTCCGAACTGGTCACATATCAGCTGGACCGCCTGGGGGTGGAGTCGCCACTCTCCCGGAGGTGTCGGCTGACGAGAGAGCTCGTCGGCTGTCTGGTTCAGCACACCAGGGACATGAATGGCCCGAAGCGACCTCAGCTGCTTCTGACTCCACAGGAGGAGGTGGCGGGCGAGTTGGAGCAGACGACGGGAGCATAGACCACCCTGACGGTTGATGTACGCAACGGCCGTGGTGCTGTCCGTACGGACCAGTACATGCTTGCCACGCAGCGGCCCCTTGAGGCGGCGGAGTGCCAGATGTACTGCCAGTAACTCGAGGCAATTGATATGCCAATGCAATTGCGGCCCCGTCCACAGACCAGCAACTGCATGCCCGTTGTACGTGGCCCCCCAGCCCGTGGTGGAGGCATCCGTGAATAGCACAGCATGCCTGGACACTTGTTCTAGGGGCACCCCGGCCCGGAGAAACGAAGTGCTGGACCACGGGCTGAAGGTTTGGCGGCAGTAAGGAGTCACTGGGACCCGGTACTGACCGCTCTGCCACGCCCACCTCGGGACTCGGCCATTGAGCCAGCGTTGAAGCGGTCTCATATGAAGCAATCCGAGCGGCGTGACCGCGGCTGCAGATGCCATATGCCCCAGGAGCCTCTGAAAGAATTTCAGTGGGACCGCTGTCCTGCTCTTGAACATATTCAAGCAGTTCAACACCGACTGGACTCGCTCCTCGGTGAGGCGCGCCGTCCGGTTGACCGAGTCCAGCTCCATACCGAGATAAGAGATCCTCTGTGTGGGACAGAGTTTGCTCTTCTCTCGGTTGACCCGAAGGCCCAACTGGCTGAGGTGACTGAGCACCAGGTCCCTGTGTTCGCACAACTGGTCCTTCGACTGGGCTAGGATCAGCCAATCGTCGAGGTAGTTGAGAATCCGAACGCCGCGTTCTCTGAGCGGAACAATGGCTGCCTCCGCGACCTTCGTAAAGACGCGGGGCGACAGGGACAGCCCGAAGGGCAGGACCTTGTACTGATATGCTTTCCCCTCGAACGCAAAGCGTAGGAACGGTCTGTGTCGAGGGAGAATAGACACATGGAAGTACGCGTCCTTCAGGTCGATCGCTGCAAACCAATCCTGGGGACGGATGCATTGGAAAATGCGTTTCTGCGTCAACATCCTGAACGGGAGCTTGTGCAGGGCCCGATTCAGAACTCGCAGGTCCAGGATTGGCCGTAACCCACCCCCTTTCTTGGGCACAATGAAGTAGGGGCTGTAGAACCCCATCTTCATATCGGCTGGAGGAACCGGCTCGATCGCGTCCTTCGCCAGTAGGACCTCGATCTCTGACCGCAAGACTTGAGCATCGCTGCTTCGCACGGAGGTGAAGAGGATGCCCTTGTTCTTGGGCGGCCGGCGTGCGAACTGAATCGCGTAGCCGAGTCTGATGGTACGGATGAGCCAGCGAGACGGCCTGGGGAGACCTAGCCAGGCCCCCAGAGACCGTACAAGCGGGACCAACGGCACCACAGACGTGCCCGGGGTGGGGCAGCGAAGCAGAGTACTCTGGCCCGACTCGGGAGGCCCGGAGGCGGCCCGTAGTGTTGCCTGAGCACTCCTGGTTTGGACAGAGAGTGGGTGAGAAGGCCCGGAGGCGTCCTGGGAGCCCACTCTGCTGTCCACTGCCCGGAGGCAGGGAAGTGAAGCACTCAGCCCCGACCCGGAAGGCCCGTGGGCGGCCCGGAGTGTTGACTGAGTGCTCACGAGAGAGGCAGTGTGTGGGTGAGAAGGCCCGGGGGCGTCCTCGAGGCCCACACAGCTGCCCCCTGGCGACGGGAGGGTAGGAAAGGAGTGACAAGGCCCGTGGGCGTCGCACACTGCCAACCTGACCCTCTTGGGGCCCAGAGAGAGAGGAAATTGCTCTTTTGGTGAAAATGTGGGTACCGCTGGACTCCGGAGAGCCAGCGGCAGAGATGTTGTGACCAGTGATGCCCCCCCGGTCCTCCTCTGGGGGGGTGGGAGGGATGCGGACATCATCTCCCTCAGAGCAGCTCCTCTTCTCCCTGGGCTGCCCGTCTCAGGGCCGCTTCCCCTTACGCTTGCCGGCAGGTTTCGCGGGCCCTTGGACGGGTTGGGCGGCCCCCTTGCGTCTGGCACCCTGCTTCGCGGGTGGAGGCTGCTGCTTGGGCTTGGCAGGGGCGGAGGCGGACGCTGGAGGACGCCCTCGGCGACGAGCAGACTGGGGGGCTGCCCCGGGCGGCTGGGTGGAGGCAGCAGCGGGCCGCCGGGGCAGGATATTCTTGATGGCCTCCGTCTGCTTCTTGGCCACCGAGAACTGCTGGGCAAAGTCCTCGATGGCGTCGCCGAAGAGGCCGGCCTGACAGACAGGGGCGTTTAGAAACCGAACCTTGTCCGAGTCCCGCATGTCTGTCAGGTTCAGCCACAGGTGGCGTTCCTGGACCACCAAGGTGGACATCGCCCGACCCAGGGAGCGAGCCGTGACTTTCGTCGCCCGGAGGGCGAGGTCCGTCGCGGCCCGCAGTTCCTGCACAACTGCCTGGTCGGAACCACCCTCGTGCAGTTCCATGAGCGCTTTGGCCTGGTGGACCTGCAGGAGCGCCATGGCGTGCAAAGCTGATGCAGCTTCTCCGCAGGCTGAGTAAGCCTTGCCCGTCAAGCCGGACGAGAACTTACACGCCCGGGAGGGGAGACGCGGGGCGTGCCTCCAGTCCGCAGCGGTCTTAGGACACAGGTGCATCGCAACCGACCGCTCGACTGCAGGGATCCCCTCGTAGCCCTTAGCTGCACCACCATCGAGAGTGGTGAGGATGGAGGAGTCAGTCGATCACTGGCGAGCGCTATACGGCGCCACCCACGACTTTGTGAGCTCCTGATGCACCTCCGGGAAGAAAGGCACCGGGGCGGGACGCTGAGAACCAGCGCGACCCGTCCCGAGAAACCAATCATCCAGCCGCGAAGGTTCGGGACGTGGTGGAGGGTTCCACTCAAGCCCGACACTTGCGGCGGCCCGGGCAAGCATAGCCGAAAGTTCCGGGTCAGACTCGGGCAACGCTGTCACACCCGAAGGGGGCAACGCAGCCGAGTCTTCATCCTCGGAACCCATTAGCTCACAAGACATCCGACATCTGGTCCTCCGCCGGAGCCCCAAAAGAGACGACTGGCGCTCCACGTGGGAGGTCAGCGCGCCCTTCCGGAAGCTCCACCGGTACAGTGGAGGGGGGAGGGGCCTGAGGAGCCGTGAGACCCGTCGGGTTTACCCTGACCGACACCCTCAGGTCCCCACCAAGGTCATCAGCCAAAGTAGTAGCCCTCTGCTTTGCAGCTGGAGGACCACTAGATCGGGGGATGGACGATGGTGTTCCACCTCTTCTGAGGTATTGGAGACGGGACCGCAACACTGCAATGGACATATTCCCGCAATGGGAACATGTCTCATCCACGAACGCAGCCTCAGCGTGCTGTGCGCCCAGACACGAGAGACAACGAACGTGTCCGTCAAGCGGAGACAGAAATCGACCGCACCCAGAAACACACGGCTTGAATGACATCTTGAAAAAGACGCAGGGTCAAACCGTGTTGCTCTTTTGTGAATGGAAGTTGCTCTTTTAGTGCTGAAGCACTCAGGGAGATGACCGCGGCTCCACGCAGTTCGATAGTGCAAGCCTGCGTGAGCTCTCAGTGATATGTATGTGTAGCGCCCAGCGAACCAACTGTAATGTATGCAAGGAAACGCTCAGCGAACCAACAGCTCTTTGTACACTCAGTCACTGATGTGGACGGTCTCTCGCTGACGCGCCGTATCACCCGCACTGGCAAACTCTCTTTCACAGGAATAGTGTGTTTGACTCGTAGTCAGAAAGCTCTTCGTAGAAACAGCAATGAAACTGTTCGGCTCCGAAGTAGAAAGCGCTGATCTACCATTCCACTTCCTATTTATACCCGCGCTGCGGGGCGGAGCGTGGAATGCGTGATCGCATGCCAAATTTCATTGGCTCGTTGTTAGATGCTCGAAGTAGGATTGGTCTCTAAAGTAAGATCCCATTCGTCGGTTCAGTTCTGACGTACGTCGAACGTGACCGACTGAAAGGGAACTGGAGAGTGCAAGTGCTTGAATTAATTTTGAGGCAAATTCGACTGTACTTTTCTCCAAAACTATACAGTAAAATTACTTGTAAATAAATACAGTAATAGTCGGGGTCACTTTGAACAAATATCAAATGACAGAATGAGCAAACCTATAAAGGAAAGATTTTAATGATTTTTTGAAATTGGACTGTAAGTGCTTGAATGAATTTTGGGGAGAGTTTGACTGCACTTTTCTCCAAAACTATACAGTAAAAGTCAGGGTCACTCTCAACAAATTTCAAATGACAGAATGAGAAAACCAATGAAGAAAAATTGTTTATGAATTTTTGAAAAAATGGGACAGTGTAAGTTTTTGAATGCACGTTGATATTTGGGGCAAGTTTGATTGTACTTTTCTCTAAAACTATACAGTAAAATGACTTGTTGTACAGTATACAGTAAAATTACTTGCTTGAATGAATTTTGGGGAGAGTTTGACTGCACCTTTCTCCAAAACTATACAGTAAAATTACTTGTGAATAAATACAGTAATAGTCAGGGTCACTCTGAACAAATATCAAATGACAGAATGAGTAAACCTTTAAAGGAAAGATTTGTATGATTTTTTGAAAATTGGACTGTAAGTGTTTGAATGAATTTTGGGGATAATTTGACTGTACTTTTCTCCAAAACTATACAGTAAAATGACTTGTAAATAAATACAGTAATAGTCAGGGTCACTCTGAACAAATATCAAATGACAGAATGAGCAAACCTATAAAAATAATATTGTTATGTTTTTTTGTTGTTGAAAATTGTATAGTGTTTGAATTCAATTTGATTTTGGGGCATATTTGACTGTACTTTTCTCCAAAACTATACAGTAAAATGACTTGTACATAAATACAGTAATAGTCGGGGTCACTTTAAACAAATATTAAATGACAGAATGAGCAAACCTATAAAGGAAAGATTTTTTATGAATTTTTGAAAATTGGACACAATGTAAGTGTTTAAATAGACAGATTATTTGCAGTTTGACTGTACTTTTCTCCAAAACTATACAGTAAAATGACTTGTAAATAAATACAGTAATAGTCAGGGTCACTCTGAACAAATATCAAATGACAGAATGAGCAAACCTATAAAAATAATATTGTTATGTTTTTTTGTTGTTGAAAATTGTATAGTGTTTGAATTCAATTTGATTTTGGGGCAAATTTGACTGTACTTTTCTCTAAAACTATACAGTAAAATGACTTGTAAATAAATACAGTAATAGTCAGGGTCACTCTCAACAAATTTCAAATGACAGAATGAGCAAACCTATAAAGGAAAGATTTTTATGAAATTTTGAAAATTGGACAGTGTAAGTGCTTGAATTAATATTGGGGTGATATTGATTGTACTTTTCTCCAAAACTGTACAGTAAAATGACTTGTTAATAAATACAGAATAGTCAGGGTCACTCTAAACAAATATCAAATGACAGAATGAGCAAAACTATAAAGAAAATATTTTTATGGATTGTTGAAAATTTGTATAGTTCACAAATCACGTGAATCACGTATGGATCACGTGAGAGTCGGCCGGCCTGAATTCCAGGCACGCTTCGTCAACCGAAAATGCCTGCAGGTCCCCTACCCTCTTGATGGAGGCCAGTGCGGTCAGGAGCGCTGTCTTCATAGACAAGAACTTAACATCTACTGACCGCAAAGGCTCAAATGGGGCCCTCTGCAGAGCACTTAGAACTACTGAGAGGTCCCAAGAGGGTACGAGAGAAGCACGAGGAGGATGTAGTCTCCTCGCACCCCTCAGGAACCTGATGACCAGGTCGTGCTTACTTACCGTTTTCCCGTCCAGGAGGTCATGGTAGGCGGCGATAGTGGCCACATAAACCTTCAGGGTGGATTGAGACAGCCTTCGATCCAACCCTTCCTGGAGGAAAGAGAGCATGGACCTGATCGGGCACTTCCAGGGGTCTTCTTGGCGAGAAGAGCACCAATTGACGAAGAGGTTCCACTTCAACGCATAGGCCTGTCTCGTGGACTCGGCCCGAGCGGAAGTGATGGTAGCCACCACCGGAGGTGGTAGGGTACTCAAACCTGCCGCGTCCCGTCCAGGAGCCACACGTGGAGGTTCCAAAGATCGGGACGCGGGTGCCACAGGGTGCCCCGTCTCTGAGAGAGTAGGTCTTGTCTCAGAGGAATTGGCCAGGGAGGGGCTGTCGCAAGGAGCACTAGTTCTGGGAACCAGGTCCGGCCGTGCCAGTACGGGGCGACCAAGATGACCTGCTCCTTGTCCTCCCTGACTTTGCACAGAACACGTGCAAGAAGGCTCACTGGGGGAAACGCATACTTGCGTAGGCCCCGCGGCCAGCTGTGCGCCAGTGCATCCGTGCCGAGCGTGCCCTCGGTCAGGGAATAGTACAGGCTGCAGTGGGACGAGTCGTGGGAGGCAAACAGATCTACCTGTGCGTGCCCGAACTGATCCCAAATCAGCTGGACTGACTGGGGATGGAGTCTCCACTCCCCAGGGATTGGCTGAACCCGTGAGAGCTCGTCGGCTGCACGGTTCAGGATCCCCGGGATATGGACAGCACGAAGGGACCTCAGGCGCTTCTGACTCCATAAAACGAGATGGCGGGCGAGTTGAGACATGCGGCGGGAGCGTAGACCGCCCTGGTGGTTGATGTACGCTACTACGGCCGTGTTGTCCGATCTGACTAGTACGTGTTGACCCTTCAGCAACGCTCGGAAGCGGTGCAGGGCGAACCGTACTGCCAGCAACTCGAGGCAATTGATATGCAGGCGGCTCTGGCCATTGCACATGGCACCCCAACCCGTGGTGGACGCATCTGTTGACACAACAACATGCCGGGAAACTCGTTCTAAGGGCACTCCTGCCCGTAGAAAGCTGAGGTTCGACCACTGGGTGAGTGTCTGTCTGCAGGCCTGAGTCACTGGGACCCGGAGCGTGCCAGACTGCCATGCCCATCTCGGGACTCGATCGCGAAGCCAGTGCTGAAGCGGTCTCATATGAAGCAATCCGAGCGGCGTCACCGCGGCTGCAGATGCCATATGCCCCAGGAGCCTCTGAAAGAGTTTCAGTGGAACCGCACTCTTGCTCTCTATCTGCCTGAGGCAAGTCAGCAGCGACTGCTCGCGCAAGCCGGTAAGCTGCGCGCACATGGCGACCGAGTCGATCTCCATACCGAGAAAAGAGATCCTCTGCACGGGGCAGAGTTTGCTCTTCTCCCAGTTGACCCGAAGGCCCAAACAAGCTAAGTGGTGGAGTCTCTGTGTTCGCACACCCGGTCCCGAGAGTGGCCCAGTATGAGCCAGTCGTCGAGATAGTTCAGGATGCGAACCCCTTGTTGCCTGAGTGGCGCAAGGGCTGCCTCCACAATCTTCGTGAAGACGCGAGGGGACAGAGCTAGCCCGAATGGTAGTACGGCATACTGATATGCCCGCCCTTCGAACGCAAACCGTAGGAACGGTCTGTGTCGCGGAAGGATGGACACATGGAAGTACACGTCCTTCAGGTCGATCGCTGCAAACCAATCGCATGGACGAACGCATTCAAAAAGGCGTTTCGCAGTCAACATCCTGAACGGAAGCCTGTACAGGGATCAGTTCAGGACGCGAAGGTCCAGGATCGGTCGTAACCCACCGGATTTCTTCGGTACAATGAAGTAAGGGCTGTAGAAGCCGGACTTCATCTCGGCTGGAGGGACGAGCTCGACCGCACCCTTCGCCAGTAGGGTCGCGATCTCCGCACGCATGACTGGGGCATTGGACCCCACCATGGTGAACCGGACACCCCGGAAGCGGGGAGGAGCTCGCGCGAACTGAATCGCGTAGCCGAGCCGGATGGTCCGTGCGACCCAGCGGGACAGTCCCGGCAGCTGTAGCCACGCTCCCAGGGAGTGTACCAACGGGGTCATGCGGAGCACCGGCGTACCCTCGGTGGGGCAGCGAGGCAGCGTTACCGGCCCTGACTCGGGTGGCGTAGCGGCCCGGTGTCGGGGCGGCGGTAACAGCTGCGCCCTGACAGAGGAGACCAGGGAAGGACTCGTGTTCCACTGGGGTCTGCTCTGAGAGGGGGCTGGCGACAGAGAGGGACGAGAGCGGAGTGGCCCGGGGGCGGCGCACACTGCCGTCACCGGTCTCTGGGTGCTCAGAGATGGGTTTGTCAGTTCTTTCTTTAACCACATTAGGGTGCTGCCACCCCGGGGGGCGGCAGCGGAACGAAAGATTCTCCCCCGGCCCTCCACCGGGGGAAGGAGCGGCCCTGTTGCCGTCTCCTGGAAAGAACTGCCCATCTTTGAGCTGTCCGCGTCAGGAGCGCCGCTTGGCCTGGCGTTTAGCGGGCCGCGGGGCTGGCGCGGACTGGGGCGGACTGGGGCGGCTTCTTGCGGCGCGCTCCGCAGCGCGGCCCGGGTGAAGGCTGCTGCTGTGGCCGCGCGGGAGCGGGGGGGACCGCAGGAGGCCGCCCTCGGCGGCGAGGCAGCTGAGGCGACTGTGCCAGCGGCGCTTGGGGTGCAGTAGCGGGCCGCCGGGGCAGTATATGTTTGATAGCCTCAGTCTGCTTCTGGGCGGCCGAGAACTGTTGGGCGAAGCTCTCGACCGCACCGCTGAATAGCCCAGCCTGGGATATGGAGGCGTCGAGGAAACGAGTCCGCTCGGCGTCCCGCATATCGGCCAGGTTGAGCCATAAGTGTCTCTCCTGGACCACACATGTGGACATCACCCGGCCCAGGGAGCGTGCAGTAACCTTCGTCGCCCGGAGAGCGAGGTCGGTCGCGGCACGCAGCTCATCTCTGAGCCCTGGGTCGGCTCCACCCTCGTGCATGTCGCACAGCAACTTGGCCTGGTAGGCCTGGAGGGTTGCCATGGCATGCAAAGAGGCAGCAGCCTGCCCCGCAGCTCTGTAGGTCTTCGACACCATTGAAGATGTGAATCTACAGACCTTGGAGGGGTGCTTAGGATCGCCGCGCCAGGAAGAGGCGCTCTGGGGACACAGTTGCATCGCCACAGAACGCTCCACCGGGGGGACCCCAGTGTACCCTCTAGCCACCGCCTCATCGAGGGCAGAGAAGGCGGAAGAGGTTGCCAAAACCAAGAAAGGAATTGGGGGCACGGCAGGACGTGGCGCACCCAAAAACCAATCATCGAGCCGCGAACGCTCCGGCCGGGGTGTAGGGTTCCACTCCAGACCGAGCGCCGCGGCCGCCCGGGCAAGCATGGCTGTCAGCTCCGGGTCCGACTCGGACAATGCTGGCGCGCCCGGAGGTGGCAGCACAGCCGAATCATCATCCTTGGAGGACTCTAGCCCACCTTGTGATGCGGTCACCGACATCTCGTCCTCCTCTGGAGCGCCGAACGAAACCCACGGACCGGCCGAGACCGAGGCCGCGGGCTCCATCACAACGCTCGTGGGTACCGGTGCAACAGAGGGGGGTGTGGGCCGAGGCATGAGCGTCGGAGCTGTGTTCCACACCATCACCCTCAGGTCACCCTGGCCACCAGCCGAAGAGACGCCCCGCGGACCGGATGAGACCGAGGCCGCGGACGCGTCAGATCGGGGGGTGACGGAGGGGACTCTCACTCCGGCGGCCGCACGGAGATCATTGAGTCTCGACCGCAACACGGAGATGGCCATGTTCCCGCAGTGGGCACATGACTCATCCACAAGCGCCGCCTGAGCATGCTGGAAGCCCAAGCATGCCAGACAGTGCGATTGCCCATCAGAGGAGTGTAGAGACCGGCCACACCCAGAAGCACACGGGCGAGACATCCTGAAAAGGACGTGCCACGTGTGAGCTCTTTTTGTGAGAGGATTAACCTCGCAGTCAGGGGACCACACACCAACTGGAAACCAATCGTCTGACCAGCAGGCAGGAAGTATGTGACCGCTGGAACGCGCCGAACACCAACACCGACTGGAAGATCCTGATCGTCTCGAAGAACTGACTTAACTCAGAAGGCTTATAGGAGTGAAAGGTATGTAACCCTTGGCTCTGAAGCATTAAAACAATGCGATGATGCCAGCTACTTCCTTATATACCCACGTGGGTAGGCGGAGTTACGCATGCAAATCTCGCATGCCCATGGCATTGGCACTGCCATTGGGCGCTTTCTAGTCTCGGAGATGACAGGCTTCTAAGCGAAACCCCCATTCGTCAGTCACTGACGTTACGTCGGAGTGACTGAACGAAAGGGAAATATTGTTATGTTTTTTGTTGTTGAAAATTGTAGTGTTTGATTTAGATTTGATTTTTGGGCAAGTTTGACTGTACTTTTCTCTAAAACTATACAGTAAAATGACTTGTAAATAAATACAGTAATATTCAGGGTCACTCTGAATAAATTTCAAATGACAGAATGAGAAAACCTATGAAATAAAATTGTTTATGAATTTTGGAAAAAATGGGACAGTGTTTGAATGCACGTTGATATTTGGGGCATATTCGACTGTACTTTTCTCCAAAACTATACAGTAAAATTACTTGTAAATAAATACAGTAATAGTCAGGGTCACTCTGAACAAATATCAAATGACAGAATGAGCAAAACTATAAAGAAAATATTTTTATGGATTGTTGAAAATTGGAGAGTGCACTTGCTTGAATTACTTTTGGGGCAAATTTGACTGTACTTTTCTCTAAAACTATACAGTAAAATGACTTGTTAATAAATACAGTAATAGTCAGGGTCACTCTAAACAAATATCAAATGACAGAATGAGCAAACCTATAAAGGAAAGATTTTATGGATTGTTGAAAATTGGAGAGTGTGTGCTTGAATTAATTTTGGGGAGAATTTGACTGTACTTTTCTCCAAAACTATACAGTAAATTGACTTGTAAATAAATAAAGTAATAGTCGGGGTCACTCTGAACAAATATCAAATGACAGAATGAGCAAACCTATAAAGGAAAGATTTTAATGATTTTTTGAAATTGGACTGTAAGTGCTTGAATGAATTTTGGGGAGAGTTTGACTGCACTTTTCTCCAAAACTATTGAGTAAAATTACTTGTAAATAAATACAGTAATAGTCAGTGTCACTCTGGACAAATATCAAAAGACAGAATGAGCAAACCTATAAAGGAAATAAAGGAAAGATTTTTATGAATTTTTGGAAATTGGACAGTGTAAGTGTTTGAATAGAGAGATTATTTGCAGTTTGACTGCACTTTTCTCTGAAAATATACACTAAAACGACTTGAAAATAATACAGTTATAGTGAGTGTCACTCTGAACAAATATCAAATGACAGAATGAGCAAACCTATAAAGGAAAGAGTTTTATGAATTGTTGAAAATTGGACAGTGCAAGTGCTTGAATGAATTTTGGGGCAAATTGGACTGTACTTTACTCTAAAACTATACAGTAAAAGGACTTGTACATAAATACCGTAATAGTCGGGGTCACTCTGAACAAATATCAAAGGACAGAATGAGCAAACCAATAAAGAAAATATATTTATGTTGGGTTTTTTTAGAAATTGGACAGTGTTTGAATTCAATCTGATTTTTGGGCAAGTTTGACTGTACTTTTCTCTAAAACTATAGAGTAAAATGACTTGTACATAAATACAGTAATAGTCAGGGTCACTCTGAACAAACATCAAAGGACAGAATGAGCAAACCTATTAAAAAATATTGTTATGTTTTTTTGTTGTTGAAAATTGTACAGTGTTTGAATTCAATTTGATTTTTTGGCAAGTTTGACTGTACTTTTCTCTAAAACTATACAGTAAAATGACTTGTAAATAAATACAGTAATATTCAGGGTCACTCTGAACAAATATCAAATGACAGAATGAGAAAACCTATAAAGGAAAGATTTTCATGAAATTTTGTAAATTGGAAGTGTAAGTGTTTGAATAGACAGATAATTTGCAGTTTGACTGCCATTTTCTCCAAAAATAAACAGTAAATTGACTTGTAAATAAAGAAATTAATAGTCGGGGTCACTCTGAACAAATATCAAATGACAGAATGAGCAAACCTATAAAGGAAAGATTTTGATGATTTTTTGAAATTGGACTGTAAGTGCTTGAATGAATTTTGGGGAGAGTTTGACTGCACTTTTCTCCAAAACTATACAGTAAAATTACTTGTAAATAAATACAGTAATAGTCAGTGTCACTCTGGACAAATATCAAAAGACAGAATGAGCAAACCTATAAAGGACATAAAGGAAAGATTTTTATGATTTTTTGGAAATTGGACAGTGTAAGTGTTTGAATAGAGAGATTATTTGCAGTTTGACTGCACTTTTCTCCAAAGATATACAGTAAAACGACTTGTAAAAAAATACATTAATAGTCAGGGTCACCTTGAACAAATATCAAATGGCAGAATGGGCAAACCTATAAAGGAAAGATTTTTATGAGTTTTTGAAAATTGGACGGTGTAAGTGTTTGAATAGACAGAGTATTTGCAGTTTGACTGCACTTTTCTCCAAAAACGTACAGTAAAATGACTTGTAAAAAAATACAGTAATATTCAGGGTCACTCTGGACAAAAATCAAATGACAGAATGAGCAAACCTATAAAGGAAAGATTTTTATGAATTTTTGAAAATTGGACAGTGTAAGTGCTTGAATTAATATTGGGGCATATTCGACTGTACTTTTCTCTAAAACTATACAGTAAAATGACTTGTTAATAAATACAGTAATAGTCAGGGTCACTCTAAACAAATATCAAATGACAGAATGAGCAAAACTATAAAGAAAATATTTTTATGGATTGTTGAAAATTGGAGAGTGCACTTGCTTGAATTACTTTTGGGGCAAATTTTGACTGTACTTTTCTCTAAAACTATACAGTAAAATGACTTGTACATAGATACAGTAATAGTCAGGGTCACTCTGAACAAATATCAAATGACAGAATGAGCAAACCTATAAAGGAAAGATTGTTATGATATTTTTGAAAATTGGACTGTAAGTGCTTGAATGAATTTTGGGGAGAGTTTGACTGCACTTTTCTCCAAAACTATACAGTAAAATTACTTGTAAATAAATACAGTAATATTCAGGGTCACTCTGAACAAATTTCAAATGACAGAATGAGAAAACCTAGAATGTAAAATTGTTTATGAATTTTTTTTAAAAATTGGACAGTTTAAGTATTTGAATGCACGTTGATATTTGGGGCATATTCGACTGTACTTTTCTCTAAAACTATACAGTAAAATGACTTGTAAATAAATACAGTAATATTCAGGGTCACTCTGAACAAATTTCAAATGACAGAATGAGAAAACCTATGAATTAAAATTGTTTATGAATTTTTGGAAAAATGGGACGGTGTAAGTTTTTGAATGCACGTTGATATTTTTTGGGCAAGTTTGATTGTACTTTTCTCTAAAACTATACGGTAAAATGACTTGTTGTACAGTATACAGTAAAATGACTTGCCTGAATGATTTTTGGGGAGAGTTTGACTGCACCTTTCTCCAAAACTATATAGTAAAATTACTTGTAAATAAATACAGTTATTGTCGGGGTAACTCTGAACAAATATCAAATGACTGAATGAGCAAACCTATAAAGGAAATGTTGTTATGAATTTTTGAAAATTGGACACAGTGTAAGTTTTTGAATAGACTTGGCCAAACATTTATTCAAAATTTCACACTTGTAACTAATGATGAATCTATTACCATATATAGAAAGTTCAAGTTCATAGGATTCAGGGTCAGAAGATTTATTTTTTCATAAAAAGTCATTTTTTTCTTTGAAAAGTAAATTTTAAGTAAATATTTCATTATTAGTCTATTTGTTTGCCTAGAAAGCTCAAGTTCATAGACTGTTTGGAAAAAATAAGTTCAAAGCTCATCCTTGAACTACTGATAAAATATAAGGAGTCTATTGTTTATGTATAGAAAGTTCAAATTCATAGGATCCAGGGTCAGATTTTTTTTTCAAAAAGTCATGTTTGAACTTCTGAAGAAACACCATAAAGCCATAAGTGAGTTTATACATGTAAAGTTCAAACACTCTTTGGCTAAAACATTTATTCAACAATTCACACTTGAACTACTGATGAATCTATTACTATGTATAGAAAGTTCCATTTGATAGGATCCAGGGTAAGAATTTTTATTTTTCAAAAAAAAGTAATCCTTCAACTACTACAGAAGGATTCTATCCGTATATAGAAAGTTCAAATTCAAATACTCTTTGGCAAAAATAAGTTTAAAAGTTCATCCTTGAACAATGGAATCTATTAGTATATATAGAAAGTTCAAGATCAAAGACTCTGGTAAAAAAATAAGTTCAAAATTTCACCCTTGAAATACTGATGACTGTTACTATGTATAGAAAGTTCAAGTTCATAGGATCCAGGGTCAGAATGTTTTTTGTTTTTTTTAAACTCATCCTTCAACTGCTGAGGAAACTACAGAAGGATTCATATATAGAAAGTTCAAATTCAAATACTCTTAGCAAAAATAAGTTCAACTGTTCATCCTTGAACTACTTATGAAACAACAGAAGGAATCTATTCGTATGAATAGAAAGTTCAAGTTTGTAGAATCAAGGGTCAGAATATTTTTTCAAAATAATCCTTAATCATATTACGAGGCTGTTGTTATGCATAGAAAGCTCAAGTTCAACGACTCTGGTAAAAAAATAAGTTCAAAATTTCACCCTTGAAATACTGATGACTGTTACTATGTATAGAAAGTTCAAGATCATAGAATCTAGGTTGATTTTTTTTTTCCACAAAAAGTCATGCTTGAACTACTGTCAGAAAAAAATAGTTCAAAAAGTCATGTTTAAACTTCTGAAGAATCACCATGAAGTCATATGGATAGAAAGTTGAATCTATGTATAGAAAGTTACAGTTCATAGACCCTTTGGCAAAAAATAAGTTCAAAAGTTCATCCTTGAACTACTGATGAATCTATTACTATGTATAGAAAGTTCAAGTTCATAGACTCTTGGCAATAAATAAGTTCAAAAGATCATCCTTGGACTACAGAATCTATTAGAAAGTTCTAAAGTTCAAGTTCAAAGACTTATCCTTGATACACTTATGAAACAATAAGAAGGAATCTTATGAAGAGAAAGTTCAAGTTCATAGAATCCAGGGTTAGAATTTTTCTTCAAAAAGCCACATTTGGACTTTTGATAAAACATCAGAAAG
This sequence comes from Pseudorasbora parva, assembly GCF_024679245.1. Classification (NCBI taxonomy): domain Eukaryota; kingdom Metazoa; phylum Chordata; class Actinopteri; order Cypriniformes; family Gobionidae; genus Pseudorasbora; species Pseudorasbora parva. The sequence continues at coordinate 35,467,117 of NC_090185.1, read as the reverse complement.
TCATAAGTTACTGATGAAACATCCAAATACAAGTATATACATGTATATAAATTCAAAAATGTAAAGAGTCTTTGGCTAGTAATGTTCAAAATTTCATTCTTGAACTGCGATGAAACATTGAAGTCTGTGTGTCTGAGTTTTAACATTAAACATTCATACAAATTCGGCCACAAAAAGGTTCCATATTTAACATATTTCTGGCCATTTAATATCAGATAGTTTCTTGTGCAATGAGGAGATTATTGCTTTTGCATTGCATTGAATAAAAAACTCGCATTGCACCGAAGAGCCAGTGTCTTTGTATTGCGTAGATCTCGTGCAATGAAGTTAATAGCGGTTATGTGTGGCATGTTAGAATTCGCGATGGAATAAAAAGAAGAGTGCTTTTGCATTGCATTGCATTGCATACTAAAAAAACTTGTGCAATGAGGAGATTATTGCTTTTGCATTGCATTGCATAAACAACTCGCATTGCAGCAAAGAGCCAGTGTCTTTGCATTGCATAGATCTCGTGCAATAAAGTTAATAGCGCTTTTGTGTTCCATATAAGAATTCGCAGTGCAATAAAAAGAAGAGTACTTTTGCATTGCATAGCCTGCAAAAAAACTTCTGCAATGAGGAGATTATTGCTTTTGCATTGCATTGCATAAAAAACTCGCATTGCACCGCAGAGCCAGTGTCTTTGCATTTCATAAAGTTAATAGCGGTTTTGTGTTCCATATTAGAATTCGCGGTGCAATAAACAGAAGAGTGCTTTTACATTGCATTGCATTCCATACTCAAAAACTCGTGCATAGAAGACTTTTGCATTCATTGCATACAAAAACATTTTGTTCATTCACGAAATTATTGGTTTCTAATGCATTGCATTTAAGTCGCTGTGTACTGAGAGTAGGTGTTTTTGCAATGCATTGAATACAAAAAACCTTGTGCAATAACATTAGTTATTCGGCATTGCATTGCATGCAAAAAACTTGTGCAATGAGAAGTATTGCTTTTGCATTGCATTGCACAAAAAACTCGCGTTGCACCGCAGAGCCAGTGTCTTTGCATTGCATAGATCTCGTGCAATGAAGTTAATAGCGGTTTTGTGTTCCATATTAGAATTCGCGGTGCAATAAAGAGAAGAGTGCTTTTGCATTGCATACAAAAAAACTCGTGCATAGAAGACTTTTGCATGCATTGCATACAAAAAACTCGCATTGCACCGAAGAGCCAGTGTCTTTGCATTGCATAGATCTCGTGCAATGAAGTTAATAGCGGTTTTGTGTTCCATATTAGAATTCGTAGTGCAATAAAAAGAAGAGTGCTTTTGCATTGCATTGCATTGCATACGAAAAAACTCGTGCATAGAAGACTTTTGCATGCATTGCATACAAAAACATTTTGTTCATTCAAGAAATTAGAGGTTTCAAATGCATTGCATTTAAGTCGCTGTGCACTGAGAGTAGGTGTTTTTGCAATGCATTGAATAAGAAAAACCTTGTGCAATAAAATTAGTTTATTTTACATTGCATTGCATGCAAAAAAACGTTTGCATTGCATTGCATACGAAAAAAATCGTGCATAGAAGACTTTTGCATCCATTGCATAAAAAAATTTTTGTTCATTCAAGAAATTAGTGGTTTCTAATGCATTGTATTAAGTCGCTGTGCACTGAGAGTAGGTGTTTTTGTTTTTGCATTGAATAAGAATGAATAAGGCATTGAATAAGAAAAACCTTGTGCAATAAGATTAGTTTATTCTGCATTGCATTGCATGCAAAAAAACTTGTGCAATGAGATTATTGCTTTTGCATTGCATTGCATTGCAATAAAAACTCGCATTGCACAGAAGAGCCAGTGTCTTTGCATTGCATAGATCTCGTGCAATGAAGTTAATAGCGCTTTTGTGTTCCATATTAGAATTCGCAGTGCAATAAAAAGAAGAGTGCGTTTGCATTGCATTGCATTGCATACAAAAAAACTCGTGCATAGAAGACTTTTGCATGCATTGCATGCAAAAAACTCGCATTGCACCGCAGAGCCAGTGTCTTTGCATTGCATAGATCTCTTGCAATGAAGTTAATAGCGGTTTTGTGTTCCATATTAGAATTCGCGGTGCAATTTGATGCAAAAAAATAGTGCAATAAAAAGAAGAGTGCTTTTGCATTGCATTGCATACGAAAAAAATCGTGCATAGAAGACTTTTGCATCCATTGCATACAAAAACTTTTTGTTCATTCAAGAAATTAGTGGTTTCTAATGCATTGTATTAAGTCGCTGTGCACTGAGAGTAGGTGTTTTTGCAATGCATTGAATAAGAAAAACCTTGTGCAATAAGATTAGTTTATTCTGCATTGCATTGCATGCAAAAAAAACTTGTGAAATGAGGAGATTATTGCTCTTCCATTGCATTGCATTGCATAAAAAACTCGCATTGCACCGAAGAGCCAGTGTCTTTGTATTGCATAGATCTCGTGCAATGAAGTTAATAGCGCTTTTGTGTTCCATATTAGAATTCGCGGTGCAATAAAAAGAAGAGTGCTTTTGCATTGCGTTGCATACGAAAAAACTTGTGCAATGAGGAGATTATTGCTTTTGCATTCATTGCATACAAAAACATTTTGTTCATTCACGAAATTATTGGTTTCTAATGCATTGCATTTAAGTCGCTGTGCACTGAGAGTAGGTGTTTTTGCAATGCATTGAATACAAAAAAACCTTGTGCAATAACATTAGTTATTCGGCATTGCATTGCATGCAAAAAAACTTGTGCAATGAGAAGTATTGCTTTTGCATTGCATTGCACAAAAAACTCGCGTTGCACTTGCATAGATCTCGTGCAATGAAGTTAATAGCGGTTTTGTGTTCCATATTAGAATTCGCGGTGCAATAAAGAGAAGAGTGCTTTTGCATTGCATACAAAAAAACTCGTGCATAGAAGACTTTTGCATGCATTGCATACAAAAAACTCGCATTGCACCGAAGAGCCAGTGTCTTTGCATTGCATAGATCTCGTGCAATGAAGTTAATAGCGGTTTTGTGTTCCATATTAGAATTCGTAGTGCAATAAAAAGAAGAGTGCTTTTGCATTGCATTGCATACGAAAAAAATCGTGCATAGAAGACTTTTGCATCCATTGCAAAAAAAAACTTTTTGTTCATTCAAGAAATTAGTGGTTTCTAATGCATTGTATTAAGTCGCTGTGCACTGAGAGTAAAAGTTTTTGCAATGCATTGAATAAGAAAAACCTTGTGCAATAAGATTAGTTTATTCTGCATTGCATTGCACGCAAAAAACACTTGTGCAATGAGGAGATTATTGCTCTTGCATTGCATTGCATTGCATAAAAAACTCGCATTGCACCGAAGAGCCAGTGTCTTTGCATTGCATAGATCTCGTGCAATGAAGTTAATAGCGGTTTTGTGTTCCATATTAGAATTCGCGGTGCAATACAGAGAAGAGTGCTTTTGCATTGCATTGCATACTAAAAAACTCGTGCATAGAAGACTTTTGCATCCATTGCATAACAAAAACTTTTTGTTCATTCAAGAAATTAGTGGTTTCTAATGCATTGTATTTAAGTCGCTGTGCACTGAGAGTAGGTGTTTTTGTTTTTGCATTGAATAAGATTGAATAAGGCATTGAATAAGAAAAACCTTGTGCAATAAGATTAGTTTATTCTGCATTGCATTGCATGCAAAAAAACTTGTGCAATGAGAAGTATTGCTTTTGCATTGCATTGCATAAAAAACTCGCATTGTACCGAAGAGCCAGTGTCTTTGAATTGCATAGATTTCGTGAAATGAAGTTAATAGCGGTTTTGTGTTCCATATAAGAATTCGCGGTGCAATAAAGAGAAGAGTGCTTTTGCATTGCATTGCATTGCATACAAAAAAACTCGTGCATAGAAGACTTTTGCATGCATTGCATACAAAAAACTCGCATTGCACCGAAGAGCCAGTGTCTTTGCATTGCATAGATATCGTGCAATGAAGTTAATAGCGGTTTTGTGTTCCATATTAGAATTCGTAGTGCAATAAAAAGAAGAGTGCTTTTGCATTGCATTGCATACGAAAAAAATCGTGCATAGAAGACTTTTGCATCCATTGCATAAAAAAACTTTTTGTTCATTCAAGAAATTAGTGGTTTCTAATGCATTGTATTAAGTCGCTGTGCACTGAGAGTAGGTGTTTTTGTTTTTGCATTGAATAAGAATGAATAAGGCATTGAATAAGAAAAACCTTGTGCAATAAGATTAGTTTATTCTGCATTGCATTGCATGCAAAAAAACTTGTGCAATGAGATTATTGCTTTTGCATTGCATTGCATTGCAATAAAAACTCGCATTGCACAGAAGAGCCAGTGTCTTTGCATTGCATAGATCTCGTGCAATGAAGTTAATAGCGCTTTTGTGTTCCATATTAGAATTCGCAGTGCAATAAAAAGAAGAGTGCTTTTGCATTGCATTGCATTGCATACGAAAAAACTCGTGCATAGAAGACTTTTGCATGCATTGCATACAAAAACATTTTGTTCATTCAAGAAATTAGTGGTTTCAAATGCATTGCATTTAAGTCTTTGTGCACTGAGAGTAGGTGTTTTTGCAATGCATTGAATAAGAAAAACCTTGTGCAATAAGATTAGTTTATTTTACATTGCATTGCATGCAAAAAAACGTGTGCAATGAGGAGATTATTGCTTTTGCATTGCATTGCATAAAAACTCGCATTGCAGCAAAGAGCCACTGTCTTTGCATTGCATAGATCTCGTGCAATGAAGTCAATAGCGGTTTTGTGTTCCATATTAGAATTCGCGGTGCAATAAAGAGAAGAGTGCTTTTGCATTGCAATGCTTTGCATACTAAAAATTTCGTGCATAGAAGACATTTGCATGCATTGTATTCAAAAACCTTTTTTGCATTCAAGAAATTAGTGGTTTAAATGCATTGCTTTAAGTCGCTGTGCAATGAGAGTAGGTGTTTTTGCATTGCATTGAACACGAAAAACTTTGTGCAATAACATTAGTTATTCGGCATTGCATTGCATGCAAAAAAACTTGTGCAATGAGAAGTATTGCTTTTGCATTGCATTGCATAAAAAACTCGCATTGCACCGAAGAGCCAGTGTCTTTGAATTGCATAGATTTCGTGCAATGAAGTTAATAGCGCTTTTGTGTTCCATATTAGAATTCGCGGTGCAATAAAGAGAAGAGTGCTTTTGCATTGCATTGCATTGCATACAAAAAAACTCGTGCATAGAAGACTTTTGCATGCATTGCATACAAAAAACTCGCATTGCACCGAAGAGCCAGTGTCTTTGCATTGCATAGATATCGTGCAATGAAGTTAATAGCGGTTTTGTGTTCCATATTAGAATTCGTAGTGCAATAAAAAGAAGAGTGCTTTTGCATTGCATTGCATACGAAAAAAATCGTGCATAGAAGACTTTTGCATCCATTGCATACAAAAACTTTTTGTTCATTCAAGAAATTAGTGGTTTCTAATGCATTGTATTAAGTCGCTGTGCACTGAGAGTAGGTGTTTTTGCAATGCATTGAATAAGAAAAACCTTGTGCAATAAGATTAGTTTATTCTGCATTGCATTGCATGCAAAAAAAACTTGTGCAATGAGGAGATTATTGCTCTTGCATTGCATTGCATTGCATAAAAAACTCGCATTGCACCGAAGAGCCAGTGTCTTTGCATTGCATAGATCTCGTGCAATGAAGTTAATAGCGGTTTTGTGTTCCATATTAGAATTCGCGGTGCAATAAAAAGAAGAGTGCTTTTGCATTGCATTGCATACTAAAAAACTCGTGCATAGAAGACTTTTGCATCCATTGCATAACAAAAACTTTTTGTTCATTCAAGAAATTAGTGGTTTCTAATGCATTGTATTTAAGTCGCTGTGCACTGAGAGTAGGTGTTTTTGCATTGAATAAGATTGAATAAGGCGCTGAATAAGAAAAACCTTGTGCAATAAGATTAGTTTATTCTGCATTGCATTGCATGCAAAAAACTTGTGCAATGAGGAGATTATTGCTTTTGCATTGCATTGCATTGCATAAAAAACTCACATTGCACCGAAGAGCCAGTGTCTTTGCATTGCATAGATCTCGTGCAATGAAGTTAATAGCGCTTTTGTGTTCCATATTAGAATTCACAGTGCAATAAAAAGAAGAGTGCTTTTGCATTGAATACGAAATGCAACGAAATCTCGTGCAATGAAGTTAATAGCAGTTTTGTGTTCCATTTTAGAATTCGCGGTGCAATAAAGAGAAGAGTGCTTTTGCATTACATTGCATTGCATACTAAAAAACTCGTGCATAGAAGACTTTTTGCATTCATTGCATATAAATACATTTTGTTCATTCAAGAAATTAGTGGTTTCTAATGCATTGCATTTAAGTCGATGTGCAATGAGAGTAGGTGTTTTTGCATTGCATTGAATACGAAAAACCTTGTGCAATAAGATTAGTTATTCTGCATTGCATTGCATGCAAAAAAACTTGTGCAATGAGGAGATTATTGCTTCTGGATTGCATTGCTTAAAACTCACATTGCACCCCATAGCGAGTGTCTCTGCATTGCATAGATCTCGTGCAATGAAGTTAATAGCGGTTTTGTCTTCCATTTTAGAATTCGCGGTGCAATAAAGAGAAGAGCGCTTTTGCATTGCATTGCATTGCATGCGAAAAAACTCGTGCATAGAAGACTTTCGCAAAATACAAAAACCTTTTGTGCATTCAAGAAATTGGTGGTTTCTAATGCATTGCATTTAAGTCGATGTGCACTGAGAGTAGGTGTTTCTTTGCATTGCATTGAATACGAAAAACCTTGTGCAATGAGGAGTTTATTGGTTTTGCATTGCATTGCATAAAAAAACTCGCTTTGCAGAGACAGTGCCTTTGCGTTGCATACATCTCGTGCAATGAAGGTATTAGCAATAACAAGATATTAGCAATACCATTGCATTGAATACGGAAAAACTTGTGCAATGAGATTAGTGCTTAAGTATTGCATACAAAAAATATTTTTCACAAGAAGTCACCCTTGAACTCCTAATGAAAAATTAGAAAGCTCAAGTTCATAGGATCCAGGGTCAGCATTTTTATTTTTCAAAAAGTCATTTGAAGATCAAAGACTCCTTGGCCAAAATGTATTCAAAATTATTTCACACTTGAACTACTGAAAATTGTATTACTCTGTATAGAAAGTTCCAGTTCATAGACTGTTTGGAAAAAAATAAGTTCAAAGCTCATCCTTGAACTACTGATGAAATATAAGGAGTCTATTGTTTATGTATAGAAAGTTCAAGTTCATCGGATCCAGGGACAGATTTTTTTTTTCTCCAAAAAAGTCATCCTTCAACTACTGATGGAATCTATTTCTTATAGGAATCTATACGTATATAGAAAGTTCAAGCTCAAATACTCATGCAAAAAACAAGTTCAAAGGTTCACCCTTGAACTACAGAATCTATCAGTTTATATAGAAAGTTCAAGTTCATATGGGTATGCATGGAAAGTTCAAGTTCACAGAATCCAGGCTCAGATTGTTTTGTTTCAAAAAGTCATGTTTGAACTTCTGAAGAAACACCATAAAGCCATAAGTGAGTTTATACATTTAAAGTTCAAACACTCCTTGGCCAAAAAATGTATTCAAAAGTTCACACTTGAACTAATGATGAATCTATTACAATGTATAGAAAGTTCAAGTTCATAGGGTCGAGGGTCAGAATTTTTATTTTTCAAAAAAAGTTATCCTTCAACTACTGATGAAACAACAGAAGGAATCTATTTGTATATAGAAAGTTCAAGTTCAAATACTCTTAGTCAAAAATAAGTTCAAAAATTCATCCTTGAATGATGGAATCTATTAGTATATATAGCAAGTTCAAGTTCAAACACTCTGGTAAAAATAAATTCAAAACTTCATTCATACGTATGAAACAACAGAAGGAGTCTATTGGTATGCATAGAAAGTTCAAGTTCATAGGATCCAGGGTCAAAACATTTTTTTTTTCAAAAAAGGTCACCCTTCAACTGTTTATACATTTGAAGATCAAAGACTCCTTGGCCAAAAATGTATTCAAAATTTTTTCACACTTGAACTACTGATAAATTAATTACTCTGTATAGAAAGTTCCAGTTCATAGACTGTTTGGGAAAAAATAAGTTCAAAGCTCATACTTGAACTACTGATGAAATATAAGGAGTCTATTGTTTATGTATAGAAAGTTCAAGTTCATAGGATCCAGGGTCAGAATTTTTTTTTTTTTTTTTTTTTTTAAAGTCATCCTTCAACTACTGATGGAATTATTTCCTTATAGGAATCTATACGTATATAGAAAGTTCATGTTCAAATACTCTTATGCAAAAAATAAATTCAAAAGTTCATCCTTGAACTACAGAATCTATTAGTATATACAGAAAGTTCAAGTTCATATGGGTATGCATGGAAAGTTCAAGTTAACAGAATCCAGGCTCAGATTGTTTTGTTTCAAAAAGTCATGTTTGAACTTCTGAAGAAACACCATAAAGCCATAAGTGAGTTCATACATTTAAAGTTCAAACACTCCTTGGCCAAAAAATGTATTCAAAATTTCACACTTGAACTACTGATGAATTTATTACTATGTATAGAAAGTTCAAGTTCATAGGATCGAGGGTCAGAATTTTTATTTTTCAAAAAAGTCTTCCTTAAACTACAGATGAAACAACAGAAGTAATCTATTCGTATATAGAAAGTTCAAGTTCAAATACTCTTAGTCAAAAATAAGTTGTGTGTATTCTAGGATAGTACAAGATTGATACGTAGTTCAAGATTTAAGTTTTGAATTTATTTTTACCAGAGTGTTTGAACTTGAACTTTCTATATAAACTAATGTTTATATAGAAAGTTCAAGTTCAATCACTCTGGTAAAAGTAAATTAAAAACTTCAATCTTGAACTACGTATGAAACAACAGAAGGAGTCTATTGGTATACATAGAAAGTTCAAGTTCACAGAATCCAGGGTCAGATTGTTTTTTTGTTTTTTTTCACACAAAAAAAATATATTCAAAATTTCACACTTGAACTACTGATGATTCTGTTATTACACAAGTTCAGTAGTTCAAGTGTGAAATTTTGTGTGAAAATAGAAAGTTCAAGTTTATAGGATTCAGGGTCAGAATTTTTTTTTCTTCAAAAAGTCATCCCTGAACTACTGACAAAAAAACAGTCTATTGTTATGCATAGAAAATCAAGTTCGTAGAATCTAGAGTTAGATTTTTTTTCAACAAGACATTTGATTTACTGATGAAACTTCAGAAAGTATTTAAGTCTATATATATAAATATTAAGTTAAAAGACTATTTGACCAAAAATTAGTTTATACTTGAACTACTGATGAAACATGAGGAGTCTATTGGTGACTCTGACTATTACTGTTTTTATTTACAAGTCATTTTACTGTATAGTTTTAGAGAAAAGTACAGTCGAACTGCAAAAAATCAGTCTATTCAAACACTTACACTGTGTCCAATTTTCAAAAATTCATAAAAATATTTCCTTTATACTTTTGCTCATTCAGTCATTTGATATTTGTTCAGAGTGACCCTGACTACTGCTGTATTTATTTACAAGTAATTTTACTGTATAGTTTTGAAGAAAAGTGCAATCAAACTCTCCCAAAATTCATTCAAGCACTTACAGTCCAATTTTCAAAAATTCATACAAATCTTTCCTTTGATCAGAGTGACCCTGACTATTACTGTATTATGTTTTCAGTCATTTTATTGTATAGTTTTGGAGAAAAGTAGAGTCAAACTCGCCCCAAAAATCATTTTACACAGAATTTTTGAAAATTGGACAGTGTTAGTGCTTGAATTAATATTGGGGCGAAATTCACTGTACTTTTCTCCAAAACTATAGAGTAAAATGACTTGTTAATAAATACAGTAATAGTCAGTGTCACTCTGAACAAATATCAAATGACAGAATGAGCAAACCTATAAAGGAAAGATTTTTATGAATTTTTGGAAATTGGACAGTGTAAATGCTTGAATGAATTTTGGGGCGAATTTGACTGTACTTTTCTCCAAAACTATACAGTAAAATTACTTGTACATAAATACAATAATAGTCAGAGTCACTCTGAACAAATATCAAATGACAGAATGAGAAAACCTACAAAGAAAATATTTTTTTGTTGTTGTTGTTGTTGAAAACTGGACAGTGTTTGAATTCAATTTGAGTTTTGGGCAAGTTTGACTGTACTTTTCTCCACAACTATACAGTAAAATGACTTGTAAAAAAATACAGTAATAGTCAGTGTCACTCTAAACAAATGTCAAATGACAGAATGAGCAAACCTATAAAGGAAAGAGTTTTATGAATTGTTGAAAAATGGACAGTGCAAGTGCTTGAATGAATTTTGGGGCAAATTGGACTGTACTTTTTTCTAAAACTATACAGTAAAAGGACTTGTACATAAATACAGTAATAGTCAGGGTCACTCTGAACAAATATCAAAGGACAGAATGAGCAATCCTATAAAGGAAAGATTTTTATGATTTTTTGTAAATTGGACAGTGTAAGTGTTTGAATAGACAGATTATTTGCAGTTTGACTGCACTTTTCTCTAAAACTATACAGTAAAATGACTAGTAAATTAATACAGTAATAGTCAGGGTCCCCTTGAACAAATATTAAATGGCAGAATGGGCAAACCTATAAAGGAACGATTTTTATGAATTTTTGCAAATTGGACAGTGTAAGTGCTTGAATGAATTTTGGGGCGAATTTGACTGTACTTTTCTCCAAAACTATAAAGTAAAATGACTTGTTAAAACATACAGTAATACTCAGGGTCACTTTGAACAAATATCAAATAACAGAATGGGCAAACCTATTAAGGAAAGATTTCAATGATTTTTTTGAAAATTGGACAATAAGTATTTTAATGCAATTTTGGGGAGAGTTTTTTTTACAGTTAAAATGACTTGTAAATAAATACAGTAATAATCAGGGTCACTCTGAACAAATATCAAGTGACAGAATGAGCAATTCTATAAAGGAAAGATTTTTATGATTTTTTGAAAATTGGACTGTAAGTGTTTGAATTAATTTTGGGGATAATGTGACTGTAATTTTCTCCAAAACTATACAGTAAAATTACTTGTACATAAATACAATAATAGTCAGGGTCACTCTGAACAAATATCAAATGACAGAATGAGAAAACCTACAAAGAAAATATATATATTTTTTGTTGTTGTTGAAAACTGGACAGTGTTTGAATTCAATTTGAGTTTTGGGCAAGTTTGACTGTACTTTTCTCCACAACTATACAGTAAAATGACTTGTAAAAAAATACAGTAATAGTCAGTTTCACTCTAAACAAATGTCAAATGACAGAATGAGCAAACCTATAAAGGAAAGAGTTTTATGAATTGTTGAAAATTGGACAGTGCAAGTGCTTGAATGAATTTTGGGGCAAATTGGACTGTACTTTTCTCTAAAACTATACAGTAAAAGGACTTGTACATAAATACAGTAATAGTCAGGGTCACTCTGAACAAATATCAAATGACAGAATGAGCAAACCTATAAAGGAAAGATTTTTATGAATTTTTGGAAATTGGACAGTGTAAATGCTTGAATGAATTTTGGGGCGAATTTGACTGTACTTTTCTCTAAAACTATACAGTAAAATTACTTGTAAATAAATAAAGTAATAGTCAGGGTCACTCTGAACAAATATCAAATGACAGAATGAGCAATCCTATAAAGGAAAGATTTTTATGATTTTTTGTAAATTGGACAGTGTAAGTGTTTGAATAGACAGATTATTTGCAGTTTGACTGCACTTTTCTCTAAAACTATACAGTAAAATGACTAGTAAATTAATACAGTAATAGTCAGGGTCCCCTTGAACAAATATTAAATGGCAGAATGGGCAAATCTATAAAGGAACGATTTTTATGAATTTTTGCAAATTGGACAGCGTAAGTGCTTAAATGAATTTTGGGGCGAATTTGACTGTACTTTTCTCCAAAACTATAAAGTAAAATGACTTGTTAAAACATACAGTAATACTCAGGGTCACTTTGAACAAATATCAAATAACAGAATGGGCAAACCTATTAAGGAAAGATTTCAATGATTTTTTTGAAAATTGGACAAAAAGTATTTTAATGCAATTTTGGGGAGAGTTTTTTTTACAAGTAAAATGACTTGTAAATAAATACAGTAATAATAAGGGTCACTCTGAACAAATATCAAGTGACAGAATGAGCAAACCTATAAAGGAAAGATTTTTATGATTTTTTGAAAATTGGACTGTAAGTGTTTGAATTAATTTTGGGGATAATGTGACTGTACTTTTCTCCAAAACTATACAGTAAAATTACTTGTACATAAATACAATAATAGTCAGGGTCACTCTGAACAAATATCAAATGACAGAATGAGAAAACCTACAAAGAATATATATATATAATTTTTGTTGTTGTTGAAAACTGGACAGTGTTTGAATTCAATTTGAGTTTTGGGCAAGTTTGACTGTACTTTTCTCCACAACTATACAGTAAAATGACTTAAAAAAAATACAGTAATAGTCAGTTTCACTCTAAACAAATATCAAATGACAGAATGAGCAAACCTATAAAGGAAAGAGTTTTATGATTTGTTGAAAATTGGACAGTGCAAGTGTTTGAAGGAATTTTGGGGATAATGTGACTGTACTTTTCTCCAAAACTATACAGTAAAATGACTTGTAAATAAATACAGTAATAGTCAGTGTCACTCCGAACAAATATCAAATGACAATGAGAAAACCTATAAAAAATATTATGTTTTTTTGTTGTTGAAAATTGTAGTGTTTGAATTCAATTTGATTTTGGGGCATATTCGACTGCACCTTTCTCCAAAACTATACAGTAATATTACTTGTAAATAAATACCGTAATAGTCGGGGTCACTCTGAACAAATATCAAATGATAGAATGAGCAAACCTATGAAGGAAATAAAGGAAATATTTTTATTAATTTTTGGAAATTGGACAGTGTAAGTGTTTGAATAGACAGATTACTTGCAGTTTGACTACACTTTTCTCCAAAAATATACAGTAAAATGACTTGCAAATAAATACAGTAATAGTCAGGGTCACTTTGAACAAATATCAAATGACAGAATGAGCAAACCTATAAAGGAAATATTTTTATGAATTTTTGAAAATTGGACAGTGTAAGTGCTTGAATATATTTTGGGAAGAATTTGACTTTACTTTTCTCCAAAACTATACAGTAAAATGACTTGCAAATAAATACAGTAATAGTCCGGGTCACTCTAAACAAATATCAAATGACAGAATGAGCAAACCTATAAAGGAAAGAGTTTTATGATTTGTTGAAAATTGGACAGTGCAAGTGTTTGAAGGAATTTTGGGGATAATGTGACTGTACTTTTCTCCAAAACTATACAGTAAAATGACTTGTAAATAAATACAGTAATAGTCAGGGTCACTCTGAACACATTTCAAATGACAGAATGAGCAAACCTATAAAGGAAAATTGGAGAGTACAAGTGCTTGAATTAATCTTAGGGCAAATTTGACTGTACTTTTCTCCAAAAATTATACAGTAAAATTACTTGTAAATAAATACAGTTATAGTCAGTGTCACTCTGAACAAATATCAAATGACAGAATGAGCAAAGCTATAAAGGAAAGATTTTTATGATTTTTTTAAAATTTGACTGTAAGTGCTTGAATGAATTTTGGGGCAAAATGGACTGTAATTTTCTCTAAAACTATACAGTAAAATGACTTGTACATAAATACAGTAATAGTCAGGGTCACTCTGAACAAATATCAAATGACAGAATGAGCAAACCTATAAAGGAAAGATTTTAATGATTTTTTGTAAATTGGACTGTAAGTGCTTGAATGACTTTTGGGGAGAGTTTGACTGCACTTTTCTCCAAAACTATACAGTAAAATGACTTGTAAATAAATACAGTAATAGTCAGTGTCACTCTGGACAAATATCACATGACAGAATGAGCAAACCTATAAAGGAAATTAAGGAATGATTTTTATGAATTTTTGGAAATTGGATAGTGTAAGTGTTTGAATGGACAGATTATTTGCAGTTTTACTGCACTTTTCTCCAAAAATATACAGTAAAATGACTTGCAAATAAATACAGTAATAGTCAGGGTCACTTTGAACAAATATCAAATGACAGAATGAGCAAACCTATAAAGGAAATATTTTTATGAATTTTTGAAAATTGGACAGTGTAAGTGCTTGAATGAATATTGGGAAGAATTTGACTGTACTTTTCTCCAAAACTATAAAGTAAAATGACTTGCAAATAAATACAGTAATAGTCCGGGTCACTCTAAACAAATATCAACTGAAAGAATGAGCAAACCTATAAAGGAAAGAGTTTTATGAATTGTTGAAAATTGGACAGTGCAAGTGCTTGAATGAATTTTGGGGATAATGTGACTGTACTTTTCTCCAAAAATATACAGTAAAATGACTTGTAAATAAATACAGTAATAGTCAGGGTCACTCTGAACAAAATTCAAATGACAGAATGAGCAAACCTATAAAGGAAAGAGTTTTATGGATTGTTGAAAATTGGAGAGTGCAAGTGCTTGAATTAATTTTGAGGCAAATTTGACTGTACTTTTTTCCAAAACTATACAGTAAAATTACTTGTAAATAAATACAGTAATAGTCGGGGTCACTCTGAACAAATATCAAATGACAGAATGAGCAAACCTATAAAGGAAAGATTTTAATGATTTTTTGTAAATTGGACTGTAAGTGCATGAATGAATTTTGTGGAGAGTTTGACTGCACATTTCTCCAAAACTATACAGTAAAATTACTTGTAAATAAATACAGTAATAGTCAGTGTCACACTGGACAAATATCACATGACAGAATGAGCAAACCTATAAAGGAAATTAAGGAAAGATTTTTATGAATTTTTGAAAATTGGACACAGTGTAAGTGTTTGAATAGACCTATTTGCAGTTTGACTGCACTTTTCTCCAAAAATATACAGTAAAACGACTTGTATATAAATACAGTAATAGTTAGGGTCACTCTGAACAAAAATCAAATGACAGAATGAGCAAACCTATAAAAGAAAGATTTTTATGCATTTTTGAAAATTGGACAGTGTAAGTGCTTGAATTAATTTTGGGGAGAATTTGACTGTACTTTTCTCCAAAACTATACAGTAAGATGACTTGTAAAAAAAATACAGTAATAGTCAGTGTCACCTTGAACAAATATCAAATGACAGAATGAGAAAACCTATAAAAGAAAGATTTTTATGATATTTTTGAAAATTGGACTGTAAGTGCTTGAATGAATTTTGGGGAGAGTTTGACTGCACTTTTCTCCAAAACTATACAGAAAAATGACTTGTAAATAAATACAGTAATAGTCAGTGTCACTCTGAACAAATATCAAATGACAGAATGAGCAAACTTATAAATGAAAGATTTTTATGAATTTTTGGAAATTGGACAGTGCAAGTGCTTGAATGAATTTTGGGGCAAATTGGACTGTACTTTTCTCTAAAACTATACAGTAAAAGGACTTGTATATAAATACAGTAATAGTCGGGGTCACTCTGAACAAATATCAAAGGACAGAATTAGCAACACTATAAAGAAAAAATTTTTACGGATTGTTGAAAATTGGAGAGTGCACTTGCTTGAATTACTTTTGGGGCAAATTTGACTGCACTTTTCTCCAAAACTATACAGTAAAATGACTTGCAAATAAATGCAGTAATAGTCCAGGTCACTCTAAACAAATATCAAATGACAGAATGAGCAAACCTATAAAGGAAAGAGTTTTATGATTTGTTGAAAATTGGACAGTGCAAGTGTTTGAAGGAATTTTGGGGATAATGTGACTGTACTTTTCTCCAAAACTATACAGTAAAATGACTTGTAAACAAATACAGTAATAGTCAGTGTCACTCCGAACAAATATCAAATGACAGAATGAGAAAACCTATAAAAAAAATATTATGTTTTTTTTGTTGTTGAAAATTGTAGTGATTGAATTCAATTTGATTTTGGGGCATATTCGACTGTACTTTTCTCTAAAACTATACATTAAAATGACTTGTACATAAATACAGTAATAGTCGGGGTCACTCTAAACAAATATTAAATGACAGAATGAGCAAACCTATAAAGGAAAGATTTTTTATGAATTTTTGAAAATTGGACACAATGTAAGTGTTTGAATAGACAGATTATTTGCGGTTTGACTGCCCTTTTCTCCAAAAATATACAGTAGAATGACTTGTAAATAAATACAGTAATAGTAAGGGTCACTCTGAAAATATATCAAATGACAGAATGAGAAAAGCTATAAAGGAAAGATTCTTATGATTTTTTGAAAATTGGACTGTAAGTTTTTGAAATAATTTTGGGGAAAATTTGACTGCACCTTTCTCCAAAACTATACAGTAAAATTACTTGTAAATAAATACCGTAATAGTCGGGGTCACTCTGAACAAATATCAAATGACAGAATGAGCAAACCTATGAAGGAAATAAAGGAAATATTTTTATTAATTTTTGGAAATTGGACAGTGTAAGTGTTTGAATAGACAGATTACTTGCAGTTTGACTACACTTTTCTCCAAAAATATACAGTAAAATGACTTGCAAATAAATACAGTAATAGTCAGGGTCACTTTGAACAAAAATCAAATGACAGAATGAGCAAACCTATAAAGGAAATATTTTTATGAATTTTTGAAAATTGGACAGTGTAAGTGCTTGAATATATTTTGGGAAGAATTTGACTTTACTTTTCTCCAAAACTATACAGTAAAATGACTTGCAAATAAATACAGTAATAGTCCGGGTCACTCTAAACAAATATCAAATGACAGAATGAGCAAACCTATAAAGGAAAGAGTTTTATGATTTGTTGAAAATTGGACAGTGCAAGTGTTTGAAGGAATTTTGGGGATAATGTGACTGTACTTTTCTCCAAAACTATACAGTAAAATGACTTGTAAATAAATACAGTAATAGTCAGTGTCACTCCGAAGAAATATCAAATGACAATGAGAAAACCTATAAAAAAAATATTATGTTTTTTTGTTGTTGAAAATTGTAGTGTTTGAATTCAATTTGATTTTGGGGCATATTCGACTGTACTTTTCTCTAAAACTGTACATTAAAATGACTTGTACATAAATACAGTAATAGTCGGGGTCACTCTAAACAAATATTAAATGACAGAATGAGCAAACCTATAAAGGAAAGATTTTTTATGAATTTTTGAAAATTGGACAATGTAAGTGTTTGAATAGACAGATTATTTGCGGTTTGACTGCCCTTTTCTCCAAAAATATACAGTAGAATGACTTGTAAATAAATACAGTAATAGTAAGGGTCACTCTGAACAAATATCAAATGACAGAATGAGCAAACCTATAAAGGAAAGAGTTTTATGGATTGTTGAAAATTGGAGAGTGCAAGTGCTTGAATTAATTTTGGGGCAAATTTGACTGTACTTTTCTCCAAAATTATACCGTAAAATTACTTGTAAATAAATACAGTAATAGTCAGTGTCCCTTTGAACAAATATCAAATGACAGAATGAGAAAAGCTATAAAGGAAAGATTCTTATGATTTTTTGAAAATTGGACTGTAAGTTTTTGAATGAATTTTGGGGAAAATTTGACTGCACCTTTCTCCAAAACTATACAGTAATATTACTTGTAAATAAATACCGTAATAGTCGGGGTCACTCTGAACAAATATCAAATGACAGAATGAGCAAACCTATGAAGGAAATAAAGGAAATATTTTTATTAATTTTTGGAAATTGGACAGTGTAAGTTTTTGAATAGACAGATTACTTGCAGTTTGACTACACTTTTCTCCAAAAATATACAGTAAAATGACTTGCAAATAAATACAGTAATAGTCAGGGTCACTTTGAACAAATATCAAATGACAGAATGAGCAAACCTATAAAGGAAATATTTTTATGAATTTTTGAAAATTGGACAGTGTAAGTGCTTGAATATATTTTGGGAAGAATTTGACTTTACTTTTCTCCAAAACTATACAGTAAAATGACTTGCAAATAAATACAGTAATAGTCCGGGTCACTCTAAACAAGTATCAAATGACAGAATGAGCAAACCTATAAAGGAAAGAGTTTTATGATTTGTTGAAAATTGGACAGTGCAAGTGTTTGAAGGAATTTTGGGGATAATGTGACTGTACTTTTCTCCAAAACTATACAGTAAAATGACTTGTAAATAAATACAGTAATAGTCAGGGTCACTCTGAACACATTTCAAATGACAGAATGAGCAAACCTATAAAGGAAAATTGGAGAGTACAAGTGCTTGAATTAATTTTAGGGCAAATTTGACTGTACTTTTCTCAAAAATTATACAGTAAAATTACTTGTAAATAAATACAGTTATAGTCAGTGTCACTCTGAACAAATATCAAATGACAGAATGAGCAAAGCTATAAAGGAAAGATTTTTATGATTTTTTAAAAATTTGACTGTAAGTGCTTGAATGAATTTTGGGGCAAAATGGACTGTAATTTTCTCTAAAACTATACAGTAAAATGACTTGTACATAAATACAGTAATAGTCAGGGTCACTCTGAACAAATATCAAATGACAGAATGAGCAAACCTATAAAGGAAAGATTTTAATGATTTTTTGTAAATTGGACTGTAAGTGCTTGAATGACTTTTGGGGAGAGTTTGACTGCACTTTTCTCCAAAACTATACAGTAAAATTACTTGTAAATAAATACAGTAATAGTCAGTGTCACTCTGGACAAATATCACATGACAGAATGAGCAAACCTATAAAGGAAAGAGTTTTATGAATTTTTGGAAATTGGATAGTGTAAGTGTTTGAATGGACAGATTATTTGCAGTTTTACTGCACTTTTCTCCAAAAATATACAGTAAAATGACTTGCAAATAAATACAGTAATAGTCAGGGTCACTTTGAACAAATATCAAATGACAGAATGAGCAAACCTATAAAGGAAATATTTTTATGAATTTTTGAAAATTGGACAGTGTAAGTGCTTGAATGAATATTGGGAAGAATTTGACTGTACTTTTCTCCAAAACTATAAAGTAAAATGACTTGCAAATAAATACAGTAATAGTCCGGGTCACTCTAAACAAATATCAACTGAAAGAATGAGCAAACCTATAAAGGAAAGAGTTTTATGAATTGTTGAAAATTGGACAGTGCAAGTGCTTGAATGAATTTTGGGGCAAATTGGACTGTACTTTTCTCTAAAACTATACAGTAAAAGGACTTGTACATAAATACAGTAATAGTCAGGGTCACTCTGAACAAATATCAAAGGACAGAATGAGCAAACCTATAAAGCAATTATATTTATGTTGTTTTTTTTAGAAATTGGACAGTGTTTGAATTCAATCTGATTTTTGGGCAAGTTTGACTGTACTTTTCTCTAAAACTATACAGTAAAATGACTTGTAAATAAATACAGTAATAGTCAGGGTCACTCTGAACAAATATCAAATGACAGAATGAGCAAACCTATAAAGGAAAGATTTTTATGAATTTTTGGAAATTGGACAGTGTAAATGCTTGAATGAATTTTGGGGCGAATTTGACTGTACTTTTCTCTAAAACTATACAGTAAAATTACTTGTAAATAAATAAAGTAATAGTCAGGGTCACTCTGAACAAATATCAAATGACAGAATGAGCAATCCTATAAAGGAAAGATTTTTATGATTTTTTGTAAATTGGACAGTGTAAGTGTTTGAATAGACAGATTATTTGCAGTTTGACTGCACTTTTCTCTAAAACTATACAGTAAAATGACTAGTAAATTAATACAGTAATAGTCAGGGTCCCCTTGAACAAATATTAAATGGCAGAATGGGCAAATCTATAAAGGAACGATTTTTATGAATTTTTGCAAATTGGACAGTGTAAGTGCTTAAATGAATTTTGGGGCGAATTTGACTTCACTTTTCTCCAAAACTATACAGTAAAATGACTTGCAAATAAATACAGTAATAGTCCGGGTCACTCTAAACAAATATCAAATGAAAGAATGAGCAAACCTATAAAGGAAAGAGTTTTATGAATTGTTGAAAATTGGACAGTGCAAGTGCTTGAATGAATTTTGGGGATAATGTGACTGTACTTTTCTCCAAAACTATACAGTAAAATGACTTGTAAATAAATACAGTAATAGTCAGGGTCACTCTGAACACATTTCAAATGACAGAATGAGCAAACCTATAAAGGAAAATTGGAGAGTACAAGTGCTTGAATTAATCTTAGGGCAAATTTGACTGTACTTTTCTCCAAAATTATACAGTAAAATTACTTGTAAATAAATACAGTTATAGTCAGTGTCACTCTGAACAAATATCAAATGACAGAATGAGCAAAGCTATAAAGGAAAGATTTTTATGATTTTTTTAAAATTTGACTGTAAGTGCTTGAATGAATTTTGGGGCAAAATGGACTGTAATTTTCTCTAAAACTATACAGTAAAATGACTTGTACATAAATACAGTAATAGTCAGGGTCACTCTGAACAAATATCAAATGACAGAATGAGCAAACCTATAAAGGAAAGATTTTAATGATTTTTTGTAAATTGGACTGTAAGTGCTTGAATGACTTTTGGGGAGAGTTTGACTGCACTTTTCTCCAAAACTATACAGTAAAATGACTTGTAAATAAATACAGTAATAGTCAGTGTCACTCTGGACAAATATCACATGACAGAATGAGCAAACCTATAAAGGAAATTAAGGAATGATTTTTATGAATTTTTGGAAATTGGATAGTGTAAGTGTTTGAATGGACAGATTATTTGCAGTTTTACTGCACTTTTCTCCAAAAATATACAGTAAAATGACTTGCAAATAAATACAGTAATAGTCAGGGTCACTTTGAACAAATATCAAATGACAGAATGAGCAAACCTATAAAGGAAATATTTTTATGAATTTTTGAAAATTGGACAGTGTAAGTGCTTGAATGAATATTGGGAAGAATTTGACTGTACTTTTCTCCAAAACTATAAAGTAAAATGACTTGCAAATAAATACAGTAATAGTCCGGGTCACTCTAAACAAATATCAACTGAAAGAATGAGCAAACCTATAAAGGAAAGAGTTTTATGAATTGTTGAAAATTGGACAGTGCAAGTGCTTGAATGAATTTTGGGGATAATGAGACTGTACTTTTCTCCAAAAATATACAGTAAAATGAGTTGTAAATAAATACAGTAATAGTCAGGGTCACTCTGAACAAAATTCAAATGACAGAATGAGCAAACCTATAAAGGAAAGAGTTTTATGAATTGTTGAAAATTGGACAGTGCAAGTGCTTGAATGAATTTTGGGGCAAATTGGACTGTACTTTTCTCTAAAACTATACAGTAAAAGGACTTGTACATAAATACAGTAATAGTCAGGGTCACTCTGAACAAATATCAAAGGACAGAATGAGCAAACCTATAAAGCAATTATATTTATGTTGTTTTTTTTAGAAATTGGACAGTGTTTGAATTCAATCTGATTTTTGGGCAAGTTTGACTGTACTTTTCTCTAAAACTATACAGTAAAATGACTTGTAAATAAATACAGTAATAGTCAGGGTCACTCTGAACAAATATCAAATGACAGAATGAGCAAACCTATAAAGGAAAGATTTTTATGAATTTTTGGAAATTGGACAGTGTAAATGCTTGAATGAATTTTGGGGCGAATTTGACTGTACTTTTCTCTAAAACTATACAGTAAAATTACTTGTAAATAAATAAAGTAATAGTCAGGGTCACTCTGAACAAATATCAAATGACAGAATGAGCAATCCTATAAAGGAAAGATTTTTATGATTTTTTGTAAATTGGACAGTGTAAGTGTTTGAATAGACAGATTATTTGCAGTTTGACTGCACTTTTCTCTAAAACTATACAGTAAAATGACTAGTAAATTAATACAGTAATAGTCAGGGTCCCCTTGAACAAATATTAAATGGCAGAATGGGCAAATCTATAAAGGAACGATTTTTATGAATTTTTGCAAATTGGACAGTGTAAGTGCTTAAATGAATTTTGGGGCGAATTTGACTTCACTTTTCTCCAAAACTATACAGTAAAATGACTTGCAAATAAATACAGTAATAGTCCGGGTCACTCTAAACAAATATCAAATGAAAGAATGAGCAAACCTATAAAGGAAAGAGTTTTATGAATTGTTGAAAATTGGACAGTGCAAGTGCTTGAATGAATTTTGGGGATAATGTGACTGTACTTTTCTCCAAAACTATACAGTAAAATGACTTGTAAATAAATACAGTAATAGTCAGGGTCACTCTGAACACATTTCAAATGACAGAATGAGCAAACCTATAAAGGAAAATTGGAGAGTACAAGTGCTTGAATTAATCTTAGGGCAAATTTGACTGTACTTTTCTCCAAAATTATACAGTAAAATTACTTGTAAATAAATACAGTTATAGTCAGTGTCACTCTGAGCAAATATCAAATGACAGAATGAGCAAAGCTATAAAGGAAAGATTTTTATGATTTTTTTAAAAATTTGACTGTAAGTGCTTGAATGAATTTTGGGGCAAAATGGACTGTAATTTTCTCTAAAACTATACAGTAAAATGACTTGTACATAAATACAGTAATAGTCAGGGTCACTCTGAAAAAATATCAAATGACAGAATGAGCAAACCTATAAAGGAAAGATTTTAATGATTTTTTTGTAAATTGGACTGTAAGTGCTTGAATGACTTTTGGGGAGAGTTTGACTGCACTTTTCTCCAAAACTATACAGTAAAATGACTTGTAAATAAATACAGTAATAGTCAGTGTCACTCTGGACAAATATCACATGACAGAATGAGCAAACCTATAAAGGAAATTAAGGAATGATTTTTATGAATTTTTGGAAATTGGATAGTGTAAGTGTTTGAATGGACAGATTATTTGCAGTTTTACTGCACTTTTCTCCAAAAATATACAGTAAAATGACTTGCAAATAAATACAGTAATAGTCAGGGTCACTTTGAACAAATATCAAATGACAGAATGAGCAAACCTATAAAGGAAATATTTTTATGAATTTTTGAAAATTGGACAGTGTAAGTGCTTGAATGAATATTGGGAAGAATTTGACTGTACTTTTCTCCAAAACTATAAAGTAAAATGACTTGCAAATAAATACAGTAATAGTCCGGGTCACTCTAAACAAATATCAACTGAAAGAATGAGCAAACCTATAAAGGAAAGAGTTTTATGAATTGTTGAAAATTGGACAGTGCAAGTGCTTGAATGAATTTTGGGGATAATGTGACTGTACTTTTCTCCAAAAATATACAGTAAAATGACTTGTAAATAAATACAGTAATAGTCAGGGTCACTCTGAACAAAATTCAAATGACAGAATGAGCAAACCTATAAAGGAAAGAGTTTTATGGATTGTTGAAAATTGGAGAGTGCAAGTGCTTGAATTAATTTTGAGGCAAATTTGACTGTACTTTTTTCCAAAACTATACAGTAAAATTACTTGTAAATAAATACAGTAATAGTCGGGGTCACTCTGAACAAATATCAAATGACAGAATGAGCAAACCTATAAAGGAAAGATTTTAATGATTTTTTGTAAATTGGACTGTAAGTGCATGAATGAATTTTGTGGAGAGTTTGACTGCACATTTCTCCAAAACTATACAGTAAAATTACTTGTAAATAAATACAGTAATAGTCAGTGTCACACTGGACAAATATCACATGACAGAATGAGCAAACCTATAAAGGAAATTAAGGAAAGATTTTTATGAATTTTTGAAAATTGGACACAGTGTAAGTGTTTGAATAGACCTATTTGCAGTTTGACTGCACTTTTCCCCAAAAATATACAGTAAAACGACTTGTATATAAATACAGTAATAGTTAGGGTCACTCTGAACAAAAATCAAATGACAGAATGAGCAAACCTATAAAAGAAAGATTTTTATGCATTTTTGAAAATTGGACAGTGTAAGTGCTTGAATTAATTTTGGGGAGAATTTGACTGTACTTTTCTCCAAAACTATACAGTAAGATGACTTGTAAAAAAAATACAGTAATAGTCAGTGTCACCTTGAACAAATATCAAATGACAGAATGAGAAAACCTATAAAAGAAAGATTTTTATGATATTTTTGAAAATTGGACTGTAAGTGCTTGAATGAATTTTGGGGAGAGTTTGACTGCACTTTTCTCCAAAACTATACAGAAAAATGACTTGTAAATAAATACAGTAATAGTCAGTGTCACTCTGAACAAATATCAAATGACAGAATGAGCAAACTTATAAATGAAAGATTTTTATGAATTTTTGGAAATTGGACAGTGCAAGTGCTTGAATGAATTTTGGGGCAAATTGGACTGTACTTTTCTCTAAAACTATACAGTAAAAGGACTTGTATATAAATACAGTAATAGTCGGGGTCACTCTGAACAAATATCAAAGGACAGAATTAGCAACACTATAAAGAAAATATTTTTACGGATTGTTGAAAATTGGAGAGTGCACTTGCTTGAATTACTTTTGGGGCAAATTTGACTGCACTTTTCTCCAAAACTATACAGTAAAATGACTTGCAAATAAATGCAGTAATAGTCCAGGTCACTCTAAACAAATATCAAATGACAGAATGAGCAAACCTATAAAGGAAAGAGTTTTATGATTTGTTGAAAATTGGACAGTGCAAGTGTTTGAAGGAATTTTGGGGATAATGTGACTGTACTTTTCTCCAAAACTATACAGTAAAATGACTTGTAAACAAATACAGTAATAGTCAGTGTCACTCCGAACAAATATCAAATGACAGAATGAGAAAACCTATAAAAAAAATATTATGTTTTTTTTGTTGTTGAAAATTGTAGTGATTGAATTCAATTTGATTTTGGGGCATATTCGACTGTACTTTTCTCTAAAACTATACATTAAAATGACTTGTACATAAATACAGTAATAGTCGGGGTCACTCTAAACAAATATTAAATGACAGAATGAGCAAACCTATAAAGGAAAGATTTTTTATGAATTTTTGAAAATTGGACACAATGTAAGTGTTTGAATAGACAGATTATTTGCGGTTTGACTGCCCTTTTCTCCAAAAATATACAGTAGAATGACTTGTAAATAAATACAGTAATAGTAAGGGTCACTCTGAAAATATATCAAATGACAGAATGAGAAAAGCTATAAAGGAAAGATTCTTATGATTTTTTGAAAATTGGACTGTAAGTTTTTGAAATAATTTTGGGGAAAATTTGACTGCACCTTTCTCCAAAACTATACAGTAAAATTACTTGTAAATAAATACCGTAATAGTCGGGGTCACTCTGAACAAATATCAAATGACAGAATGAGCAAACCTATGATGGAAATAAAGGAAATATTTTTATTAATTTTTGGAAATTGGACAGTGTAAGTGTTTGAATAGACAGATTACTTGCAGTTTGACTACACTTTTCTCCAAAAATATACAGTAAAATGACTTGCAAATAAATACAGTAATAGTCAGGGTCACTTTGAACAAAAATCAAATGACAGAATGAGCAAACCTATAAAGGAAATATTTTTATGAATTTTTGAAAATTGGACAGTGTAAGTGCTTGAATATATTTTGGGAAGAATTTGACTTTACTTTTCTCCAAAACTATACAGTAAAATGACTTGCAAATAAATACAGTAATAGTCCGGGTCACTCTAAACAAATATCAAATGACAGAATGAGCAAACCTATAAAGGAAAGAGTTTTATGATTTGTTGAAAATTGGACAGTGCAAGTGTTTGAAGGAATTTTGGGGATAATGTGACTGTACTTTTCTCCAAAACTATACAGTAAAATGACTTGTAAATAAATACAGTAATAGTCAGTGTCACTCCGAACAAATATCAAATGACAATGAGAAAACCTATAAAAAAAATATTATGTTTTTTTGTTGTTGAAAATTGTAGTGTTTGAATTCAATTTGATTTTGGGGCATATTCGACTGTACTTTTCTCTAAAACTGTACATTAAAATGACTTGTACATAAATACAGTAATAGTCGGGGTCACTCTAAACAAATATTAAATGACAGAATGAGCAAACCTATAAAGGAAAGATTTTTTATGAATTTTTGAAAATTGGACAATGTAAGTGTTTGAATAGACAGATTATTTGCGGTTTGACTGCCCTTTTCTCCAAAAATATACAGTAGAATGACTTGTAAATAAATACAGTAATAGTAAGGGTCACTCTGAACAAATATCAAATGACAGAATGAGCAAACCTATAAAGGAAAGAGTTTTATGGATTGTTGAAAATTGGAGAGTGCAAGTGCTTGAATTAATTTTGGGGCAAATTTGACTGTACTTTTCTCCAAAATTATACCGTAAAATTACTTGTAAATAAATACAGTAATAGTCAGTGTCCCTTTGAACAAATATCAAATGACAGAATGAGAAAAGCTATAAAGGAAAGATTCTTATGATTTTTTGAAAATTGGACTGTAAGTTTTTGAATGAATTTTGGGGAAAATTTGACTGCGCCTTTCTCCAAAACTATACAGTAATATTACTTGTAAATAAATACCGTAATAGTCGGGGTCACTCTGAACAAATATCAAATGACAGAATGAGCAAACCTATGAAGGAAATAAAGGAAATATTTTTATTAATTTTTGGAAATTGGACAGTGTAAGTGTTTGAATAGACAGATTACTTGCAGTTTGACTACACTTTTCTCCAAAAATATACAGTAAAATGACTTGCAAATAAATACAGTAATAGTCAGGGTCACTTTGAACAAATATCAAATGACAGAATGAGCAAACCTATAAAGGAAATATTTTTATGAATTTTTGAAAATTGGACAGTGTAAGTGCTTGAATATATTTTGGGAAGAATTTGACTTTACTTTTCTCCAAAACTATACAGTAAAATGACTTGCAAATAAATACAGTAATAGTCCGGGTCACTCTAAACAAATATCAAATGACAGAATGAGCAAACCTATAAAGGAAAGAGTTTTATGATTTGTTGAAAATTGGACAGTGCAAGTGTTTGAAGGAATTTTGGGGATAATGTGACTGTACTTTTCTCCAAAACTATACAGTAAAATGACTTGTAAATAAATACAGTAATAGTCAGGGTCACTCTGAACACATTTCAAATGACAGAATGAGCAAACCTATAAAGGAAAATTGGAGAGTACAAGTGCTTGAATTAATTTTAGGGCACATTTGACTGTACTTTTCTCCAAAATTATACAGTAAAATTACTTGTAAATAAATACAGTTATAGTCAGTGTCACTCTGAACAAATATCAAATGACAGAATGAGCAAAGCTATAAAGGAAAGATTTTTATGATTTTTTTAAAATTTGACTGTAAGTGCTTGAATGAATTTTGGGGCAAAATGGACTGTAATTTTCTCTAAAACTATACAGTAAAATGACTTGTACATAAATACAGTAATAGTCAGGGTCACTCTGAACAAATATCAAATGACAGAATGAGCAAACCTATAAAGGAAAGATTTTAATGATTTTTTGTAAATTGGACTGTAAGTGCTTGAATGACTTTTGGGGAGAGTTTGACTGCACTTTTCTCCAAAAATATACAGTAAAATGACTTGCAAATAAATACAGTAATAGTCAGGGTCACTTTGAACAAATATCAAATGACAGAATGAGCAAACCTATAAAGGAAATATTTTTATGAATTTTTGAAAATTGGACAGTGTAAGTGCTTGAATGAATATTGGGAAGAATTTGACTGTACTTTTCTCCAAAACTATAAAGTAAAATGACTTGCAAATAAATACAGTAATAGTCCGGGTCACTCTAAACAAATATCAACTGAAAGAATGAGCAAACCTATAAAGGAAAGAGTTTTATGAATTGTTGAAAATTGGACAGTGCAAGTGCTTGAATGAATTTTGGGGCAAATTGGACTGTACTTTTCTCTAAAACTATACAGTAAAAGGACTTGTACATAAATACAGTAATAGTCAGGGTCACTCTGAACAAATATCAAAGGACAGAATGAGCAAACCTATAAAGCAATTATATTTATGTTGTTTTTTTTAGAAATTGGACAGTGTTTGAATTCAATCTGATTTTTGGGCAAGTTTGACTGTACTTTTCTCTAAAACTATACAGTAAAATGACTTGTAAATAAATACAGTAATAGTCAGGGTCACTCTGAACAAATATCAAATGACAGAATGAGCAAACCTATAAAGGAAAGATTTTTATGAATTTTTGGAAATTGGACAGTGTAAATGCTTGAATGAATTTTGGGGCGAATTTGACTGTACTTTTCTCTAAAACTATACAGTAAAATTACTTGTAAATAAATAAAGTAATAGTCAGGGTCACTCTGAACAAATATGAAATGACAGAATGAGCAATCCTATAAAGGAAAGATTTTTATGATTTTTTGTAAATTGGACAGTGTAAGTGTTTGAATAGACAGATTATTTGCAGTTTGACTGCACTTTTCTCTAAAACTATACAGTAAAATGACTAGTAAATTAATACAGTAATAGTCAGGGTCCCCTTGAACAAATATTAAATGGCAGAATGGGCAAATCTATAAAGGAACGATTTTTATGAATTTTTGCAAATTGGACAGTGTAAGTGCTTAAATGAATTTTGGGGCGAATTTGACTTCACTTTTCTCCAAAACTATACAGTAAAATGACTTGCAAATAAATACAGTAATAGTCCGGGTCACTCTAAACAAATATCAAATGAAAGAATGAGCAAACCTATAAAGGAAAGAGTTTTATGAATTGTTGAAAATTGGACAGTGCAAGTGCTTGAATGAATTTTGGGGATAATGTGACTGTACTTTTCTCCAAAACTATACAGTAAAATGACTTGTAAATAAATACAGTAATAGTCAGGGTCACTCTGAACACATTTCAAATGACAGAATGAGCAAACCTATAAAGGAAAATTGGAGAGTACAAGTGCTTGAATTAATTTTAGGGCAAATTTGACTGTACTTTTCTCCAAAATTATACAGTAAAATTACTTGTAAATAAATACAGTTATAGTCAGTGTCACTCTGAACAAATATCAAATGACAGAATGAGCAAAGCTATAAAGGAAAGATTTTTATGATTTTTTTAAAATTTGACTGTAAGTGCTTGAATGAATTTTGGGGCAAAATGGACTGTAATTTTCTCTAAAACTATACAGTAAAATGACTTGTACATAAATACAATAAAAGTCAGGGTCACTCTGAACAAATATCAAATGACAGAATGAGCAAACCTATAAAGGAAATTAAGGAAAGATTTGTATGAATTTTTGGACATTGGATAGTGTATGTGTTTGAATAGACAGATTATTTGCAGTTTTACTGCACTTTTCTCCAAAAATATACAGTAAAATGACTTGCAAATAAATACAGTAATAGTCAGGGTCACTTTGAACAAATATCAAATGACAGAATGAGCAAACCTATAAAGGAAATATTTTTATGAATTTTTGAAAACTGGACAGTGTAAGTGCTTGAATGAATATTGGGAAGAATTTGACTGTACTTTTCTCCAAAACTTTAAAGTAAAATGACTTGCAAATAAATACAGTAATAGTCCGGGTCACTCTAAACAAATATCAACTGAAAGAATGAGCAAACCTATAAAGGAAAGAGTTTTATGAATTGTTGAAAATTGGACAGTGCAAGTGCTTGAATGAATTTTGGGGCAAATTGGACTGTACTTTTCTCTAAAACTATACAGTAAAATTACTTGTACATAAATACAGTAATAGTCAGGGTCACTTTGAACAAATATCAAATGACAGAATGAGCAAACCTATAAAGGAAAGATTTTTATGATTTTTTGAAAATTGGACAGTGTAAGTGCTTGAATGAATTTTGGGAAGAATTTGACTGTACTTTTCTATAAAACTATACAGTAAAATGACTTGTAAATAAATACAGTAATATTCAGGGTCACTCTGAACAAATTTCAAATGACAGAATGAGAAAACCTATGAGGTAAAATTGTTTATGAATTTTGGAGAAAAAAAATGGGACAGTGTAAGTATTTGAATGCATGTTGATTTTTGGGGGCATATTCGACTGTACTTTTCTCCAAAAATATACAGTAAAATGACTTGCAAATAAATACAGTAATAGTCAGGGTCACTTTGAACAAATATCAAATGACAGAATGAGCAAACCTATAAAGGAAATATTTTTATGAATTTTTGAAAATTGGACAGTGTAAGTGCTTGAATGAATATTGGGAAGAATTTGACTGTACTTTTCTCCAAAACTTTAAAGTAAAATGACTTGCAAATAAATACAGTAATAGTCCGGGTCACTCTAAACAAATATCAACTGAAAGAATGAGCAAACCTATAAAGGAACGAGTTTTATGAATTGTTGAAAATTGGACAGTGCAAGTGCTTGAATGAATTTTGGGGCAAATTTGACTGTACTTTTCTCTAAAACTATACAGTAAAATTACTTGTACATAAATACAGTAATAGTCAGGGTCACTTTGAACAAATATCAAATGACAGAATGAGCAAACCTATAAAGGAAAGATTTTTATGATTTTTTGAAAATTGGACAGTGTAAGTGCTTGAATGAATTTTGGGAAGAATTTGACTGTACTTTTCTATAAAACTATACAGTAAAATGACTTGTAAATAAATACAGTAATATTCAGGGTCACTCTGAACAAATTTCAAATGACAGAATGAGAAAACCTATGAGGTAAAATTGTTTATGAATTTTGGAGAAAAAAAATGGGACAGTGTAAGTATTTGAATGCATGTTGATTTTTGGGGGCATATTCGACTGTACTTTTCTCCAAAACTATACAGTAAAATTACTTGTAAATAAATACAGTAATAGTCAGGGTCACTCTGAACAAATATCAAATGACAGAATGAACAAAACTATAAAGAAAATATTTTTATGGATTGTTGAAAATTGGAGAGTGCACTTGCTTCAATTACTTTTGGGGCAAATTTGACTGTACTTTTCTCTAAAACTATACAGTAAAATTACTTGTAAATAAATACAAATAAATACTTGTAAGTAATATTCAGGGTCACTCTGAACAAATTTCAAATGACAGAATGAGAAAACCTATGAAGTAAAATTGTTTATGAATTTTTGAAAAAATATGACAGTTTAAGTATTTGAATGCACGTTGATATTTTTTGGGCAAGTTTGATTGTACTTTTCTCTAAAACTATACAGTAAAATGACTTGTTGTACAGTATACAGTAAAATGACTTGCTTGAATGAATTTTGGGGAGAGTTTGACTGCACCTTTCTCCAAAACTATATAGTAAAATTACTTGTAAATAAATACAGTAATTGGTCGGGGTAACTCTGAACAAATATCAAATGACTGAATGAGCAAACCTATAAAGGAAATGTTTTTATGAATTTTGGAAAATTGGACACAGTGTAAGTGTTTGAATAGACTTGGCCAAACATGTATTCAAAATTTCACACTTGTAACTTATGATGAATCTATTACCATATATAGAAAGTTCAAGTTCATAGGATCCAGGGTCAGAAGTTTTATTTTTTTCATAAAAAGTCATTTTTTCTTTGAAAAGTCAATTTTAAGTAAATATTTCATTATTAGTCTATTTGTTTGCATAGAAAGCTCAAGTTCATAAAAAATAAGTTCAAAGCTCATTCTTGAACTACTGATAAAATATAAGGAGTCTATTGTTTATGTATAGAAAGTTCAAATTCATAGGATCCAGGGTCAGATTTTTTTTTTCAAAAGTCATGTTTGAACTTCTGAAGAAACACCATAAAGCCATAAGTGAGTTTATACATGTAAAGTTCAAACACTCTTTGGCTAAAACATTTATTCAACAATTCACACTTGAACTACTGATGAATCTATTACTATGTATAGAAAGTTCAATTTCATAGGGTCCAGGGTCAGAATTTTTATTTTTCAAAAAAAGTAATCCTTCAACTACTAATAGTAAGTAAGTAATCATTCAACTACAGAAGGATTCTATTCGTATATAGACAGTTCAAGTTCAAATACTCTTTGGCAAAAATAAGTTTAAAAGTTCATCCTTGAACAATGGAATCTATTAGTATATATAGAAAGTTCAAGTTCAAAGACTCTGGTAAAAAAAATAAGTTCAAAATTTCACCCTTGAAACTGTTGACTGTTACTATGTATAGAAAGTTCAAGTTCATAGGATCCAGGGTCGGAATGTTTTTTTTTTTTTTAACTCATCCTTCAACTGCTGATGAAACTACAGAAGGATTCTATTCATATATAGAAAGTTCAAATTCAAATACTCTTAGCAAAAATAAGTTCAACTGTTCATCCTTGAACTACTTATGAAACAACAGAAGGAATCTATTCGTATGAATAGAAAGTTCAAGTTTTTAGAATCAAGGGTCAGAATATTTTTTCAATATAATCCTTAATCATATTACGAGTCTATTGTTATGCATAGAAAGCTCAAGTTCAAAGACTCTGGTAAAAAAATAAGTTCAAAATTTCACCCTTGAAATACTGATGACTGTTACTATGTATAGAAAGTTCAAGATCATAGAATCTAGGGTGATTTTTTTTATTTTTCACAAAAAGTCATGCTTGAACTACTGATGAAACATTTGGTGTCTATTGGTATGCATAGAAAGTGCACGTTCATATATTCCCGTGTCAGAAAAATTGTTCAAAACGTCATGTTTAAACTTCTGAAGAATCACCATGAAGTCATATGTATAGAAAGTTGAATCTATGTATAGAAAGTTACAGTTCATAGACCCTTTGGCAAAAAATAAGTTCAAAAGTTCATCCTTGAACTACTGATGAAACATTAGGAGTCTATTGGTATGCATAGAAAGTTCAAGTTCATAGATTCCAGGGTCAGAAAAAATAGTTCAAAAAGTCATGTTTGAACTTCTGAAGAAACACTATAAGAAAGTTTGCACATTTTAAGTTGACAGACTGCTTGGCCAAAAATGTGTTCAAAAAAATGTACACTTGAACTACTGATGAATCTATTACTATGTATAGAAAGTTCAAGTTCATAGACTCTTGGCAATAAATAAGTTCAAAAGATCATCCTTGGACTACAGAATCTATTAGAAAGTTATAAAGTTCAAGTTCAAAGACTTTTCCTTGATACAGATAGTATGAAGAGAAAGTTCAAGTTCATAGAATCCAGGGTTAGAATTTTTCTTCAAAAAGTCACATTTGGACTTTTGATAAAACATCAGAAAGTCATAAGTTACTGATGAAACATCCAAAGTATATACATGTATATAAATTCAAAAATGTAAAGAGTCTTTCGCTAGTAATGTTCAAAATGTCATTCTTGAACTGCGAGGAAACATTGAAGTCTGTGAGTCTGAGCTTTAATATTCTAAACATTCATACAAATTCGGCCACAAAAAGGTTCCATATTTAACTACTGAACATATTTCTGGCCAGTTAATATCAGATGGTTTCTAGACAATATATTGTAAAAACAAACAAAAAAACCTTCTGTGCATTCGTATTTGGTCAGAAATATATCCTCTAGGTCAAATATGTATTTCTTTCGAAGGGGAAATGCATATAAGAACTCGTTGTAGATTGAAGAGATTAGCGCTTTTGCACTGCATTGCATATAAAAACTCGCGGTGCTTCGACGAGAGTACCTTTGCATAGCATAGAAAGCATTGTGGATTTAAGAATTAGCACTTTGCCATTGCGTATAATATTTCGCTGTGCAATTGCATACGAAAAAACACGTGCATAGAAGACTTTTACATGCAGTGCATACAAAAACCTTTTGTGCATTCAAGAAATTAGAAAGTCATTCATTGCATTTAAGTCGCTGTGCACTCCGAGTAAGTATTTGTGCATTGCATTAAATCGGAAAAACGTGTGCAATAAGATTAGTTTATTCTGAATTGCATTGCATGCAAAAAAACTTGTGCAATGAGGAGATTATTGCTTTTGCATGTTATTGCATGCGAAAAAAAACTCGTGCATAGAAGACTTTTGCATGCATTGCATACAAATACATTTTGTTCATTCAAGAAATTAGTGGTTTCTAATGCATTGCATTTAAGTCGCTGTGCACTGAGAGTATGTGTTTTTGCATTGCATTGAATACGAAAAACCTTGTGCAATAAGATTAGTTATTCTGCATTGCATTGCATGCAAAAAAACTTTTGCAATGAGGAGATTATTGCTTTTGCATTGCATTGCATAAAAAACTCGCATTGCACCGAAGAGCCAGTGTCTTTGCATTGCATAGATCTCGTGCAATGAAGTTAATGGCGGTTTTGTGTTCCATATTAGAATTCGCGGTGCAATAAAGAGAAGAGTGCTTTTGCATTGCATTGCATTGCATACTAAAAATCTCGTGCATAGAAGACTTTTGAATGCATTGCATACAAAAACATTTTGTTCATTCAAGAAATTAGTGGTTTCTAATGCATTGCATTTAAGTCGCTGTGCACTGAGAATAGGTGTTTTTGCATTGCATTGAATACGGAAAAACTTGTGCAATAAGATTAGTTTATTCTGCATTGCATTGCATGCAAAAAAAACTTGTGCATTGAGGAGATTATTGCTTTTGCATTGCATTGCATAAAAAACTCGCAATTTACCGAAGAGCCAGTGTCTTTGCATTGCATAGATCTCGTGCAATGAAGTTAATGGCGGTTTTGTGTTCCATATTAGAATCCGCGGTGCAATAAAGAGAAGAGTGCTTTTGCATTGCATTGCATTGCATACTAAAAATCTCGTGCATAGAAGACTTTTGCATGCTCATACAAAAACATTTTGTTCATTCAAGAAATTAGTGGTTTCTAATGCATTGCATTTAAGTCGCTGTGCACTGAGAGTAGGTGTTTTTGCATTGCATTGAATACGAAAAACCTTGTGCAATAAGATTAGTCATTCTGCATTGCATTGCATGCTAAAAAAAACCTGTGCAATGAGGAGATTATTGCTTTTGCATTGCATTGCATTGCATAAAAAACTCGCATTGCACCGCAGAGCCAGTCTCTTTACATTGCATAGATCTCGTGCAATGAAGATATAAGCGCTTATGCTTTCCATATAAGAATTCGCGGTGCAATAAAGAGATAAGTGCTTTTGCTTTGCATTGCATACGAAAAAACTCGTGCATAGAAGACTTTTGCATGCATTGCATTCAAAAATCTTTTTTGCATTCAAGAAATTAGTGGTTTCTAATGCATTGCATTTAAGTCGCTGTGCACTGAGAGTAGTTGTTTTGCATTGCATTGCATGCTAAAAAAAACTTGTGCAATGAGGAGATTATTGCTTTTGCATTGCATTGCATAAAAAACTCGCATAGCAGCAAAAGCCATTGTCTTTGCGTTGCATAGATCTCGTGCAATGAAGTTAATAGCGGTTTTGTGTTCCATATTAGAAATCGCGGTGCAATAAAGAGAAGAGTGCTTTTGCATTGCATTGCATTGCATACTAAAAAACTCGTGCATAGAAGACTTTTGCATTCATTGCATACAAAAACATTTTGTTCATTCAAGAAATTAGTGGTTTCTAATGCATTGCATTTAAGTCGCTGTGCACTGAGAGTAGGTGTTTTTGCATTGCATTGAATACGAAAAACCTTGTGCAATAAGATTAGTTATTCTGCATTGCATTGCATGCAAAAAAACGAGTGCAATAAGGAGATTATTGTTTTTGCATTGCATTGCATAAAAATCTCGCATTGCACCGAAAGAGCCAGTCTCTTTGCATTGCTTAGATCTCGTGCAATGAAGATATAAGCGCTTATGCTTTCCATATAAGAATTCGCGGTGCAATAAAGAGATAAGTGCTTTTGCTTTGCATTGCATACGAAAAAACTCGTGCATAGAAGACTTTTGCATGCTTTGCATTCAAAAATCTTTTTTGCATTCAAGAAATAAGTGGTTTCTAATGCATTGCATTTAAGTCGCTGTGCACTGAGAGTAGTTGTTTTGCATTGCATTGTATACGAAAAACCTTTTGCAATAAGATGAGTCATTCTGCATTGCATTGCATGCTAAAAAAACTTGTGCAATGAGGAGATTATTGCTTTTGCATTGCATTGCATAAAAAACTCGCATAGCAGCAAAAGCCATTGTCTTTGCGTTGCATAGATCTCGTGCAATGAAGTTAATAGCGCTTTTGTGTTCCATATAAGAATTCGCAGTGCAATAAAAAGAAGAGTGTTTTTGCATTGCATTGCATTGCATACGAAAAAACTCGTGCATAGAAGACTTTTGCATGCATTGCATTCAAAAATCTTTTTTGTATTCAAGAAATTAGTGGTTTCTAATGCATTGCATTTAAGTCGCTGTGCACTGAGAGTAGGTGTTTTTGCATTGCATTGAATACGAAAAACCTTGTGCAATAAGATTAGTTATTCTGCATTGCATTGCATGCAATAAAAACTTGTGCAATGAGGAGATTATTACTTTTGCATTGCATTGCATAAAAAACTCGCATTGCACCGAAGAGCCAGTGTCTTTGCATTGCATAGATCTCGTGCAATGAAGATATTAGCGGTTTTGTGTTCCATATTAGAAATCGCGGTGCAATAAAGAGAAGAGTGCTTTTGCATTGCATTGCATTGCATACGAAAAAACTCGTGCATAGAAGACTTTTGCATTCATTGCATACAAAAACATTTTGTTCATTCAAGAAATTAGTGGTTTCTAATGCATTGCATTTAAGTCGCTGTGCACTGAGAGTAGGTGTTTTTGCAATGCACTGAATACGAAAAACCTTGTGCAATAAGATTAGTTATTCTGCATTGCATTTGCATGCAAAAAAAACTTGTGCAATGAGGAGATTATTGCTTTTGCATTGCATTGCATAAAAAACTCGCATTGCACCGAAGAGCTAGTGTCTTTGCATTGCTTAGATCTCGTTCAATTAAGTTAATAGCGGTTTTGTGTTGCATGTTAGAATTCGCGATGGAATAAAGAGAAGAGTGCTTTTGCATTGCATTGCATTTGCATACTAAAAAACTCGTGCATAGATGACTTTTGCATTCATTGCATACAAAAACATTTTGTTCATTCAAGAAATTAGTGGTTTCTAATGCATTGCATTTATGTCGCTGTGCAATGAGAGTAGGTGTTTTTGCATTGCATTGAATACAAAAAACCTTGTGCAATAAGATTAGTTATTCTGCATTGCATTGCATGCAAAAAAACTTGTGCAATGAGGAGATTATTGCTTCTGCATTGCATTGCTTAAAACTCACATTGCACTGAAGAGATAGTGTCTTTGCATTGAATAGATCTCGTGCAATGAAGATATTAGCGCGTTTGCTTTGCATATAAGAATTCGCGGTGCAATAAAGAGATAAGTGCTTTTGCATTGCATTGCATTGCATGCGAAAAAACTCGTGCATAGAAGACTTTTGCAAAATACAAAAACCTTTTGTGCATTCAAGAAATTAGTGGTTTCTAATGCATTGCATTTAAGTCGCTGTGCACTGAGAGTAGGTGTTTTTTTGTGCAATGAGGAGTTTATTGGTTTTGCATTGCATAAAAAACTCGCTTTGCAGAGACAGTGCCTTTGCGTTGCATACATCTCGTGAATGAAGATATTAGCAATAACAAGGTATTAGCAATACTATTGCATTGAGTACGGAAAAACTTTTGCAATAAGAATAAAGCTTAAGCATTATTTATAACAGTATTTATTAACAAATATTTTTCACAAAAAGTCAACCTTGAACTCCTAATGAAAAATTAGGAATCAATGGTATGCATAGAAAGCTTAAGTTCATAGGATCTAGGGTCAGCATTTTTATTTTTCAAAAAGTCATTTGAAGATCAAAGACTCCTTGGCCAAAAATGTATTCAAAATTATTTCAGACTTGAACTACTGATAAATGTATTACTCTGTATAGAAAGTTCCAGTTCATAGACTGTTTGGAAAAAAATAAGTTCAAAGCTCATCCTTGAACTACTGATGAAATATAAGGAGTCTTTTGTTTATTTATAGAAAGTTCAAGTTCATAGGATCCAGGGACAGATTTCTTTTATTCCCAAAAAAGTCATCCTTCAACTACTGATGGAATCTATTTGTTATAGGAATCTATACGTTACAGAAAGTTCAAGTTCAAATACTCTTATGCAAAAACAAGTTCAAAAGTTCACCCTTGAACTACAGAATCTATCAGTTTATATAGAAAGTTCAAGTTCATATGGGTATGCATGGAAAGTTCAAGTTCACAGAATCCAGGCTCAGATTGTTTTGTTTCAAAAAGTCATGTTTGAACTTCTGAAGAAACACCATAAAGCCATAAGTGAGTTTATACATTTAAAGTTCAAACACTCCTTGGCCAAAAAATGTATTCAAAAGGTCACACTTGAACTAATGATGAATCTATTACAATGTATAGAACGTTTTGAAAGTTTTGAAAGTTTTTCAGAATTTTTATTTTTCAAAAAAAGTCATCCTTCAACTACTGATGAAACAACAGAAGGAATCTATTTGTATATAGAAAGTTCAAGTTCAAATACTCTTAGTCAAAAATAAGTTCAAAAATTCATCCTTGAATGATGGAATCTATTAGTATATATAGCAAGTTCAAGTTCAAACACTCTGGTAAAAATAAATTCAAAACTTCATTCATAAACTACGTATGAAACAACAGAAGGAGTCTATTGGTATGCATAGAAAGTTCAAGTTCATAGGATCCAGGGTCACCAATTTTATTTTTCAAAAGAGGTCACCCTTCAACTGTTTATACATGTGAAGATCAAAGACTCCTTGGCCAAAAATGTATTCAAAATTATTTCACACTTGAACTACTGATAAATTAATTACTCTGTATAGAAAGTTCCAGTTCATAGACTGTTTGGGAAAAAATAAGTTCAAAGCTCATACTTGAACTACTGATGAAATATAAGGAGTCTATTGTTTATGTATAGAAAGATCAAGTTCATAGGATCCAGGGTCAGATTTCTTTTTTTTTTCTTTTTTTAAATTCATCCTTCAACTACTGATGGAATTATTTCCTTATAGGAATCTATACGTATATAGAAAGTTCAAGTTCAAATACTCTTATGCAAAAAATGAATTCAAAATTTCATCCTTGAACTACAGAATCTATTTGTATATATAGAAAGTTCAAGTTCATATGGGTATGTATGGAAAGTTCAAGTTAACAGAATCCAGGCTCAGATTGTTTTGCTTCAAAAAGTCATGTTTGAACTTCTGAAGAAACACCATAAAGCCATAAGTGAGTTCATACATTTAAAGTTCAAACACTCCTTGGCCAAAAAATGTATTCAAAATTTCACACTTGAACTACTGATGAATTTATTACTATGTATAGAAAGTTCAAGTTCATAGGATCGAGGGTCAGAATTTTTATTTTTCAAAAAAGTCTTCCTTTAACTACAGATGAAACAACAGAAGTAATGTATTCGTATATAGAAAGTTCAAGTTCAAATACTCTTAGTCAAAAATAAGTTGTGTGTATTCTAGGATAGTACAAGATTGATACGTAGTTCAAGATTTAAGTTTTGAATTTATTTTTACCACACTGTTTGAACTTGAACTTTCTATATAAACTAATGTTTATATAGAAAGTTCAAGTTCAATCACTCTGGTAAAAGTAAATTAAAAACTTCAATCTTGAACTACGTATGAAACAACAGAAGGAGTCTATTGGTATACATAGAAAGTTCAAGTTCACAGAATCCAGGGTCAGATTGTTTTTTTGTTTTTTTTCACACAAAAAAAATATATTCAAAATTTCACACTTGAACTACTGATGATTCTGTTATTACACAAGTTCAGTAGTTCAAGTGTGAAATTTTGTGTGAAAATAGAAAGTTTATAGGAAGTTTATAGTTTATAGGATTCAGGGTCAGAATTTTTTTTTCTTCAAAAAGTCATCCCTGAACTACTGACAAAATATAAACAGTCTATTGTTATGCATAGAAAATCAAGTTCGTAGAATCTAGAGTTAGATTTTTTTTCAACAAGACATTTGATTTACTGATGAAACTTCAGAAAGTATTTAAGTCTATATATATAAATATTAAGTTAAAAGACTATTTGACCAAAAATTAGTTTATACTTGAACTACTGATGAAACATGAGGAGTCTATTGGTGACTCTGACTATTACTGTTTTTATTTACAAGTCATTTTACTGTATAGTTTTAGAGAAAAGTACAGTCGAACTGCAAAAAATCAGTCTATTCAAACACTTACACTGTGTCCAATTTTCAAAAATTCATAAAAATATTTCCTTTATACTTTTGGTCATTCAGTCATTTGATATTTGTTCAGAGTGACCCTGACTATTGCTGTATTTATTTACAAGTAATTTTACTGTATAGTTTTGAAGAAAAGTGCAATCAAACTCTCCCAAAATTCATTCAAGCACTTACAGTCCAATTTTCAAAAATTCATACAAATCTTTCCTTTGATCAGAGTGACCCTGACTATTACTGTATTATGCTTTCAGTCATTTTATTGTATAGTTTTGGAGAAAAGTAGAGTCAAACTCGCCCCAAAAATCATTTTACACAGAATTTTTGAAAATTGGACAGTGTTAGTGCTTGAATTAATATTGGGGCGAAATTCACTGTACTTTTCTCCAAAACTATAGAGTAAAATGACTTGTTAATACATACAGTAATAGTCAGGGTCACTATAAACAAATATCAAATGACAGAATGAGCAAACCTATAAAGGAAAGAGTTTTATGGATTGTTGAAAATTGGAGAGTGCACGTGCTTGAATTACTTTTGGGGCAAATTTGACTGTACTTTTCTCTAAAACTATACAGTAAAATTACTTGTAAATAAATACAGTAATAGTCAGTGTCACTCTGAACAAATATCAAATGACAGAATGAGCAAACCTATAAAGGAAAGATTTTTATGAATTTTTGAAAATTGGACTGTAAGTGTTTGAATTAATTTTGGGGATAATGTGACTGTACTTTTCTCCAAAACTATACAGTAAAATTACTTGTACATATATACAATAATAGTCAGGGTCACTCTGAACAAATATCAAATGACAGAATGAGAAAACCTACAAAGAAAATATATATATATTTTTTGTTGTTGTTGAAAACTGGACAGTGTTTGAATTCAATTTGAGTTTTGGGCAAGTTTGACTGTACTTTTCTCCACAACTATACAGTAAAATGACTTGTAAAAAAATACAGTAGTAGTCAGTTTCACTCTAAACAAATGTCAAATGACAGAATGAGCAAACCTATAAAGGAAAGAGTTTTATGAATTGTTGAAAATTGGACAGTGCAAGTGCTTGAATGAATTTTGGGGCAAATTGGACTGTACTTTTCTCTAAAACTATACAGTAAAAGGACTTGTACATAAATACAGTAATAGTCAGGGTCACTCTGAACAAATATCAAAGGACAGAATGAGCAAACCTATAAAGCAATTATATTTATGTTG
The DNA here is from genome assembly GCF_024679245.1 of Pseudorasbora parva. Classification (NCBI taxonomy): domain Eukaryota; kingdom Metazoa; phylum Chordata; class Actinopteri; order Cypriniformes; family Gobionidae; genus Pseudorasbora; species Pseudorasbora parva. Next base: position 35,425,620 of record NC_090185.1, on the reverse strand, counting down.
TTGTTGTTTTTAGAAATTGGACAGTGTTTGAATTCAATCTGATTTTTGTGCAAGTTTGACTGTACTTTTCTCTAAAACTATACAGTAAAATGACTTGTAAATAAATACAGTAATAGTCAGGGTCACTCTCAACAAATTTCAAATGACAGAATGAGAAATCCTATGAAGTAAAATTGTTTATGAATTTTTGGAAAAAATGGGACAGTGTAAGTTTTTGAATGCACGCTGATATTTGGGGCAAGTTTGATTGTACTTTTCTCTAAAAATGTACAGTAAAATGACTTGTTGTACAGTATACAGTAAAATGACTTGCTTGAATGAATTTTTGGGAGAGTTTGACTGAACTTTTCTCCACAAATATACAGTAAAATGACATGCAAATAAAGACAGTAATAGTCAGGGTCACTTTGAACGAATATCAAATGACAGAATGGGCAAACCTATAAAGGAAAGATTTTTATGAATTTTTGAAAATTGGACAGTGTAAGTGCTTGAATGAATTTTGGGAAGAATTTGACTGTACTTTTCTCCAAAACTATACAGTAAAATGACTTGTAAATAAATACAGTAATAGTCAGGGTCAATCTGAACCAATTTCAAATGACAGAATGAGCAAACCTATAAAGGAAAGAGTTTTATGGATTGTTGAAAATTGGAGAGTGCAAGTGCTTGAATTAATTTTGAGGCAAATTTGACTGTACTTTTCTCCAAAACTACACAGTAAAATGACATGTAAATAAATACAGTAATAGTCAGTGTCCCCTTGAACAAATATCAAATGGCAGAATGGGCAAACCTATAAAGGAACGATTTTTATGAATTTTTGCAAATTGGACAATATAAGTACATGAATTAATTTTGAGGCAAATTTGACTGTACTTTTTTCCAAAACTATACGGTAAAATTACTTGTAAATAAATACAGTAATAGTCGGAAACACTCTGAACAAATATCAAATGACACAATGAGCAAACCTATAAAGGAAAGATTTTAATGATTTTTTGTAAATTGGACTGTAAGTGCTTGAATGACTTTTGGGGAGAGTTTAACTGCACTTTTCTCCAAAATTATACAGTAAAATTACTTGTAAATAAATACAGTAATAGTCAGTGTCACTCTGGACGAATATCACATGACAGAATGAGCAAACCTATAAAGGAAATTAAGGAAAGATTTTTATGAATTTTTGAAAATTGGACACAGTGTAAGTGTTTGAATAGACCTATTTGTAGTTTGACTGCACTTTTCTCCAAAAATATACAGTAAAACGACTTGTATATAAATACAGTAATAGTCCGGGTCACTCTAAACAAATATCAAATGACAGAATGAGCAAACCTATAAAGGAAAGAGTTTTATGATTTGTTGAAAATTGGACAGTGCAAGTGTTTGAAGGAATTTTGGGGATAATGTGACTGTACTTTTCTCCAAAACTATACAGTAAAATGACTTGTAAATAAATACAGTAATAGTCAGTGTCACACCGAACAAATATCAAATGACAGAATGAGAAAACCTATAAAAAAAATATTATGTTTTTTTGTTGTTGAAAATTGTAGTGTTTGAATTCAATGTGATTTTTGGGGCATATTCGACTGTACTTTTCTCTAAAACTGTACATTAAAATGACTTGTACATAAATACAGTAATAGTCGGGGTCACTCTAAACAAATATTAAATGACAGAATGAGCAAACCTATAAAGGAAAGATTTTTTATGATTTTTTGAAAATTGGACAATGTAAGTGTTTGAATAGACAGATTATTTGCGGTTTGACTGCCCTTTTCTCCAAAAATATACAGTAGAATGACTTGTAAATAAATACAGTAATAGTAAGGGTCACTCTGAACAAATATCAAATGACAGAATGAGCAAACCTATAAAGGAAAGAGTTTTATGGATTGTTGAAAATTGGAGAGTGCAAGTGCTTGAATTAATTTTGGGGCAAATTTGACTGTACTTTTCTCCAAAATTATACCGTAAAATTACTTGTAAATAAATACAGTAATAGTCAGTGTCCCTTTGAACAAATATCAAATGACAGAATGAGAAAAGCTATAAAGGAAAGATTCTTATGATTTTTTGAAAATTGGACTGTAAGTTTTTGAATGAATTTTGGGGAAAATTTGACTGCACCTTTCTCCAAAACTATACAGTAAAATTACTTGTAAATAAATACCGTAATAGTCGGGGTCACTCTGAACAAATATCAAATGACAGAATGAGCAAACCTATGAAGGAAATAAAGGAAATATTTGTATTAATTTTTGGAAATTGGACAGTGTAAGTGTTTGAATAGACAGATTACTTGCAGTTTGACTACACTTTTCTTCAAAAATATACAGTAAAATGACTTGTACATAAATACAGTAATAGTCAGGGTCACTTTGAACAAATATCAAATGACAGAATGAGCCAACCTATAAAGGAAAGATTTTTATGAATTTTTGAAAATTGGACAGTGTAAGTGCTTGAATGAATTTTGGGAAGAATTTGACTGTACTTTTCTCCAAAACTATACAGTAAAATGACTTGTAAATAAATACAGTAATAGTCCGGGTCACTCTAAACAAATATCAAATGACAGAATGAGCAAACCTATAAAGGAAAGAGTTTTATGATTTGTTGAAAATTGGACAATGCAAGTGTTTGAAGGAATTTTGGGGATAATGTGACTGTACTTTTCTCCAAAACTATACAGTAAAATGACTTGTAAATAAATACAGTAATAGTCAGTGTCACTCCGAACAAATATCAAATGACAGAATGAGAAAACCTATAAAAAAAAAATATTATGTTTTTTTGTTGTTGAAAATTGTAGTGTTTGAATTCAATTTGATTTTGGGGCATATTCGACTGTACTTTTCTCTAAAACTGTACATTAAAATGACTTGTACATAAATACAGTAATAGTCGGGGTCACTCTAAACAAATATTAAATGACAGAATGAGCAAACCTATAAAGGAAAGATTTTTTATGAATTTTTGAAAATTGGACAATGTAAGTGTTTGAATAGACAGATTATTTGCGGTTTGACTGCCCTTTTCTCCAAAAATATACAGTATAATGACTTGTAAATAAATACAGTAATAGTAAGGGTCACTCTGAACAAATATCAAATGACAGAATGAGCAAACCTATAAAGGAAAGAGTTTTATGGATTGTTGAAAATTGGAGAGTGCAAGTGCTTGAATTAATTTTGGGGCAAATTTGACTGTACTTTTCTCCAAAATTATACCATAAAGTTACTTGTAAATAAATACAGTAATAGTCAGTGTCCCTTTGAACAAATATCAAATGACAGAATGAGAAAAGCTATAAAGGAAAGATTCTTATGATTTTTTGAAAATTGGACTGTAAGTTTTTGAATGAATTTTGGGGAAAATTTGACTGCACCTTTCTCCAAAACTATACAGTAAAATTACTTGTAAATAAATACCGTAATAGTCGGGGTCACTCTGAACAAATATCAAATGACAGAATGAGCAAACCTATAAAGGAAATAAAGGAAATATTTTTATTAATTTTTGGAAATTGGACAGTGTAAGTGTTTGAATAGACAGATTACTTGCAGTTTTACTACACATTTCTCCAAAAATATACAGTAAAATGACTTGCAAATAAATACAGTAATAGTCAGGGTCACTTTGAACAAATATCAAATGACAGAATGAGCAAACCTATAAAGGAAATATTTTTATGAATTTTTGAAAATTGGACAGTGTAAGTGCTTGAATATATTTTGGGAAGAATTTGACTTTACTTTTCTCCAAAACTATACAGTAAAATGACTTGCAAATAAATACAGTAATAGTCCGGGTCCATCTAAACAAATATCAAATGAAAGAATAAGCAAACCTATAAAGGAAAGAGTTTTATGAATTGTTGAAAATTGGACAGTGCAAGTGCTTGAATGAATTTTGGGGATAATGTGACTGTACTTTTCTCCAAAACTATACAGTAAAATGACTTGTAAATAAATACAGTAATAGTCAGGGTCACTCTGAACACATTTCAAATGACAGAATGAGCAAACCTATAAAGGAAAATTGGAGAGTACAAGTGCTTGAATTATTTTTAGGGCAAATTTGACTGTTCTTTTCTCCAAAATTATACAGTAAAATTACTTGTAAATAAATACAGTAATAGTCAGTGTCACTCTGAACAAATATCAAATGACAGAATGAGCAAAGCTATAAAGGAAAGATTTTTATGATTTTTTTAAAATTTGACTGTAAGTGCTTGAATGAATTTTGGGGCAAAATGGACTGTAATTTTCTCTAAAACTATACAGTAAAATGACTTGTACATAGATACAGTAATAGTCAGGGTCACTCTGAACAAATATCAAATGACAGAATGAGCAAACCTATAAAGGAAAGATTTTTATGATTTTTTGAAAATTGGACTGTAAGTTTTTGAATGAATTTTGGGGATAATGTGACTGTACTTTTCTCCAAAACTATACAGTAAAATGACTTGTAAACAAATACAGTAATAGTCAGGGTCACTCTGAACAAATATCAAATGACAGAATGAGCAAACCTATAAAGGAAAGAGTTTTATGAATTGTTGAAAATTGGACATTGCAAGTGCTTGAATGAATTTTGGGGCAAATTGGACTGTAATTTTCTCTAAAACTATACAGTAAAATGACTTGTACATAAATACAGTAATAGTCAGGGTCACTCTGAACAAATATCAAAGGACAGAATGAGCAAATCTATAAAGGAAATATTTTTATGAATTTTTGAAAATTGGAAACAATGTAAGTGTTTGAATAGACAGATTATTTGCCGTTTGACTGCCCTTTTCTCCAAAAAAATATACAGTAGAATGACTTGTTCATAAATACAGTAATAGTCAGGGTCACTCTGAACAAATATCAAAGGACAGAATGAGCAAACCTAAAAAGGAAAGATTTTTATGATTTTTTTGAAAATTGGACTGTAATTGTTTGAATACATTTTGGGGATAATTTGACTGTACCTTTCTCCAAAACTATACAGTAAAATGACTTCTAAATAAATACAGTAATAGTTAGGGTCACTCTGAACAAAAATCAAATGACAGAATAAGCAAACCTATAAAGGAAAGATTTTGATGAATTTTTGAAAATTGGACAGTGTAAGTGCTTGAATTAATTTTGGGGAGAATTTGACTGTACTTTTCTCCAAAACTATACAGTAAGATGATGACTTGTAAATAAATACAGTAATAGTCAGGGTCCCTTTGAACAAATATCAAATGGCAGAATGGGCAAACCTATAAAGGAACGATTTTTATGAATTATTGCAAATTGGACAGTGTAAGTGCTTGAATGAATGTTGGGGCGAATTTGACTGTACTTTTCTCCAAAACTATACAGTAAAATTACTTGTTACTACATACAGTAATAGTCTGGGTCACGCTAAACAAATATCAAATGACAGAATGAGCAAACCTATAAAAATAAATATTGTTGGTTTTTTTTTTGTTGAAAATTGTATAGTGTTTGAATTCAATTTGATTTTGGGGCAAATTCGACTGTACTTTTCTCTAAAAATATACAGTAAAATGACTTGTACATAAATACAGTAATAGTCGGGGTCACTCTAAACAAATATTAAATGACAGAATGAGCAAACCTATAAAGGAAAGATTTTTTATGAATTTTTGAAAATTGGACACAATGTAAGTGTTTGAATAGACAGATTCTTTGCAGTTTGACTGCCCTTTTCTCCAAAATATACAGTAAAATGACTTGTAAATAAATACAGTAATAGTTAGGGTCACTTTGAACAAATATCAAATGACAGAATGGGCAAACCTATAAAGGAAAGATTTTTATGAATTTTTGAAAATTGGACAGTGTAAGTGGTTGAAAAGAAAGATTATTTGGCAGTTTGACTGCCCTTTTCTCCTAAAATATACAGTAAAATGACATGTAAATAAATACAGTAATAGTCTGGGTCACTCTAAACAAATATCAAGTGAAAGAATGAGCAAACCTATAAAGGAAAGAGTTTTATGAATTGTTGAAAATTGGACAGTGCAAGTGCTTGAATGAATTTTGGGGATAATGTGACTGTACATTTCCCCAAAACTATACAGTAAAATGACTTGTAAATAAATACAGTAATAGTCAGGGTCACTCTGAACAAATTTCAAATGACAGAATGACCAAACCTATAAAGGAAAGAGTTTTATGGATTGTTGAAAATTGGAGAGTGCAAGTGCTTGAATTAATTTTGGGGCAAATTTGACTGTACTTTTCTCCAAAATTATACAGTAAAATTACTTGTAATTAAATACAGTAATAGTCAGTCTCACTCTGAACAAATATCAAATGACAGAATGAGCAAAGCTATAAAGGAAAGATTCTTATGATTTTTTCAAAAATGGACTGTAAGTTTTTGAATGAGTTTTGGGGATAATTTGACTGTACCTTTCTCCAAAACTATACCGTAAAATGACTTGTAAATAAATACAGTAATAGTCAGGGTCACTTTAAACAAATGTAGTGGACAGCACATTCCAGGGCCCAGTTTATGGCCGGGCCCCTCTTTGCCCATTTGGATCTTGTTGGACTAGCACAAACAAGATGTCCAACCCATCAGATAAAGATGCTTGGACAACATCCAGACACCTCTTTGAGGGCAAGAAGAAGACCTCTAGTTCCAAGCCCAGGAAGGACAGGACTTCTCATTGGTCCACATGCAGTTTCTACCCTTCACCCATCTAGAGACGGATCCCTAATGTCCTGATTTGTGACGGCCATAAACATTCCTCGGGACCTCAGCAGTAGTGGGTGAAACAAAGAAAGACCAAAACTGATCCATCCAAATCCATTCACAACTATGTTTGGAAACCTTAAGACTGATGTAAACTACACACATCCATCTCATACTTATTCAGAGAAATAAGTATTCTCAGTGACAGCTATTTGTAATGCAACATCTTCCACAAATTCAGCTGATAATGGACAAATGAATGAACACATGACAGTTCAATCTTTTTCCATCATGTTTGGTGTCTATTTGTTTAGTATATTGCCAAGGGTATTCTGATGGTGGTTTGGAAAGTAAGAAATGCATTGATGAACTTTAAAGATACTTTAAAGACTTCTAACTGTGTACAGTATGCAAATGAGTTCCACAGGGGAAAGAAAGGTGAGCCACACTGTGTGCCCCCTCTGATGCCAGCAGCCAATAGCAACACTGGAATGAAGAAGCGCCAAATTGCAATCTCCTCCTATTCGGAAAAGGATAAAGGTACCCTTTCAATAGACACTCCTTGTTCTGAGTCTTCTCCATGTGAGAGACAAACAGTTCACCAGGTTCTGAGTCTGTCCGTTGAGGATTAGACTGTGACAGAGCAATCAGGTTCTGAGTCTCCACATCCGAGAGACGAACAGTTCACCAACTTCTGAGTCTGTCCGCCGAGGATTAGACTGTGACAGAGCAACCAAGTTCTGAGCCTCTGGTTTAACCAGAGAGACAACACAAGATCCGAGGATCTGAATCTACAGCTTGTGAGGCAGTGACAGATACGACACCGTTCTGAGCCTCCAGCCTGTGAGGAAAGAGACATTAACCTTCAGAGTTTTAGTCCAGCGAGATGACTACAGAATGTCTCAAGTCTCCATGCTAAAGAGATCAGAGCAGATTGACCAACTTCTGAGTGTCTGGTCCAAAGAGGCAGAAGACACACAAAGACATTTGCAACAAGGTTAAGCTCAGGAGAGCAAACCTTCACTTCAAGGTTCCTTCGTCTGCGTGTTCCAGGTTAAGGACCTTCTGCACCTACTTCAGGGCCTCATCTGCGTGTTCCAGATTTTAGGACCCTTTGGTGCCCCAGGAGATCAGCATCCCACAGATCTTCGTGTTCAAGGCTGTTGAAACAGATTCCAGCTCATTTCTTCACTGCACTGTCTCCCAGCAAAACCAGTGGAAGAAGTCATCACCATCGGACTACTTACTCAACGACGTGGAACGTAAATATCACTTAACCAAACCTCTTTCTAGAGACCTTGGCATTGTTGATTATTATCAGTATATGATTTTCTAATTTACATTAGAGGTAATATAACTGATGCTAGTTAATAACAAATAATTTTTCGTTTATTTGTTTGATACATAATAAGGTTCTTCACCTTAATTTCAGAGAAACAACCATTTATCTTTCCATAAGATAACGTAACTCTTCTATAGCCACACTTAACTTACTCACATGTACATTATGCATTTTACGCACTTTATTCCTTTATCATTCATTGTATTCATTTAGTAGTTGTGTTAATTGTTCTGTTTATCTTTTGTTAATAAAATCTATTTTATTACAATTGTGTCTTCCTTGTGCTGATAAAGCAGAAAAGGCTCTATAAGTTAGAAATCTCACCAATCTTTCAGATAAATCAGCTGACCAACTCTCCCCCCTTTACATTCATTATAAATGACTGGGCAGCCTCCTGTGCGGAGTGTTCTCATACAGCCAAGGTAAAAGGCATTGACTAGTATCCCAAACTAACAGGGGGGAAGGTGGTCATCTGATGTACTCATAACCACACCTTAAGTGACGTGTGATCCAAAATTCACAACGTCAGCGGTGACGTGAGTACCAATCACTATTTTACTTAGTGTCCTTGGGTGGGCAAAAGTAAAAATCACTACACAAATATCAAATGACAGAATGACCAAACCTATAAAGGAAAGATTTTTATGCATTTTTGAAAATTGGACACAGTGTAAGTGTTTGAATAGACCGATTTGCAGTTTGACTGCACTTTTTTCCCAAAATATACAGTAAAACGACTTGTAAATAAATACAGTAATAGTTAGGGTCACTCTGAACAAAAATCAAATGACAGAATGAGCAAACCTATAAAGGAAAGATTTTTATGAATTTTAGAAAATTGCACAGTGTAAGTGCTTGAATTAATTTTGGGGCGAATTTGACTGTACTTTTCTCCAAAACTATACAGTAAGATGACTTGTAAATAAATACAGTAATAGTCAGGGTCACTCTAAACAAATATCAAATGACAGAATGAGCAACCCTATAAAGGAAAGAGTTTTATGAATTGTTGAAAATTGGACAGTGCAAGTGCTAGAATGAATTTTGGGGCAAATTGGACTGTACTTTTCTCTAAAACTACACAGTAAAATGACTTGTACATAAATACAGTAATAGTCAGGTTCACTCTGAACAAATATCAAAGGACAGAATGAGCAAACCTACAAAGGAAAGATTTTTATGATTTTTTGAAAATTGGACTGTAAGTGTTTGAATGAATTTTGGGGATAATTTGACTGTACATTTCTCCACAACTATACAGTAAAATGACTTGTAAATAAATACAGTAATAGTTAGGTACACTCTGAACAAAAATCAAATGACAGAATGAGCAAACCTATAAAGGAAGGATTTTTATGAATTTTTGAAAATTGGACAGGGTAAGTGCTTGAATTAATTTTGGGGAGAATTTGACTGTACTTTTCTCCACAACTATACAGTTAGATGATGACTTGTAAATAAATACAGTAATAGTCAGGGTCCCTTTAAACAAATATCAAATGGCAGAATGGGCAAACCTATAAAGGAACCATTTTTATGAATTTTTGCAAATTGGACAGTGTAAGTGCTTGAATGAATTTTGGGGCGAATTTGACTGTACTTTTCTCCAAAACTATACAGTAAAATGACTTGTTACTACATACAGTAATAGTCAGGGTCACTCTAAACAAATATCAAATGACAGAATGAGAAAACCTATAAAGGAAAGATTTTTATGATATTTTTGAAAATTGGACTGTAAGTGCTTGATTGAATTTTGGGGAGAGTTTGAATGCACTTTTCTCCAAAACTATACAGTAAAATTACTTGTAAATAAATACAGTAATAGCCAGTGTCACTCTGAACAAATATCAAATGACAGAATGAGCAAACCTATAAAGGAAAGATTTTTATGCATTTTTGGAAATTGGACAGTGTAAATGCTTGAATGAATTTTAGGGTGAATTTGACTGTACTTTTCTCTAAAACTATACAGTAAAATGACTTGTAAATAAATACAGTAATAGTCAGTATCACTCTAAACAAATGTCAAATGACAGAATGAGCAGACCTATAAAGGAAAGAGTTTTATGAATTGTTGAAAATTGGACAGTGCAAGTGCTTGAATGAATTTTGGGGCAAATTGGACTGTACTTTTCTCTAAAACTATACAGTAAAAGGACTTGTACATAAATACAGTAATAGTCGGGGTCACTCTGAACAAATATCAAATGACAGAATGAGCAAACCTATAAAGAAAATATATTTATGTTGTTTTTTTTAGAAATTGGACAGTGTTTGAATTCAATGTGATTTTTGGGCAAGTTTGACTGTACTTTTCTCTAAAACTATACAGTAAAATGACTTGTAAATAAATACAGTAATAGTCAGGGTCACTCTCAACAAATTTCAAATGACAGAATGAGAAAACCTATGAAGTAAAATTGTTTATGAATTTAAAAAAAATGGGACAGTGTAAGTTTTTGAATGCACGTGGATATTTGGGGCAAGTTTGATTGTACTTTTCTCTAAAACTATACAGTAAAATGACTTGTTGTACAGTATACATTAAAATGACTTGCTTGAATAAATTTTAGGGAGAGTTTGACTGCACCTTTCTCTAAAACTATACAGTAAAATGACTTGTAAATAAATACAGTAATATTCAGGGTCACTCTGAACAAATTTCAAATGACAGAATGAGAAAACCTATGAAGTAAAATTGTTTATGAATTTTGGAAAAAATGGGACAGTGTAAGTATTTGAATGCACGTTGATATTTGGGGCATATTCGACTGTACTTTTCTCCAAAACTATACAGTAAAAATACTTGTAAATAAATACAGTAATAGTCAGTGTCACTCTGAACAAATATCAAATGACAGAATGAGAAAACCTATAAAGGAAAGATTTTCATGAAATTGTAAATTGGAAACAGTGTAAGTGTTTGAATAGACAGATAAGTTTTTGAATGCACGTGGATATTTGGGGCAAGTTTGATTGTACTTTTCTCTAAAACTATACAGTAAAATGACTTGTTGTACAGTATACATTAAAATGACTTGCTTGAATGAATTTTAGGGAGAGTTTGACTGCACCTTTCTCTAAAACTATACAGTAAAATGACTTGTAAATAAATACAGTAATAGTCAGGGTCACTCTGAACAAATATCAAATGACAGAATGAGCAAAACTATAAAGAAAATATTTTTATGAATTGTTGAAAATTTGACTGTAAGTGTTTGAATGAATTTTGGGGATAATGTGACTGTACTTTTCTCCAAAACTATACAGTAAAATGACTTGTAAATAAATACAGTAATAGTCAGTGTCACTTTGAACAAATATCAAATGACAGAATGAGCAAGCCTATAAAAAAATGATTGTTATGTTTTTTTTTTTGTTGAAAATTGTATAGTGTTTGAATTCAATTTGATTTTGAGGCATATTCGACTGTACTTTTCTCTAAAACTATACAGTAAAATGACTTGTACATAAATACAGTAATAGTCGGGGTCACTCTAAACAAATATTAAATGACAGAATGAGCAAACCTATAAAGGACACAGTGTAAGTGTTTGAATAGACAGATAATTTGCAGTTTGACTGCCCTTTTCTCCAAAAATATACAGTAAAATGACTTGTAAAAAAATACAGTAATAGTCAGGGTCACCATGAACAAATATCAAATGGCAGAATGGGCAAACCTATAAAGGAAAGATTTCTATGAATTTTTGAAAATTGGACAGTGTAAGTGTTTGAATAGAAAGATCATTTGGCAGTTTGACTGCACTTTTCTCCTAAAATATACGGTATAATGACTTGTAAATAAATACTGTAATAGTCCGGGTCACTCTAAACAAATATCAAATGAAAGAATGAGCAAACCTGTAAAGGAAAGAGTTTTATGAATTGTTGAAAATTGGACAGTGCAAGTGCTTGAATGAATTTTGGGGCAAATTGGACTGTACTTTTCTCTAAAACTATACAGTAAAAGGACTTGTAAATAAATACAGTAATAGTCAGGGTCACTCTGAACAAATATCAAAGGACAGAATGAGCAAACCTATAAAGAAAATATATTTATGTGGGTTTGTTTTTAGAAATTGGACAGTGTTTGAATTCAATCTGTTTTTTTGGGCAAGTTTGACTGTACTTTTCTCTAAAACTATACAGTAAAATGACTTGTAAATAAATACAGTAATAGTCAGGGTCACTCTAAACAAATTTCAAATGACAGAATGAGCAAACCTATAAAGGAAAGATTTTTATGAAATTTTGAAAATTGGACAGTGTAAGTGCTTGAATTAATATTGGGGTGATATTGATTGTACTTTTCTCCAAAACTGTACAGTAAAATGACTTGTTAATAAATACAGTAATAGTCAGGGTCACTCTAAACAAATATCAAATGACAGAATGAGCAAAACTATAAAGAAAATATTTTTATGGATTGTTGAAAATTGGAGAGTGCACTTGCTTGAATTACTTTTGGGGCAAATTTGACTGTGCTTTTCTCTAAAACTATACAGTAAAAGGACTTGTTAATAAATACAGTAATAGTCAAGGTCACTCTAAACAAATATCAAATGACATAATGAGCAAACCTATAAAGGAAAGAGTTTTATGGATTGTTGAAAACGTCTCGGTTACGTATGTAACCCTCGTTCCCTGAAGGAGGGAACGGAGACGTACGTCAGAACTGAACCGACGAATGGGATCTTACTTTAGAGACCAATCCTACTTCGAGCATCTAACAACGAGCCAATGAAATTTGGCATGCGATCACGCATTCCACGCTCCGCCCCGCAGCGCGGGTATAAATAGGAAGTGGAATGGTAGATCAGCGCTTTTTCTGCTGAGGAGCCGAAAGGTGACCGGACTCCCAGCGGAAGCACAGCATCTGGCGACGGGACGTACGTCTCCGTTCCCTCCTTCAGGGAACGAGGGTTACATACGTAACCGAGACGTTCCCTTTCAGTCGGTCACGTTCGACGTACGTCAGAACTGAACCGACGAATGGGATCCCTATGGAAAACGCCAGGATGCTGGCCCTTCCAGCGTCCTGCTTGAGCGCACTGCACCGTCTAGTATGGTACGGAAGTCAGGGCTCCAGGCAGGGAGTACAGTCACTGCTGTTTCTGCAAGACCCACTCAGAATGACTATTGGATAACGCTGGGAAAGCGTGCCTACCTCGTTCTTGAGAGAGAGGGTACGCTGCGGGGCCACGTCCTTCAGGGAAGGAGAGGTGGCAGAGTACACATAAGGACTAACCTGGCAGGGTAGTGCAACATATGGCAGTCTCTGGGGTGGTTCCAGCCTGACTGAAGGGGGGAAAGAACACGCCCAGAGACGACAGAGCGGGCTCTGTCGAGGGAAAGACACGGGGCTAGCCCGAAGGGTAGCAGATACCGTGGAAGAATACACATATGGGGTTGCCGTGAGGGAACCGCTACATATGGAACCCAGCCTACAACCACGTTTCACAAGCATACGGGTGCAGGCCTGGCGTCAGACGGTCCGCAACGTCTGACACCGGAGGGGTGACGGAGGAGCTCGACAGGGTTAGCCGGTTTCCCGGGGAACACAACTGGAGACAATGGACGCACGTATCCGGCCCAGAGGGCGGGAGTGGCGTTTCGCAAGCCGACACTTAGAACGGGCACTTAGCGCTCCTGGCCACTGGGGCGAGGATGCGGGAAGATACCGGCTCTACACGTAAGCTATAGAACCTAGCAAACGTGTTAGGTGTCGCCCAGCCCGCAGCTCTACATATGTCTGTCAGCGAGGCGCCTTGAGCCAGCGCCCAGGAAGAAGCAACACTCCGAGTGGAGTGAGCTCTTACACCGAACGGGCAAGGCACGTCTTGGGACTGGTAGGCCAAGACTATAGCATCCACTATCCAGTGGGCTAACCTCTGCTTGGAGACAGCCTTTCCCTTCTGCTGGCCTCCGTAACAGACGAAGAGTTGCTCTGAGGTCCGAAGGCTTTGGGTCCGGTCAACGTAAGCGCGAAGAGCGCGGACCGGACACAGCAAAGCCAGGGCTGGGTCTGCCTCCTCCGAAGGCAGCGCTTGCAGGTTCACCACCTGATCCCGGAAGGGAGTGGTAGGAACCTTGGGCACATATCCGGGCCGGGGTCTCAGGACAACGTGAGAGTTACCTGGCCCGAACTCTAGGCACGATTCGTTGACCGAAAGTGCATGCAGGTCCCCTACCCTCTTGATCGAGGCCAATGCCGTCAGGAGCACTGTCTTCATTGACAAGATTTTCAGCTCACAAGACGCCAAAGGCTCGAAGGGAGGGCTCTGAAGTGCTCTGAGCACTAGAGCTAAGTCCCAAGAGGGTATCGAGGATGGACGAGGAGGATTTAGTCTCCTCGCACCTCTGAGGAACCTGACGATTAGGTCGTGCTTCCCCACGGACTTACCTTCTACTACATCATGGTACGCTGCTATTGCTGCAGCATATACCTTGAGGGTGGAGGGAGACAGCCTTCTCTCCAACCCATCTTGCAGGAAGGAAAGCACGACACTGATCGAACACCTTCGGGGGTCTTCCCGGCGGGAAGCGCACCACTCAACGAACAGGTTCCACTTCAGAGCATAGAGGCGCCTCGTAGAGGGGGCTCTAGCTGAAGCGATGGTGTCTACGACAGCTTGTGGTAGTCCATCTAGAACCTCCGTGTCCCGTCCAGGGACCAGACATGAAGATTCCAGAGGTCTGGACGCGGGTGCCATAGTGTGCCCCGTCCCTGAGAAAGAAGGTCCTTCCTCAGGGGAATCGGCCAAGGAGGGGCTGTCGCGAGGAGTGTGAGTTCTGGGAACCAGGTCCGGTTGGGCCAATACGGCGCAACTAACAAGACCTGCTCCTCGTCCTCCCTGACCTTGCACAGTGTCTGTGCAAGAAGGCTCACTGGGGGGAACGCATACTTGCGTAGGTCCCGGGGCCAGCTGTGCGCCAGTGCATCTGTGCCGAGGGTACCCCCGGTCAGGGAATAGTACCACTGGCAATGGGTCGAGTCCGGAGAGGCAAACAGGTCGACCTGTGCGGCTCCGAACTGGTCCCATATCAGCTGGACCGCCTGGGGGTGGAGTCGCCACTCTCCCGGAGGTGTCGGCTGACGAGAGAGCTCGTCGGCTGTCTGGTTCAGCACACCAGGGATATGAATGGCCCGAAGCGACCTCAGCTGCTTCTGACTCCACAGGAGGAGGTGGCGGGCGAGTTGGAGCAGACGACGGGAGCATAGACCACCCTGACGGTTGATGTACGCAACGGCCGTGGTGCTGTCCGTACGGACCAGTACATGCTTGCCACGCAGCGGCCCCTTGAGGCGGCGGAGTGCCAGATGTACTGCCAGTAACTCGAGGCAATTGATATGCCAATGCAATTGCGGCCCAGTCCACAGACCAGCAACTGCATGCCCGTTGTACGTGGCCCCCCAGCCCGTGGTGGAGGCATCCGTGAATAGCACAGCATGCCTGGACACTTGTTCTAGGGGCACCCCGGCCCGGAGAAACGAAGTGCTGGACCACGGGCTGAAGGTTTGGCGGCAGTAAGGAGTCACTGGGACCCGGTACTGACCGCTCTGCCACGCCCACCTCGGGACTCGGCCATTGAGCCAGCGTTGAAGCGGTCTCATATGAAGCAATCCGAGCGGCGTGACCGCGGCTGCAGATGCCATATGCCCCAGGAGCCTCTGAAAGAATTTCAGTGGGACCGCTGTCCTGCTCTTGAACATATTCAAGCAGTTCAACACCGACTGGACTCGCTCCTCGGTGAGGCGCGCCGTCCGGTTGACCGAGTCCAGCTCCATACCGAGATAAGAGATCCTCTGTGTGGGACAGAGTTTGCTCTTCTCTCGGTTGACCCGAAGGCCCAACTGGCTGAGGTGACTGAGCACCAGGTCCCTGTGTTCGCACAACTGGTCCTTCGACTGGGCTAGGATCAGCCAATCGTCGAGGTAGTTGAGAATCCGAACGCCGCGTTCTCTGAGCGGAACAATGGCTGCCTCCGCGACCTTCGTAAAGACGCGGGGCGACAGGGACAGCCCGAAGGGCAGGACCTTGTACTGATATGCTTTCCCCTCGAACGCAAAGCGTAGGAACGGTCTGTGTCGAGGGAGAATAGACACATGGAAGTACGCGTCCTTCAGGTCGATCGCTGCAAACCAATCCTGGGGACGGATGCATTGGAAAATGCGTTTCTGTGTCAACATCCTGAACGGGAGCTTGTGCAGGGCCCGATTCAGAACTCGCAGGTCCAGGATTGGCCGTAACCCACCCCCTTTCTTGGGCACAATGAAGTAGGGGCTGTAGAACCCCATCTTCATATCGGCTGGAGGAACCGGCTCGATCGCGTCCTTCGCCAGTAGGACCTCGATCTCTGCCCGCAAGACTTGAGCATCGCTGCTTCGCACGGAGGTGAAGAGGATGCCCTTGTACTTGGGTGGCCGGCGTGCGAACTGAATCGCGTAGCCGAGTCTGATGGTACGGATGAGCCAGCGAGACGGCCTGGGGAGACCTAGCCAGGCCCCCAGAGACCGTACAAGCGGGACCAACGGCACCACAGACGTGCCCGGGGTGGGGCAGCGAAGCGGAGTACTCTGGCCCGACTCGGGAGGCCCGGAGGCGGCCCGTAGTGTTGCCTGAGCACTCCTGGTTTGGACAGAGAGTGGGTGAGAAGGCCCGGAGGCGTCCTGGGAGCCCACTCTGCTGTCCACTGCCCGGAGGCAGGGAAGTGAAGCACTCAGCCCCGACCCGGAAGGCCCGTGGGCGGCCCGGAGTGTTGACTGAGTGCTCACGAGAGAGGCAGTGTGTGGGTGAGAAGGCCCGGGGGCGTCCTCGAGGCCCACACAGCTGCCCCCTGGCGACGGGAGGGTAGGAAAGAAGTGACAAGGCCCGTGGGCGTCGCACACTGCCAACCTGACCCTCTTGGGGCCCAGAGAGAGAGGAAATTGCTCTTTTGGTGAAAATGTGGGTACCGCTGGACTCCGGAGAGCCAGCGGCAGAGATGTTGTGACCAGTGATGCCCCCCCGGTCCTCCTCTGGGGGGGTGGGAGGGATGCGGACATCATCTCCCTCAGAGCAGCTCCTCTTCTCCCTGGGCTGCCCGTCTCAGGGCCGCTTCCCCTTACGCTTGCCGGCAGGTTTCGCGGGCCCTTGGACGGGTTGGGCGGCCCCCTTGCGTCCGGCACCCTGCTTCGCGGGTGGAGGCTGCTGCTTGGGCTTGGCAGGGGCGGAGGCGGACGCTGGAGGACGCCCTCGGCGACGAGCAGACTGGGGGGCTGCCCCGGGCGGCTGGGTGGAGGCAGCAGCGGGCCGCCGGGGCAGGATATTCTTGATGGCCTCCGTCTGCTTCTTGGCCACCGAGAACTGCTGGGCAAAGTCCTCGATGGCGTCGCCGAAGAGGCCGGCCTGACAGACAGGGGCGTTTAGAAACCGAACCTTGTCCGAGTCCCGCATGTCTGTCAGGTTCAGCCACAGGTGGCGTTCCTGGACCACCAAGGTGGACATCGCCCGACCCAGGGAGCGAGCCGTGACTTTCGTCGCCCGGAGGGCGAGGTCCGTCGCGACCCGCAGTTCCTGCATAACTGCCTGGTCGGAACCACCCTCGTGCAGTTCCATGAGCGCTTTGGCCTGGTGGACCTGCAGGAGCGCCATGGCGTGCAAAGCTGATGCAGCTTCTCCGCAGGCTGAGTAAGCCTTGCCCGTCAAGCCGGACGAGAACTTACACGCCCGGGAGGGGAGACGCGGGGCGTGCCTCCAGTCCGCAGCGGTCTTAGGACACAGGTGCATCGCAACCGACCGCTCGACTGCAGGGATCCCCTCGTAGCCCTTAGCTGCACCACCATCGAGAGTGGTGAGGATGGAGGAGTCAGTCGATCGCTGGCGAGCGCTATACGGCGCCACCCACGACTTTGTGAGCTCCTGATGCACCTCCGGGAAGAAAGGCACCGGGGCGGGACGCTGAGAACCAGCGCGACCCGTCCCGAGAAACCAATCATCCAGCCGCGAAGGTTCGGGACGTGGTGGAGGGTTCCACTAAAGCCCGACACTTGCGGCGGCCCGGGCAAGCATAGCCGTAAGTTCCGGGTCAGACTCGGGCAACGCTGTCACACCCGAAGGGGGCAACGCAGCCGAGTCTTCATCCTCGGAACCCATTAGCTCACAAGACATCCGACATCTGGTCCTCCGCCGGAGCCCCAAAAGAGACTACTGGCGCTCCACGTGGGAGGTCAGCGCGCCCTTCCGGAAGCTCCACCGGTACAGTGGAGGGGGGAGGGGCCCGAGGAGCCGTGAGACCCGTCGGGTTTACCCTGACCGACACCCTCAGGTCCCCACCAAGGTCATCAGCCAAAGTAGTAGCCCTCTGCTTTGCAGCTGGAGGACCACTAGATCGGGGGATGGACGATGGTGTTCCACCTCTTCTGAGGTATTGGAGACGGGACCGCAACACTGCAATGGACATATTCCCGCAATGGGAACATGTCTCATCCACGAACGCAGCCTCAGCGTGCTGTGCGCCCAGACACGAGAGACAACGAACGTGTCCGTCAAGCGGAGACAGAAATCGACCGCACCCAGAAACACACGGCTTGAATGACATCTTGAAAAAGACGCAGGGTCAAACCGTGTTGCTCTTTTGTGAATGGAAGTTGCTCTTTTAGTGCTGAAGCACTCAGGGAGATGACCGCTGCTCCACGCAGTTCGATAGTGCAAGCCTGCGTGAGCTCTCAGTGATATGTATGTGTAGCGCCCAGCGAACCAACTGTAATGTATGCAAGGAAACGCTCAGCGAACCAACAGCTCTTTGTACACTCAGTCACTGATGTGGACGGTCTCTCGCTGACGCGCCGTATCACCCGCACTGGCAAACTCTCTTTCACAGGAATAGTGTGTTTGACTCGTAGTCAGAAAGCTCTTCATAGAAACAGCAATGAAACTGTTCGGCTCCGAAGTAGAAAGCGCTGATCTACCATTCCACTTCCTATTTATACCCGCGCTGCGGGGCGGAGCGTGGAATGCGTGATCACATGCCAAATTTCATTGGCTCGTTGTTAGATGCTCGAAGTAGGATTGGTCTCTAAAGTAAGATCCCATTCGTCGGTTCAGTTCTGACGTACGTCGAACGTGACCGACTGAAAAGGAACTGGAGAGTGCAAGTGCTTGAATTAATTTTGAGGCAAATTCGACTGTACTTTTCTCCAAAACTATACAGTAAAATTACTTGTAAATAAATACAGTAATAGTCGGGGTCACTTTGAACAAATATCAAATGACAGAATGAGCAAACCTATAAAGGAAAGATTTTAATGATTTTTTGAAATTGGACTGTAAGTGCTTGAATGAATTTTGGGGAGAGTTTGACTGCACTTTTCTCCAAAACTATACAGTAAAAGTCAGGGTCACTCTCAACAAATTTCAAATGACAGAATGAGAAAACCAATGAAGAAAAATTGTTTATGAATTTTTGAAAAAATGGGACAGTGTAAGTTTTTGAATGCACGTTGATATTTGGGGCAAGTTTGATTGTACTTTTCTCTAAAACTATACAGTAAAATGACTTGTTGTACAGTATACAGTAAAATTACTTGCTTGAATGAATTTTGGGGAGAGTTTGACTGCACCTTTCTCCAAAACTATACAGTAAAATTACTTGTGAATAAATACAGTAACAGTCAGGGTCACTCTGAACAAATATCAAATGACAGAATGAGTAAACCTTTAAAGGAAAGATTTGTATGATTTTTTGAAAATTGGACTGTAAGTGTTTGAATGAATTTTGGGGATAATTTGACTGTACTTTTCTCCAAAACTATACAGTAAAATGACTTGTAAATAAATACAGTAATAGTCAGGGTCACTCTGAACAAATATCAAATGACAGAATGAGCAAACCTATAAAAATAATATTGTTATGTTTTTTTGTTGTTGAAAATTGTATAGTGTTTGAATTCAATTTGATTTTGGGGCATATTTGACTGTACTTTTCTCCAAAACTATACAGTAAAATGACTTGTACATAAATACAGTAATAGTCGGGGTCACTTTAAACAAATATTAAATGACAGAATGAGCAAACCTATAAAGGAAAGATTTTTTATGAATTTTTGAAAATTGGACACAATGTAAGTGTTTAAATAGACAGATTATTTGCAGTTTGACTGTACTTTTCTCCAAAACTATACAGTAAAATGACTTGTAAATAAATACAGTAATAGTCAGGGTCACTCTGAACAAATATCAAATGACAGAATGAGCAAACCTATAAAAATAATATTGTTATGTTTTTTTGTTGTTGAAAATTGGATAGTGTTTGAATTCAATTTGATTTTGGGGCAAATTTGACTGTACTTTTCTCTAAAACTATACAGTAAAATGACTTGTAAATAAATACAGTAATAGTCAGGGTCACTCTCAACAAATTTCAAATGACAGAATGAGCAAACCTATAAAGGAAAGATTTTTATGAAATTTTGAAAATTGGACAGTGTAAGTGCTTGAATTAATATTGGGGTGATATTGATTGTACTTTTCTCCAAAACTGTACAGTAAAATGACTTGTTAATAAATACAGAATAGTCAGGGTCACTCTAAACAAATATCAAATGACAGAATGAGCAAAACTATAAAGAAAATATTTTTATGGATTGTTGAAAATTTGTACAGTTCACAAATCACGTGAATCACGTATGGATCACGTGAGAGTCGGCCGGCCTGAATTCCAGGCACGCTTCGTCAACCGAAAATGCCTGCAGGTCCCCTACCCTCTTGATGGAGGCCAGTGCGGTCAGGAGCGCTGTCTTCATAGACAAGAACTTAACATCTACTGACCGCAAAGGCTCAAATGGGGCCCTCTGCAGAGCACTTAGAACTACTGAGAGGTCCCAAGAGGGTACGAGAGAAGCACGAGGAGGATGTAGTCTCCTCGCACCCCTCAGGAACCTGATGACCAGGTCGTGCTTACTTACCGTTTTCCCGTCCAGGAGGTCATGGTAGGCGGCGATAGCGGCCACATAAACCTTCAGGGTGGATGGAGACAGCCTTCGATCCAACCCTTCCTGGAGGAAAGAGAGCATGGACCTGATCGGGCACTTCCAGGGGTCTTCTTGGCGAGAAGAGCACCAATTGACGAAGAGGTTCCACTTCAACGCATAGGCCTGTCTCGTGGACTCGGCCCGAGCGGAAGTGATGGTAGCCACCACCGGAGGTGGTAGGGTACTCAAACCTGCCGCGTCCCGTCCAGGAGCCACACGTGGAGGTTCCAAAGATCGGGACGCGGGTGCCACAGGGTGCCCCGTCTCTGAGAGAGTAGGTCTTGTCTCAGAGGAATTGGCCAGGGAGGGGCTGTCGCAAGGAGCACTAGTTCTGGGAACCAGGTCCGGCCGTGCCAGTACAGGGCGACCAAGATGACCTGCTCCTTGTCCTCCCTGACTTTGCACAGAACACGTGCAAGAAGGCTCACTGGGGGAAACGCATACTTGCGTAGGCCCCGCGACCAGCTGTGCGCCAGTGCATCCGTGCCGAGCGTGCCCTCGGTCAGGGAATAGTACAGGCTGCAGTGGGACGAGTCGTGGGAGGCAAACAGATCTACCTGTGCGTCCCCGAACTGATCCCAAATCAGCTGGACTGACTGGGGATGGAGTCTCCACTCCCCAGGGATTGGCTGAACCCGTGAGAGCTCGTCGGCTGCACGGTTCAGGATCCCCGGGATATGGACAGCACGAAGGGACCTCAGGCGCTTCTGACTCCATAAAACGAGATGGCGGGCGAGTTGAGACATGCGGCGGGAGCGTAGACCGCCCTGGTGGTTGATGTACGCTACTACGGCCGTGTTGTCCGATCTGACTAGTACGTGTTGACCCTTCAGCAACGCTCGGAAGCGGTGCAGGGCGAACCGTACTGCCAGCAACTCGAGGCAATTGATATGCAGGCGGCTCTGGCCATTGCACATGGCACCCCAACCCGTGGTGGACGCATCTGTTGACACAACAACATGCCGGGAAACTCGTTCTAAGGGCACTCCTGCCCGTAGAAAGCTGAGGTTCGACCACTGGGTGAGTGTCTGTCTGCAGGCCTGAGTCACTGGGACCCGGAGCGTGCCAGACTGCCATGCCCATCTCGGGACTCGATCGCAAAGCCAGTGCTGAAGCGGTCTCATATGAAGCAATCCGAGCGGCGTCACCGCGGCTGCAGATGCCATATGCCCCAGGAGCCTCTGAAAGAGTTTCAGTGGAACCGCACTCTTGCTCTCTATCTGCCTGAGGCAAGTCAGCAGCGACTGCTCGCGCAAGCCGGTAAGCTGCGCGCACATGGCGACCGAGTCGATCTCCATACCGAGAAAAGAGATCCTCTGCACGGGGCAGAGTTTGCTCTTCTCCCAGTTGACCCGAAGGCCCAAACAAGCTAAGTGGTGGAGTCTCTGTGTTCGCACACCCGGTCCCGAGAGTGGCCCAGTATGAGCCAGTCGTCGAGATAGTTCAGGATGCGAACCCCTTGTTGCCTGAGTGGCGCAAGGGCTGCCTCCACAATCTTCGTGAAGACGCGAGGGGACAGAGCTAGCCCGAATGGTAGTACGGCATACTGATATGCCCGCCCTTCGAACGCAAACCGTAGGAACGGTCTGTGTCGCGGAAGGATGGACACATGGAAGTACGCGTCCTTCAGGTCGATCGCTGCAAACCAATCGCATGGACGAACGCATTCAAAAAGGCGTTTCGCAGTCAACATCCTGAACGGAAGCCTGTACAGGGATCAGTTCAGGACGCGAAGGTCCAGGATCGGTCGTAACCCACCGGATTTCTTCGGTACAATGAAGTAAGGGCTGTAGAAGCCGGACTTCATCTCGGCTGGAGGGACGAGCTCGACCGCACCCTTCGCCAGTAGGGTCGCGATCTCCGCACGCATGACTGGGGCATTGGACCCCACCATGGTGAACCGGACACCCCGGAAGCGGGGAGGAGCTCGCGCGAACTGAATCGCGTAGCCGAGCCGGATGGTCCGTGCGACCCAGCGGGACAGTCCCGGCAGCTGTAGCCACGCTCCCAGGGAGTGTACCAACGGGGTCATGCGGAGCACCGGCGTACCCTCGGTGGGGCAGCGAGGCAGCGTTACCGGCCCTGACTCGGGTGGCGTAGCGGCCCGGTGTCGGGGCGGCGGTAACAGCTGCGCCCTGACAGAGGAGACCAGGGAAGGACTCGTGTTCCACTGGGGTCTGCTCTGAGAGGGGGCTGGCGACAGAGAGGGACGAGAGCGGAGTGGCCCGGGGGCGGCGCACACTGCCGTCACCGGTCTCTGGGTGCTCAGAGATGGGTTTGTCAGTTCTTTCTTTAACCACATTAGGGTGCTGCCACCCCGGGGGGCGGCAGCGGAACGAAAGATTCTCCCCCGGCCCTCCACCGGGGGAAGGAGCGGCCCTGTTGCCGTCTCCTGGAAAGAACTGCCCATCTCTGAGCTGTCTGCGTCAGGAGCGCCGCTTGGCCTGGCGTTTAGCGGGCCGCGGGGCTGGCGCGGACTGGGGCGGACTGGGGCGGCTTCTTGCGGCGCGCTCCGCAGCGCGGCCCGGGTGAAGGCTGCTGCTGTGGCCGCGCGGGAGCGGGGGGGACCGCAGGAGGCCGCCCTCGGCGGCGAGGCAGCTGAGGCGACTGTGCCAGCGGCACTTGGGGTGCAGTAGCGGGCCGCCGGGGCAGTATATGTTTGATAGCCTCAGTCTGCTTCTGGGCGGCCGAGAACTGTTGGGCGAAGCTCTCGACCGCACCGCCGAATAGCCCAGCCTGGGATATGGAGGCGTCGAGGAAACGAGTCCGCTCGGCGTCCCGCATATCGGCCAGGTTGAGCCATAAGTGTCTCTCCTGGACCACACATGTGGACATCACCCGGCCCAGGGAGCGTGCAGTAACCTTCGTCGCCCGGAGAGCGAGGTCGGTCGCGGCACGCAGCTCATCTCTGAGCCCTGGGTCGGCTCCACCCTCGTGCATGTCGCACAGCAACTTGGCCTGGTAGGCCTGGAGGGTTGCCATGGCATGCAAAGAGGCAGCAGCCTGCCCCGCAGCTCTGTAGGTCTTCGACACCATTGCAGATGTGAATCTACAGGCCTTGGAGGGGTGCTTAGGATCGCCGCGCCAGGAAGAGGCGCTCTGGGGACACAGTTGCATCGCCACAGAACGCTCCACCGGGGGGACCCCAGTGTACCCTCTAGCCACCGCCCCATCGAGGGCAGAGAAGGCGGAAGAGGTTGCCAAACGCTCGCGGGAAGACACGGGGGCCCTCCATGAGTGCGCAACCTCCTCATGCACCTCCGGGAAGAAAGGAATTGGGGGCACGGCAGGACGTGGCGCACCCAAAAACCAATCATCGAGCCGCGAACGCTCCGGCCGGGGTGTAGGGTTCCACTCCAGACCGAGCGCCGCGGCCGCCCGGGCAAGCATGGCTGTCAGCTCCGGGTCCGACTCGGACAATGCTGGCGCGCCCGGAGGTGGCAGCACAGCCGAATCATCATCCTTGGAGGACTCTAGCCCACCTTGTGATGCGGTCACCGACATCTCGTCCTCCTCTGGAGCGCCGAACGAAACCCGCGGACCTGCCGAGACCGAGGCCGCGGGCTCCATCACAACGCTCGTGGGTACCGGTGCAACAGAGGGGGGTGTGGGCCGAGGCATGAGCGTCGGAGCTGTGTTCCACACCATCACCCTCAGGTCACCCTGGCCACCAGCCGAAGAGACGCCCCGCGGACCGGATGAGACCGAGGCCGCGGACGCGTCAGATCGGGGGGTGACGGAGGGGACTCTCACTCCGGCGGCCGCACGGAGATCATTGAGTCTCGACCGCAACACGGAGATGGCCATGTTCCCGCAGTGGGCACATGACTCATCCACAAGCGCCGCCTGAGCATGCTGGAAGCCCAAGCATGCCAGACAGTGCGATTGCCCATCAGAGGAGTGTAGAGACCGGCCACACCCAGAAGCACACAGGCGAGACATCCTGAAAAGGACGTGCCACGTGTGAGCTCTTTTTGTGAGAGGATTAACCTCGCAGTCAGGGGACCACACACCAACTGGAAACCAATCGTCTGACCAGCAGGCAGGAAGTATGTGACCGCTGGAACGCGCCGAACACCAACACCGACTGGAAGATCCTGATCGTCTCGAAGAACTGACTTAACTCAGAAGGCTTATAGGAGTGAAAGGTATGTAACCCTTGGCTCTGAAGCATTAAAACAATGCGATGATGCCAGCTACTTCCTTATATACCCACGTGGGTAGGCGGAGTTACGCATGCAAATCTCGCATGCCCATGGCATTGGCACTGCCATTGGGCGCTTTCTAGTCTCGGAGATGACAGGCTTCTAAGCGAAACCCCCATTCGTCAGTCACTGACGTTACGTCGGAGTGACTGAACGAAAGGGAAATATTGTTATGTTTTTTGTTGTTGAAAATTGTAGTGTTTGATTTAGATTTGATTTTTGGGCAAGTTTGACTGTACTTTTCTCTAAAACTATACAGTAAAATGACTTGTAAATAAATACAGTAATATTCAGGGTCACTCTGAATAAATTTCAAATGACAGAATGAGAAAACCTATGAAATAAAATTGTTTATGAATTTTGGAAAAAATGGGACAGTGTTTGAATGCACGTTGATATTTGGGGCATATTCGACTGTACTTTTCTCCAAAACTATACAGTAAAATTACTTGTAAATAAATACAGTAATAGTCAGGGTCACTCTGAACAAATATCAAATGACAGAATGAGCAAAACTATAAAGAAAATATTTTTATGGATTGTTGAAAATTGGAGAGTGCACTTGCTTGAATTACTTTTGGGGCAAATTTGACTGTACTTTTCTCTAAAACTATACAGTAAAATGACTTGTTAATAAATACAGTAATAGTCAGGGTCACTCTAAACAAATATCAAATGACAGAATGAGCAAACCTATAAAGGAAAGATTTTATGGATTGTTGAAAATTGGAGAGTGTGTGCTTGAATTAATTTTGGGGAGAATTTGACTGTACTTTTCTCCAAAACTATACAGTAAATTGACTTGTAAATAAATAAAGTAATAGTCGGGGTCACTCTGAACAAATATCAAATGACAGAATGAGCAAACCTATAAAGGAAAGATTTTAATGATTTTTTGAAATTGGACTGTAAGTGCTTGAATGAATTTTGGGGAGAGTTTGACTGCACTTTTCTCCAAAACTATTGAGTAAAATTACTTGTAAATAAATACAGTAATAGTCAGTGTCACTCTGGACAAATATGAAAAGACAGAATGAGCAAACCTATAAAGGAAATAAAGGAAAGATTTTTATGAATTTTTGGAAATTGGACAGTGTAAGTGTTTGAATAGAGAGATTATTTGCAGTTTGACTGCACTTTTCTCTGAAAATATACACTAAAACGACTTGAAAATAATACAGTTATAGTGAGTGTCACTCTGAACAAATATCAAATGACAGAATGAGCAAACCTATAAAGGAAAGAGTTTTATGAATTGTTGAAAATTGGACAGTGCAAGTGCTTGAATGAATTTTGGGGCAAATTGGACTGTACTTTACTCTAAAACTATACAGTAAAAGGACTTGTACATAAATATCGTAATAGTCGGGGTCACTCTGAACAAATATCAAAGGACAGAATGAGCAAACCAATAAAGAAAATATATTTATGTTGGGTTTTTTTAGAAATTGGACAGTGTTTGAATTCAATCTGATTTTTGGGCAAGTTTGACTGTACTTTTCTCTAAAACTATAGAGTAAAATGACTTGTACATAAATACAGTAATAGTCAGGGTCACTCTGAACAAACATCAAAGGACAGAATGAGCAAACCTATTAAAAAATATTGTTATGTTTTTTGTTGTTGAAAATTGTACAGTGTTTGAATTCAATTTGATTTTTTGGCAAGTTTGACTGTACTTTTCTCTAAAACTATACAGTAAAATGACTTGTAAATAAATACAGTAATATTCAGGGTCACTCTGAACAAATATCAAATGACAGAATGAGAAAACCTATAAAGGAAAGATTTTCATGAAATTTTGTAAATTGGAAGTGTAAGTGTTTGAATAGACAGATAATTTGCAGTTTGACTGCCATTTTCTCCAAAAATAAACAGTAAATTGACTTGTAAATAAAGAAATTAATAGTCGGGGTCACTCTGAACAAATATCAAATGACAGAATGAGCAAACCTATAAAGGAAAGATTTTGATGATTTTTTGAAATTGGACTGTAAGTGCTTGAATGAATTTTGGGGAGAGTTTGACTGCACTTTTCTCCAAAACTATACAGTAAAATTACTTGTAAATAAATACAGTAATAGTCAGTGTCACTCTGGACAAATATCAAAAGACAGAATGAGCAAACCTATAAAGGACATAAAGGAAAGATTTTTATGATTTTTTGGAAATTGGACAGTGTAAGTGTTTGAATAGAGAGATTATTTGCAGTTTGACTGCACTTTTCTCCAAAGATATACAGTAAAACGACTTGTAAAAAAATACATTAATAGTCAGGGTCACCTTGAACAAATATCAAATGGCAGAATGGGCAAACCTATAAAGGAAAGATTTTTATGAGTTTTTGAAAATTGGACGGTGTAAGTGTTTGAATAGACAGAGTATTTGCAGTTTGACTGCACTTTTCTCCAAAAACGTACAGTAAAATGACTTGTAAAAAAATACAGTAATATTCAGGGTCACTCTGGACAAAAATCAAATGACAGAATGAGCAAACCTATAAAGGAAAGATTTTTATGAATTTTTGAAAATTGGACAGTGTAAGTGCTTGAATTAATATTGGGGTGATATTGACTGTACTTTTCTCCAAAACTGTACAGTAAAATGACTTGTTAATAAATACAGTAATAGTCAGGGTCACTCTAAACAAATATCAAATGACAGAATGAGCAAAACTATAAAGAAAATATTTTTATGGATTGTTGAAAATTGGAGAGTGCACTTGCTTGAATTACTTTTGGGGCAAATTTTGACTGTACTTTTCTCTAAAACTATACAGTAAAATGACTTGTACATAGATACAGTAATAGTCAGGGTCACTCTGAACAAATATCAAATGACAGAATGAGCAAACCTATAAAGGAAAGATTGTTATGATATTTTTGAAAATTGGACTGTAAGTGCTTGAATGAATTTTGGGGAGAGTTTGACTGCACTTTTCTCCAAAACTATACAGTAAAATTACTTGTAAATAAATACAGTAATATTCAGGGTCACTCTGAACAAATTTCAAATGACAGAATGAGAAAACCTAGAATGTAAAATTGTTTATGAATTTTTTTTAAAAATTGGACAGTTTAAGTATTTGAATGCACGTTGATATTTGGGGCATATTCGACTGTACTTTTCTCTAAAACTATACAGTAAAATGACTTGTAAATAAATACAGTAATATTCAGGGTCACTCTGAACAAATTTCAAATGACAGAATGAGAAAACCTATGAATTAAAATTGTTTTTGAATTTTTGGAAAAATGGGACGGTGTAAGTTTTTGAATGCACGTTGATATTTTTTGGGCAAGTTTGATTGTACTTTTCTCTAAAACTATACGGTAAAATGACTTGTTGTACAGTATACAGTAAAATGACTTGCCTGAATGAATTTTGGGGAGAGTTTGACTGCACCTTTCTCCAAAACTATATAGTAAAATTACTTGTAAATAAATACAGTAATTGTCGGGGTAACTCTGAACAAATATCAAATGACTGAATGAGCAAACCTATAAAGGAAATGTTTTTATGAATTTTTGAAAATTGGACACAGTGTAAGTTTTTGAATAGACTTGGCCAAACATTTATTCAAAATTTCACACTTGTAACTAATGATGAATCTATTACCATATATAGAAAGTTCAAGTTCATAGGATCCAGGGTCAGAAGATTTATTTTTTCATAAAAAGTCATTTTTTCTTTGAAAAGTAAATTTTAAGTAAATATTTCATTATTAGTCTATTTGTTTGCATAGAAAGCTCAAGTTCATAGACTGTTTGGAAAAAATAAGTTCAAAGCTCATCCTTGAACTACTGATAAAATATAAGGAGTCTATTGTTTATGTATAGAAAGTTCAAATTCATAGGATCCAGGGTCAGATTTTTTTTTTCAAAAAGTCATGTTTGAACTTCTGAAGAAACACCATAAAGCCATAAGTGAGTTTATACATGTAAAGTTCAAACACTCTTTGGCTAAAACATTTATTCAACAATTCACACTTGAACTACTGATGAATCTATTACTATGTATAGAAAGTTCCATTTGATAGGATCCAGGGTAAGAATTTTTTTTTTTCAAAAAAAAAATAATCCTTCAACTACTACAGAAGGATTCTATCCGTATATAGAAAGTTCAAATTCAAATACTCTTTGGCAAAAATAAGTTTAAAAGTTCATCCTTGAACAATGGAATCTATTAGTATATATAGAAAGTTCAAGATCAAAGACTCTGGTAAAAAAATAAGTTCAAAATTTCACCATTGAAATACTGATGACTGTTACTATGTATAGAAAGTTCAAGTTCATAGGATCCAGGGTCAGAATGTTTTTTGTTTTTTTTAAACTCATCCTTCAACTGCTGAGGAAACTACAGAAGGATTCATATATAGAAAGTTCAAATTCAAATACTCTTAGCAAAAATAAGTTCAACTGTTCATCCTTGAACTACTTATGAAACAACAGAAGGAATCTATTCGTATGAATAGAAAGTTCAAGTTTGTAGAATCAAGGGTCAGAATATTTTTTCAAAATAATCCTTAATCATATTACGAGTCTGTTGTTATGCATAGAAAGCTCAAGTTCAACGACTCTGGTAAAAAAATAAGTTCAAAATTTCACCCTTGAAATACTGATGACTGTTACTATGTATAGAAAGTTCAAGATCATAGAATCTAGGTTGATTTTTTTTTTCCACAAAAAGTCATGCTTGAACTACTGTCAGAAAAAAAATAGTTCAAAAAGTCATGTTTAAACTTCTGAAGAATCACCATGAAGTCATATGGATAGAAAGTTGAATCTATGTATAGAAAGTTACAGTTCATAGACCCTTTGGCAAAAAATAAGTTCAAAAGTTCATCCTTGAACTACTGATGAATCTATTACTATGTATAGAAAGTTCAAGTTCATAGACTCTTGGCAATAAATAAGTTCAAAAGATCATCCTTGGACTACAGAATCATTAGAAAGTTCTAAAGTTCAAGTTCAAAGACTTATCCTTGATACACTTATGAAACAATAAGAAGGAATCTTATGAAGAGAAAGTTCAAGTTCATAGAATCCAGGGTTAGAATTTTTCTTCAAAAAGCCACATTTGGACTTTTGATAAAACATCAGAAAGTCATAAGTTACTGATGAAACATCCAAAAACAAGTATATACATGTATATAAATTCAAAAATGTAAAGTCTTTGGCTAGTAATGTTCAAAATTTCATTCTTGAACTGCGATGAAACATTGAAGTCTGTGTGTCTGAGTTTTAACATTAAACATTCATACAAATTCGGCCACAAAAAGGTTACATATTTAACATATTTCTGGCCATTTAATATCAGATAGTTTCTTGTGCAATGAGGAGATTATTGCTTTTGCATTGCATTGAATAAAAAACTCGCATTGCACCGAAGAGCCAGTGTCTTTGTATTGCGTAGATCTCGTGCAATGAAGTTAATAGCGGTTATGTGTGGCATGTTAGAATTCGCGATGGAATAAAAAGAAGAGTGCTTTTGCATTGCATTGCATTGCATACTAAAAAAACTTGTGCAATGAGGAGATTATTGCTTTTGCATTGCATTGCATAAACAACTCGCATTGCAGCAAAGAGCCAGTGTC
This sequence comes from Pseudorasbora parva, assembly GCF_024679245.1. Classification (NCBI taxonomy): domain Eukaryota; kingdom Metazoa; phylum Chordata; class Actinopteri; order Cypriniformes; family Gobionidae; genus Pseudorasbora; species Pseudorasbora parva. The sequence continues at coordinate 35,394,745 of NC_090185.1, read as the reverse complement.
TTTGCATTGCATAGATCTCGTGCAATAAAGTTAATAGCGCTTTTGTGTTCCATATAAGAATTCGCAGTGCAATAAAAAGAAGAGTACTTTTGCATTGCATAGCCTGCAAAAAAACTTCTGCAATGAGGAGATTATTGCTTTTGCATTGCATTGCATAAAAAACTCGCATTGCACCGCAGAGCCAGTGTCTTTGCATTTCATAAAGTTAATAGCGGTTTTGTGTTCCATATTAGAATTCGCGGTGCAATAAACAGAAGAGTGCTTTCACATTGCATTGCATTCCATACTCAAAAACTCGTGCATAGAAGACTTTTGCATTCATTGCATACAAAAACATTTTGTTCATTCACGAAATTATTGGTTTCTAATGCATTGCATTTAAGTCGCTGTGCACTGAGAGTAGGTGTTTTTGCAATGCATTGAATACAAAAAACCTTGTGCAATAACATTAGTTATTCGGCATTGCATTGCATGCAAAAAAACTTGTGCAATGAGAAGTATTGCTTTTGCATTGCATTGCACAAAAAACTCGCGTTGCACCGCAGAGCGTCTTTGCATTGCATAGATCTCGTGCAATGAAGTTAATAGCGGTTTTGTGTTCCATATTAGAATTCGCGGTGCAATAAAGAGAAGAGTGCTTTTGCATTGCATACAAAAAAACTCGTGCATAGAAGACTTTTGCATGCATTGCATACAAAAAACTCGCATTGCACCGAAGAGCCAGTGTCTTTGCATTGCATAGATATCGTGCAATGAAGTTAATAGCGGTTTTGTGTTCCATATTAGAATTCGTAGTGCAATAAAAAGAAGAGTGCTTTTGCATTGCATTGCATACGAAAAAAATCGTGCATAGAAGACTTTTGCATCCATTGCATAACAAAAACTTTTTGTTCATTCAAGAAATTAGTGGTTTCTAATGCATTGTATTAAGTCGCTGTGCACTGAGAGTATGTGTTTTTGTTTTTGCATTGAATAAGAATGAATAAGGCATTGAATAAGAAAAACCTTGTGCAATAAGATTAGTTTATTCTGCATTGCATTGCATGCAAAAAAACTTGTGCAATGAGATTATTGCTTTTGCATTGCATTGCATTGCAATAAAAACTCGCATTGCACAGAAGAGCCAGTGTCTTTGCATTGCATAGATCTCGTGCAATGAAGTTAATAGCGCTTTTGTGTTCCATATTAGAATTCGCAGTGCAATAAAAAGAAGAGTGCTTTTGCATTGCATTGCATTGCATACGAAAAAACTCGTGCATAGAAGACTTTTGCATGCATTGCATACAAAAACATTTTGTTCATTCAAGAAATTAGTGGTTTCAAATGCATTGCATTTAAGTCGCTGTGCACTGAGAGTAGGTGTTTTTGCAATGCATTGAATAAGAAAAACCTTGTGCAATAAGATTAGTTTATTTTACATTGCATTGCATGCAAATAAACGTGTGCAATGAGGAGATTATTGCTTTTGCATTGCATTGCATTGCATAAAAACTCGCATTGCAGCAAAGAGCCACTGTCTTTGCATTGCATAGATCTCGTGCAATGAAGTTAATAGCGCTTTTGTGTTCCATATTAGAATTCGCAGTGCAATAAAAAGAAGAGTGCTTTTGCATTGCATTGCATTGCATACGAAAAAACTCGTGCATAGAAGACTTTTGCATGCATTGCATACAAAAACATTTTGTTCATTCAAGAAATTAGTGGTTTCAAATGCATTGCATTTAAGTCGCTGTGCACTGAGAGTAGGTGTTTTTGCAATGCATTGAATAAGAAAAACCTTGTGCAATAAGATTAGTTTATTTTACATTGCATTGCATGCAAAAAAACGTGTGCAATGAGGAGATTATTGCTTTTGCATTGCATTGCATTGCATAAAAACTCGCATTGCAGCAAAGAGCCACTGTCTTTGCATTGCATAGATCTCGTGCAATGAAGTTAATAGCGCTTTTGTGTTCCATATTAGAATTCGCAGTGCAATAAAAAGAAGAGTGCTTTTGCATTGCATTGCATTGCATACAAAAAAACTCGTGCATAGAAGACTTTTGCATGCATTGCATACAAAAAACTCGCATTGCACCGCAGAGCCAGTGTCTTTGCATTGCATAGATCTCTTGCAATGAAGTTAATAGCGGTTTTGTGTTCCATATTAGAATTCGCGGTGCAATAAAGAGAAGAGTGCTTTTGCACTGCAATGCTTTGCACACTAAAAATTTCGTGCATAGAAGACATTTGCATGCATTGTATTCAAAAACCTTTTTTGCATTCAAGAAATTAGTGGTTTAAATGCATTGCTTTAAGTCGCTGTGCAATGAGAGTAGGTGTTTTTGCATTGCATTGAACACGAAAAACTTTGTGCAATAACATTAGTTATTCGGCATTGCATTGCATGCAAAAAAACTTGTGCAATGAGAAGTATTGCTTTTGCATTGCATTGCATAAAAAACTCGCATTGCACCGAAGAGCCAGTGTCTTTGCATTGCATAGATCTCGTGCAATGAAGTTAATAGCGGTTTTGTGTTCCATATTAGAATTCGCGGTGCAATAAAGAGAAGAGTGCTTTTGCATTGCATTGCATTGCATACAAAAAAACTCGTGCATAGAAGACTTTTGCATGCATTGCATACAAAAAACTCGCATTGCACCGAAGAGCCAGTGTCTTTGCATTGCATAGATCTCGTGCAATGAAGTTAATAGCGGTTTTGTGTTCCATATTAGAATTCGTAGAGCAATAAAAAGAAGAGTGCTTTTGCATTGCATTGCATACGAAAAAAATCGTGCATAGAAGACTTTTGCATCCATTGCATAAAAAAACTTTTTGTTCATTCAAGAAATTAGTGGTTTCTAATGCATTGTATTTAAGTCGCTGTGCACTAAGAGTAGGTGTTTTTGTTTTTGCATTGAATAAGATTGAATAAGGCATTGAATAAGAAAAACCTTGTGCAATAAGATTAGTTTATTCTGCATTGCATTGCATGCAAAAAAACTTGTGCAATGAGAAGTATTGCTTTTGCATTGCATTGCATAAAAAACTCGCATTGTACCGAAGAGCCAGTGTCTTTGAATTGCATAGATTTCGTGCAATGAAGTTAATAGCACTTTTGTGTTCCATATTAGAATTCGCAGTGCAATAAAAAGAAGAGTGCTTTTGCATTGCATTTCATTGCATACAAAAAAACTAGTTCCATAGTTCCTTTTATTCGTAGTGCAATAAAAAGAAGAGTGCTTTTGCATTGCATTGCATACGAAAAAAATCGTGCATAGAAGACTTTTGCATCCATTGCATAAAAAAACTTTTTGTTCATTCAAGAAATTAGTGGTTTCTAATGCATTGTATTATGTCGCTGTGCACTGAGAGTAGGTGTTTTTGTTTTTGCATTGAATAAGAATGAATAAGGCATTGAATAAGAAAAACCTTGTGCAATAAGATTAGTTTATTCTGCATTGCATTGCATGCAAAAAAACTTGTGCAATGAGATTATTGCTTTTGCATTGCATTGCATTGCAATAAAAACTCGCATTGCACAGAAGAGCCAGTGTCTTTGCATTGCATAGATCTCTTGCAATGAAGTTAATAGCGCTTTTGTGTTCCATATTAGAATTCGCAGTGCAATAAAAAGAAGAGTTCTTTTGCATTGCATTGCATTGCATACGAAAAAACTCGTGCATAGAAGACTTTTGCATGCATTGCATACAAAAACATTTTGTTCATTCAAGAAATTAGTGGTTTCAAATGCATTGCATTTAAGTCGCTGTGCACTGAGAGTAGGTGTTTTTGCAATGCATTGAATAAGAAAAACCTTGTGCAATAAGATTAGTTTATTTTACATTGCATTGCATGCAAAAAAACGTGTGCAATGAGGAGATTATTGCTTTTGCATTGCATTGCATTGCATAAAAACTCGCATTGCAGCAAAGAGCCACTGTCTTTGCATTGCATAGATCTCGTGCAATGAAGTTAATAGCGCTTTTGTGTTCCATATTAGAATTCGCAGTGCAATAAAAAGAAGAGTGCTTTTTAATTGCATTGCATTGCATACAAAAAAACTCGTGCATAGAAGACTTTTGCATGCATTGCATACAAAAAACTCGCATTGCACCGCAGAGCCAGTGTCTTTGCATTGCATAGATCTCTTGCAATGAAGTTAATAGCGGTTTTGTGTTCCATATTAGAATTCGCGGTGCAATAAAGAGAAGAGTGCTTTTGCATTGCAATGCTTTGCATACTAAAAATTTCGTGCATAGAAGACATTTGCATGCATTGTATTCAAAAACCTTTTTTGCATTCAAGAAATTAGTGGTTTAAATGCATTGCTTTAAGTCGCTGTGCAATGAGAATAGGTGTTTTTGCATTGCATTGAACACGAAAAACTTTGTGCAATAACATTAGTTATTCGGCATTGCATTGCATGCAAAAAAACTTGTGCAATGAGAAGTATTGCTTTTGCATTGCATTGCATAAAAAACTCGCATTGCAACGAAGAGCCAGTGTCTTTGAATTGCATAGATTTCGTGCAATGAAGTTAATAGCGCTTTTTTGTTCCATATTAGAATTCGCAGTGCAATAAAAAGAAGAGTGCTTTTGCATTGCATTGCATTGCATACAAAAAAACTCGTGCATAGAAGACTTTTGCATGCATTGCATACAAAAAACTCGCATTGCACCGCAGAGCCAGTGTCTTTGCATTGCATAGATATCGTGCAATGAAGTTAATAGCGGTTTTGTGTTCCATATTAGAAATCGTAGTGCAATAAAAAGAAGAGTGCTTTTGCATTGCATTGCATACGAAAAAAATCGTGCATAGAAGACTTTTGCATCCATTGCATACAAAAACTTTTTGTTCATTCAAGAAATTAGTGGTTTCTAATGCATTGTATTAAGTCGCTGTGCACTGAGAGTAGGTGTTTTTGCAATGCATTGAATAAGAAAAACCTTGTGCAATAAGATTAGTTTATTCTGCATTGCATTGCATGCAAAAAAAACTTGTGCAATGAGGAGATTATTGCTCTTGCATTGCATTGCATTGCATAAAAAACTCGCATTGCACCGAAGAGCCAGTGTCTTTGCATTGCATAGATCTCGTGCAATGAAGTTAATAGCGCTTTTGTGTTCCATATTAGAATTCACAGTGCAATAAAAAGAAGAGTGCTTTTGCATTGAATACGAAATGCAACGAATATCTCGTGCAATGAAGTTAATAGCGGTTTTGTGTTCCATTTTAGAATTCGCGGTGCAATAAAGAGAAGAGTGCTTTTGCATTACATTGCATTGCATACTAAAAAACTCGTGCATAGAAGACTTTTTGCATTCATTGCATATAAATACATTTTGTTCATTCAAGAAATTAGTGGTTTCTAATGCATTGCATTTAAGTCGATGTGCAATGAGAGTAGGTGTTTTTGCATTGCATTGAATACGAAAAACCTTGTGCAATAAGATTAGTTATTCTGCATTGCATTGCATGCAAAAAAACTTGTGCAATGAGGAGATTATTGCTTCTGGATTGCATTGCTTAAAACTCACATTGCACCCCATAGCGAGTGTCTCTGCATTGCATAGATCTCGTGCAATGAAGTTAATAGCGGTTTTGTCTTCCATTTTAGAATTCGCGGTGCAATAAAGAGAAGAGCGCTTTTGCATTGCATTGCATTGCATGCGAAAAAACTCGTGCATAGAAGACTTTTGCAAAATACAAAAACCTTTTGTGCATTCAAGAAATTAGTGGTTTCTAATGCATTGCATTTAAGTCGATGTGCACTGAGAGTAGGTGTTTCTTTGCATTGCATTGAATACGAAAAACCTTGTGCAATGAGGAGTTTATTGGTTTTGCATTGCATTGCATAAAAAAACTCGCTTTGCAGAGACAGTGCCTTTGCGTTGCATACATCTCGTGCAATGAAGGTATTAGCAATAACAAGATATTAGCAATACCATTGCATTGAATACGGAAAAACTTGTGCAATGAGATTAGTGCTTAAGTATTGCATACAAAAAATATTTTTCACAAGAAGTCACCCTTGAACTCCTAATGAAAAATTAGAAAGCTCAAGTTCATAGGATCCAGGGTCAGCATTTTTATTTTTCAAAAAGTCATTTGAAGATCAAAGACTCCTTGGCCAAAATGTATTCAAAATTATTTCACACTTGAACTACTGAAAATTGTATTACTCTGTATAGAAAGTTCCAGTTCATAGACTGTTTGGAAAAAAATAAGTTCAAAGCTCATCCTTGAACTACTGATGAAATATAAGGAGTCTATTGTTTATGTATATCGGATCCAGGGACAGATTTTTTTTTCTCCAAAAAAGTCATCCTTCAACTACTGATGGAATCTATTTCTTATAGGAATCTATACGTATATAGAAAGTTCAAGCTCAAATACTCTTATGCAAAAAACAAGTTCAAAGGTTCACCCTTGAACTACAGAATCTATCAGTTTATATAGAAAGTTCAAGTTCATATGGGTATGCATGGAAAGTTCAAGTTCACAGAATCCAGGCTCAGATTGTTTTGTTTCAAAAAGTCATGTTTGAACTTCTGAAGAAACACCATAAAGCCATAAGTGAGTTTATACATTTAAAGTTCAAACACTCCTTGGCCAAAAAATGTATTCAAAAGTTCACACTTGAACTAATGATGAATCTATTACAATGTATAGAAAGTTCAAGTTCATAGGGTCGAGGGTCAGAATTTTTATTTTTCAAAAAAAGTTATCCTTCAACTACTGATGAAACAACAGAAGGAATCTATTTGTATATAGAAAGTTCAAGTTCAAATACTCTTAGTCAAAAATAAGTTCAAAAATTCATCCTTGAATGATGGAATCTATTAGTATATATAGCAAGTTCAAGTTCAAACACTCTGGTAAAAATAAATTCAAAACTTCATTCATACGTATGAAACAACAGAAGGAGTCTATTGGTATGCATAGAAAGTTCAAGTTCATAGGATCCAGGGTCAAAACATTTTTTTTTCAAAAAAGGTCACCCTTCAACTGTTTATACATTTGAAGATCAAAGACTCCTTGGCCAAAAATGTATTCAAAATTTTTTCACACTTGAACTACTGATAAATTAATTACTCTGTATAGAAAGTTCCAGTTCATAGACTGTTTGGGAAAAAATAAGTTCAAAGCTCATACTTGAACTACTGATGAAATATAAGGAGTCTATTGTTTATGTATAGAAAGTTCAAGTTCATAGGATCCAGGGTCAGAATTTTTTTTTTTTATTTTTTTTTTTAAAGTCATCCTTCAACTACTGATGGAATTATTTCCTTATAGGAATCTATACGTATATAGAAAGTTCATGTTCAAATACTCTTATGCAAAAAATAAATTCAAAAGTTCATCCTTGAACTACAGAATCTATTAGTATATACAGAAAGTTCAAGTTCATATGGGTATGCATGGAAAGTTCAAGTTAACAGAATCCAGGCTCAGATTGTTTTGTTTCAAAAAGTCATGTTTGAACTTCTGAAGAAACACCATAAAGCCATAAGTGAGTTCATACATTTAAAGTTCAAACACTCCTTGGCCAAAAAATGTGTTCAAAATTTCACACTTGAACTACTGATGAATTTATTACTATGTATAGAAAGTTCAAGTTCATAGGATCGAGGGTCAGAATTTTTATTTTTCAAAAAAGTCTTCCTTAAACTACAGATGAAACAACAGAAGTAATCTATTCGTATATAGAAAGTTCAAGTTCAAATACTCTTAGTCAAAAATAAGTTGTGTGTATTCTAGGATAGTACAAGATTGATACGTAGTTCAAGATTTAAGTTTTGAATTTATTTTTACCAGAGTGTTTGAACTTGAACTTTCTATATAAACTAATGTTTATATAGAAAGTTCAAGTTCAATCACTCTGGTAAAAGTAAATTAAAAACTTCAATCTTGAACTACGTATGAAACAACAGAAGGAGTCTATTGGTATACATAGAAAGTTCAAGTTCACAGAATCCAGGGTCAGATTGTTTTTTTGTTTTTTTTCACACACAAAAAATATATTCAAAATTTCACACTTGAACTACTGATGATTCTGTTATTACACAAGTTCAGTAGTTCAAGTGTGAAATTTTGTGTGAAAATAGAAAGTTCAAGTTTATAGGATTCAGGGTCAGAATTTTTTTTCTTCAAAAAGTCATCCCTGAACTACTGACAAAAAAACAGTCTATTGTTATGCATAGAAAATCAAGTTCGTAGAATCTAGAGTTAGATTTTTTTTCAACAAGACATTTGATTTACTGATGAAACTTCAGAAAGTATTTAAGTCTATATATATAAATATTAAGTTAAAAGACTATTTGACCAAAAATTAGTTTATACTTGAACTACTGATGAAACATGAGGAGTCTATTGGTGACTCTGACTATTACTGTTTTTATTTACAAGTCATTTTACTGTATAGTTTTAGAGAAAAGTACAGTCGAACTGCAAAAAATCAGTCTATTCAAACACTTACACTGTGTCCAATTTTCAAAAATTCATAAAAATATTTCCTTTATACTTTTGCTCATTCAGTCATTTGATATTTGTTCAGAGTGACCCTGACTACTGCTGTATTTATTTACAAGTAATTTTACTGTATAGTTTTGAAGAAAAGTGCAATCAAACTCTCCCAAAATTCATTCAAGCACTTACAGTCCAATTTTCAAAAATTCATACAAATCTTTCCTTTGATCAGAGTGACCCTGACTATTACTGTATTATGTTTTCAGTCATTTTATTGTATAGTTTTGGAGAAAAGTAGAGTCAAACTCGCCCCAAAAATCATTTTACACAGAATTTTTGAAAATTGGACAGTGTTAGTGCTTGAATTAATATTGGGGCGAAATTCACTGTACTTTTCTCCAAAACTATAGAGTAAAATGACTTGTTAATAAATACAGTAATAGTCAGGGTCACTATAAACAAATATCAAATGACAGAATGAGCAAACCTATAAAGGAAAGAGTTTTATGGATTGTTGAAAATTGGAGAGTGCACGTGCTTGAATTACTTTTGGGGCAAATTTGACTGTACTTTTCTCTAAAACTATACAGTAAAATTACTTGTAAATAAATACAGTAATAGTCAGTGTCACTCTGAACAAATATCAAATGACAGAATGAGCAAACCTATAAAGGAAAGATTTTTATGAATTTTTGGAAATTGGACAGTGTAAATGCTTGAATGAATTTTGGGGCGAATTTGACTGTACTTTTCTCCAAAACTATACAGTAAAATTACTTGTACATAAATACAATAATAGTCAGGGTCACTCTGAACAAATATCAAATGACAGAATGAGAAAACCTACAAAGCAATTATATTTATGTTGTTTTTTTTAGAAATTGGACAGTGTTTGAATTCAATCTGATTTTTGGGCAAGTTTGACTGTACTTTTCTCTAAAACTATACAGTAAAATGACTTGTAAATAAATACAGTAATAGTCCGGGTCACTCTAAACAAATATCAAGTGACAGAATGAGCAAACCTATAAAGCAAAGATTTTTATGATTTTTTGAAAATTGGACTGTAAGTGTTTGAATTAATTTTGGGGATAATGTGACTGTAATTTTCTCCAAAACTATACAGTAAAATGACTTGCAAATAAATACAGTAATAGTCCGGGTCACTCTAAACAAATATCAAATGACAGAATGAGCAAACCTATAAAGGAAAGAGTTTTATGATTTGTTGAAAATTGGACAGTGCAAGTGTTTGAAGGAATTTTGGGGATAATGTGACTGTACTTTTCTCCAAAACTATACAGTAAAATGACTTGTAAATAAATACAGTAATAGTCAGTGTCACTCCGAACAAATATCAAATGACAGAATGAGAAAACCTATAAAAAAATATTATGTTTTTTTGTTGTTGAAAATTGTAGTGTTTGAATTCAATGTGATTTTGGGGCATATTCGACTGTACTTTTCTCTAAATCTGTACATTAAAATGACTTGTACATAAATACAGTAATAGTCGGGGTCACTCTAAACAAATATTAAATGACAGAATGAGCAAACCTATAAATGAAAGATTTTTTATGAATTTTTGAAAATTGGACAATGTAAGTGTTTGAATAGACAGATTATTTGCGGTTTGACTGCCCTTTTCTCCAAAAATATACAGTAGAATGACTTGTAAATAAATACAGTAATAGTAAGGGTCACTCTGAACAAATATCAAATGACAGAATGAGCAAACCTATAAAGGAAAGAGTTTTGTGGATTGTTGAAAATTGGAGAGTGCAAGTGCTTGAATTAATTTTGAGGCAAATTTGACTGTACTTTTCTCCAAAATTATACCGTAAAATTACTTGTAAATAAATACAGTAATAGTCAGTGTCCCTTTGAACAAATATCAAATGACAGAATGAGAAAAGCTATAAAGGAAAGATTCTTATGATTTTTTGAAAATTGGACTGTAAGTTTTTGAATGAATTTTGGGGAAAATTTGACTGCACCTTTCTCCAAAACTATACAGTAAAATTACTTGTAAATAAATAAAGTAATAGTCAGGGTCACTTTGAACAAATATCAAATGACAGAATGAGCAAACCTATAAAGGAAATATTTTTATGAATTTTTGAAAATTGGACAGTGTAAGTGCTTGAATATATTTTGGGAAGAATTTGACTTTACTTTTCTCCAAAACTATACAGTAAAATGACTTGCAAATAAATACAGTAATAGTCCGGGTCACTCTAAACAAATATCAAACGAAAGAATGAGCAAACCTATAAAGGAAAGAGTTTTATGAATTGTTGAAAATTGGACAGTGCAAGTGCTTGAATGAATTTTGGGGATAATGTGACTGTACTTTTCTCCAAAACTATACAGTAAAATGACTTGTAAATAAATACAGTAATAGTCAGGGTCACTCTGAACACATTTCAAATGACAGAATGAGCAAACCTATAAAGGAAAATTGGAGAGTACAAGTGCTTGAATTAATTTTAGGGCAAATTTGACTGTACTTTTCTCCAAAATTATACAGTAAAATTACTTGTAAATAAAAACAGTAATAGTCAGTGTCACTCTGAACAAATATCAAATGACAGAATGAGCAAAGCTATAAAGGAAAGATTTTTATGATTTTTTTAAAATTTGACTGTAAGTGCTTGAATGATTTTTGGGGCAAAATGGACTGTAATTTTCTCTAAAACTATACAGTAAAATGACTTGTACATAAATACAGTAATAGTCAGGGTCACTCTGAAAAAATATCAAATGACAGAATGAGCAAACCTATAAAGGAAAGATTCTTATGATTTTTTGAAAATTGGACTGTAAGTTTTTGAATGAATTTTGGGGAAAATTTGACTGCACCTTTCTCCAAAACTATACAGTAAAATTACTTGTAAATAAATACCGTAATAGTCGGGGTCACTCTGAACAAATATCAAATGACAGAATGAGCAAACCTATGAAGGAAATAAAGGAAATATTTTTATTAATTTTTGGAAATTGGACAGTGTAAGTGTTTGAATAGACAGATTACTTGCAGTTTGACTACACTTTTCTCCAAAAATATACAGTAAAATGACTTGCAAATAAATACAGTAATAGTCAGGGTCACTTTGAACAAATATCAAATGACAGAATGAGCAAACCTATAAAGGAAATATTTTTATGAATTTTTGAAAATTGGACAGTGTAAGTGCTTGAATATATTTTGGGAAGAATTTGACTTTACTTTTCTCCAAAACTATACAGTAAAATGACTTGCAAATAAATACAGTAATAGTCCGGGTCACTCTAAACAAATATCAAATGAAAGAATGAGCAAACCTATAAAGGAAAGAGTTTTATGAATTGTTGAAAATTGGACAGTGCAAGTGCTTGAATGAATTTTGGGGATAATGTGACTGTACTTTTCTCCAAAACTATACAGTAAAATGACTTGTAAATAAATACAGTAATAGTCAGGGTCACTCTGAACACATTTCAAATGACAGAATGAGCAAACCTATAAAGGAAAATTGGAGAGTACAAGTGCTTGAATTAATTTTAGGGCAAATTTGACTGTACTTTTCTCCAAAATTATACAGTAAAATTACTTGTAAATAAATACAGTTATAGTCAGTGTCACTCTGAACAAATATCAAATTACAGAATGAGCAAAGCTATAAAGGAAAGATTTTTATGATTTTTTGGAAATTTGACTGTAAGTGCTTGAATGAATTTTGGGGCAAAATGGACTGTAATTTTCTCTAAAACTATACAGTAAAATGACTTGTACAAAAATACAGTAATAGTCAGGGTCACTCTGAACAAATATCAAATGACAGAAAGAGCAAACCTAAAAAGGAAAGATTTTAATGTTTTTTTGTAAATTGGACTGTAAGTGCTTGAATGACTTTTGGGGAGAGTTTGACTGCACCTTTCTCCAAAACTATACAGTAAAATTACTTGTAAATAAATACAGTAATAGTCAGTGTCACTCTGGACAAATATCACATGACAGAATGAGCAAACCTATAAAGGAAATTAAGGAAAGATTTTTATGAATTTTTGAAAATTGGACACAGTGTAAGTGTTTGAATAGACCTATTTGCAGTTTGACTGCACTTTTCTCCAAAAATATACAGTAAAACGACTTTTATATAAATACAGTAATAGTTAGGGTCACTCTGAACAAAAATCAAATGACAGAATGAGCAAACCTATAAAAGAAAGATTTTTATGAATTTTTGAAAATTGGACAGTGTAAGTGCTTGAATTAATTTTGGGGAGAATTTGACTGTACTTTTCTCCAAAACTATACAGTAAGATGACTTGTAAAAAAATACAGTAATAGTCAGTGTCCCCTTGAACAAATATCAAATGACAGAATGAGAAAACCTATAAAGGAAAGAATTTTATGATATTTTTGAAAATTGGACTGTAAGTGCTTGAATGAATTTTGGGGAGAGTTTGACTGCACTTTTCTCCAAAACTATACAGAAAAATGACTTGTAAATAAATACAGTAATAGTCAGTGTCACTCTGAACAAATATCAAATGACAGAATGAGCAAACTTATAAATGAAAGATTTTTATGAATTTTTGGAAATTGGACAGTGCAAGTGCTTGAATGAATTTTGGGGCAAATTGGACTGTACTTTTCTCTAAAACTATACAGTAAAAGGACCTGTACATAAATACAGTAATAGTCGGGGTCACTCTGAACAAATATCAAAGGACAGAATTAGCAAAACTATAAAGAAAATATTTTTACGGATTGTTGAAAATTGGAGAGTGCACTTGCTTGAATTACTTTTGGGGCAAATTTGACTGTACTTTTCTCAAAAACTATACAGTAAAATGACTTGTACATAAATACAGTAATAGTCAGGGTCACTTTGAACAAATATCAAATGACAGAATGAGCAAACCTATAAAGGAAAGATTTTTATGAATTTTTGAAAATTGGACAGTGTAAGTGCTTGAATGAATTTTGGGAAGAATTTGACTGTACTTTTCTCCAAAACTATACAGTAAAATGACTTGCAAATAAATGCAGTAATAGTCCGGGTCACTCTAAACAAATATCAAATGACAGAATGAGCAAACCTATAAAGGAAAGAGTTTTATGATTTGTTGAAAATTGGACAGTGCAAGTGTTTGAAGGAATTTTGGGGATAATGTGACTGTACTTTTCTCCAAAACTATACAGTAAAATGACTTGTAAACAAATACAGTAATAGTCAGTGTCACTCCGAACAAATATCAAATGACAGAATGAGAAAACCTATAAAAAAAATATTATGTTTTTTTGTTGTTGAAAATTGTAGTGTTTGAATTCAATTTGATTTTGGGGCATATTCGACTGTACTTTTCTCTAAAACTATACATTAAAATGACTTGTACATAAATACAGTAATAGTCGGGGTCACTCTAAACAAATATTAAATGACAGAAAGAGCAAACCTATAAAGGAATGATTTTTTATGAATTTTTGAAAATTGGACACAATGTAAGTGTTTGAATAGACAGATTATTTGCGGTTTGACTGCCCTTTTCTCCAAAAATATACAGTAGAATGACTTGTAAATAAATACAGTAATAGTAAGGGTCACTCTGAAAATATATCAAATGACAGAATGAGCAAACCTATAAAGGAAAGAGTTTTATGGATTGTTGAAAATTGGAGAGTGCAAGTGCTTGAATTAATTTTGGGGCAAATTTGACTGTACTTTTCTCCAAAATTATACCGTAAAATTACTTGTAAATAAATACAGTAATAGTCAGTGTCCCTTTGAACAAATATCAAATGACAGAATGAGAAAAGCTATAAAGGAAAGATTCTTATGATTTTTTGAAAATTGGACTGTAAGTTTTTGAATGAATTTTGGGGAAAATTTGACTGCACCTTTCTCCAAAACTATACAGTAAAATTACTTGTAAATAAATAAAGTAATAGTCAGGGTCACTTTGAACAAATATCAAATGACAGAATGAGCAAACCTATAAAGGAAATATTTTTATGAATTTTTGAAAATTGGACAGTGTAAGTGCTTGAATATATTTTGGGAAGAATTTGACTTTACTTTTCTCCAAAACTATACAGTAAAATGACTTGCAAATAAATACAGTAATAGTCCGGGTCACTCTAAACAAATATCAAACGAAAGAATGAGCAAACCTATAAAGGAAAGAGTTTTATGAATTGTTGAAAATTGGACAGTGCAAGTGCTTGAATGAATTTTGGGGATAATGTGACTGTACTTTTCTCCAAAACTATACAGTAAAATGACTTGTAAATAAATACAGTAATAGTCAGGGTCACTCTGAACACATTTCAAATGACAGAATGAGCAAACCTATAAAGGAAAATTGGAGAGTACAAGTGCTTGAATTAATTTTAGGGCAAATTTGACTGTACTTTTCTCCAAAATTATACAGTAAAATTACTTGTAAATAAAAACAGTAATAGTCAGTGTCACTCTGAACAAATATCAAATGACAGAATGAGCAAAGCTATAAAGGAAAGATTTTTATGATTTTTTTAAAATTTGACTGTAAGTGCTTGAATGATTTTTGGGGCAAAATGGACTGTAATTTTCTCTAAAACTATACAGTAAAATGACTTGTACATAAATACAGTAATAGTCAGGGTCACTCTGAAAAAATATCAAATGACAGAATGAGCAAACCTATAAAGGAAAGATTTTTATGATTTTTTGAAAATTGGACTGTAAGTTTTTGAATGAATTTTGGGGATAATGTGATTGTACTTTTCTCCAAAACTATACAGTAAAATGACTTGTAAATAAATACAGTAATAGTCAGGGTCACTCTAAACATAAATACATTAATAGTCAGGGTCACTCTGAACAAATATCAAATGACAGAATGAGCAAACCTATAAAGGAAAGATTTTTATGATTTTTTGAAAATTGGACTGTGTTTTTGAATGAATTTTGGGGATAATGTGACTGTACTTTTCTCCAAAACTATACAGTAAAATGACTGACTTGTAAATAAATACAGTAATAGTCAGGGTCACTCTGAACAAATATCAAATGACAGAATGAGCAAACCTATAAAGGAAAGAGTTTTATGAATTGTTGAAAATTGGACATTGCAAGTGCTTGAATGAATTTTGGGGCAAATTGGACTGTAATTTTCTCTAAAACTATACAGTAAAATGACTTGTATATAAATACAGTAATAGTCAGGGTCACTCTGAACAAATATCAAAGGACAGAATGAGCAAATCTATAAAGGAAAGATTTTTATGAATTTTTGAAAATTGGAAACAATGTAAGTGTTTGAATAGACAGATTATTTGCCGTTTGACTGCCCTTTTCTCCAAAAAATATACAGTAGAATGACTTGTACATAAATACAGTAATAGTCAGGGTCACTCTGAACAAATATCAAAGGACAGAATGAGCAAACCTAAAAAGGAAAGATTTTTATGATTTTTTTGAAAATTGGACTGTAATTGTTTGAATAAATTTTGGGGATAATTTGACTGTACCTTTCTCCAAAACTATACAGTAAAATGACTTCTAAATAAATACAGTAATAGTTAGGGTCACTCTGAACAAAAATCAAATGACAGAATGAGCAAACCTATAAAGGAAAGATTTTTATGAATTTTTGAAAATTGGACAGTGTAAGTGCTTGAATTAATTTTGGGGAGAATTTGACTGTACTTTTCTCCAAAACTATATAGTAAGATGATGACTTGTAAATAAATACAGTAATAGTCAGGGTCCCTTTGAACAAATATCAAATGGCAGAATGGGCAAACCTATAAAGGAACGATTTTTATGAATTATTGCAAATTGGACAGTGTAAGTGCTTGAATGAATGTTGGGGCGAATTTGACTGTACTTTTCTCCAAAACTATACAGTAAAATGACTTGTTACTACATACAGTAATAGTCTGGGTCACTCTAAACAAATATCAAATGACAGAATGAGAAAACCTATAAAGGAAAGATTTTTAAGATATTTTTGAAAATTGGACTGTAAGTGCTTGATTGAATTTTGGGGAGAGTTTGACTGCACTTTTCTCCAAAACTATACAGTAAAATGACTTGTAAATAAATACAGTAATAGTCAGTGTCACTCTGAAAAAATATCAAAAGACAGAATGAGCAAACCTATAAAGGAAAGATTTTAATGATTTTTTGAAATTGGACTGTAAGTGCTTGAATGATTTTTGGGGAGAGTTTGACTGCACTTTTCTCCAAAACTATACAGTAAAATGACTTGTAAATAAATACAGTAATAGTCAGTGTCACTCTGGACAAATATCAAATGACAGAATGAGCAAACCTATAAAGGAAATAAAGGAAAGATTTTTTATGAATTTTTGGAAATTGGACAGTGTAAGTGTTTGAATAGACAGATTATTTGCAGTTTGACTGCACTTTTCTCCAAAAATATACAGTAAAATGACTTGCAAATAAATACAGTTATAGTCAGGGTCAC
Organism: Pseudorasbora parva; assembly: GCF_024679245.1. Lineage (NCBI taxonomy): Eukaryota > Metazoa > Chordata > Actinopteri > Cypriniformes > Gobionidae > Pseudorasbora > Pseudorasbora parva. Next base: position 35,377,829 of record NC_090185.1, on the reverse strand, counting down.
TTTGAACAAATATCAAATGACAGAATGAGCAAACCTATAAAGGAAAGAGTTTTATGGATTGTTGAAAATTGGAGAGTGCAAGTGCTTGAATTAATTTTGGGGCAAATTTGACTGCACTTTTCTCCAAAATTATACAGTAAAATGACTTGTAAATAAATGCAGTAATAGTCAGGGTCACTTTAAACAAATATCAATTGACAGAATGAGCAAAGCTATAAAGGAAAGATTTTTATGAATTTTTGAAAATTGTACACAGTGTAAGTGTTTGAATAGACCTATTTGCAGTTTGACTGCACTTTTCTCCCAAAATATACAGTAAAACTACTTGTAAATAAATACAGTAATAGTTAGGGTCACTCTGAACAAAAATCATATCACCGAATGAGCAAACCTATAAAGGAAAGGTTTTTATTAATTTTTGAAAATCGGACAGTGTAAGTGCTTGAATGAATTTTGGGGAGAATTTGACTGTACTTTTCTCCACAGCTATACAGTACGATAATTTGTAAATAAATACAATAATAGTCAGGGTCCCCTTGAACAAATATCAAATGGCAGAATGGGCAAACCTATAAAGGAACGATTTTTATGAATTTTTGCAAATTGGACAGTTTAAGTGCTTGAATGAATTTTGGGGCGAATTTGAATGTACTTTTCTCCAAAACTATACCGTAAAATGACTTGTTACTACATACAGTAATAGTCAGGGTCACTCTTAACAAATATCAAATGACAGAATGAGAAAACCTATAAAGGAAAGATTTTTATGAATTTTTGAAAATTGTACACAGTGTAAGTGTTTGAATAGACCTATTTGCAGTTTGACTGCACTTTTCTCCCAAAATATATAGTAAAACGACTTGTAAATAAATACAGTAATAGTCAGGGTCACTCTCAACAAATATCAAATGACAGAATGAGAAAACCTATAAAGGAAAGATTTTTATGAATTTTTGCAAAAATGGGACAGTGTAAGTTCTTGAATGCACGTTGATATTTAAGGGCAAGTTTGATTGTACTTTTCTCTAAAACTATACAGTAAAATGACTTGTTTGACTGCACCTTTCTCCAAAACTATACAGTAAAATTACTTGTGAATGAATACAGTAATAGTCAGGGTCACTCTGAACAAATATCAAATGACAGAATGAGTAAACCTATAAAAGAAAGATTTTTATGATTTTTTGAAAATTGGACTGTAAGTGTTTGAATGAATTTTGGGGATAATGTGACTGTACGTTTCTCCAAAACTATACAGTAAAATGACTTGCAAATAAATACAGTAATAGTCAGTGTCACTCTGAAAAAATATCAAATGACAGAATGAGCAAACCTATAAAAAAAATATTGTTATGTTTTTTTTTTGTTGAAAATTGTATAGTGTTTGAATTCAATTTGATTTTGGCGCATATTCGACTGTTCTTTTCTCTAAAACTATACAGTAAAATGACTTGTACATAAATACAGTAATAGTCGGGGTCACTCTAAACAAATATTACATGACAGAATGAGCAAACCTATAAAGGAAAGATTTTTTATGAATTTTTGAAAATTGGACACAATGTAAGTGTTTGAATAGACAGATTATTTGCAGTTTGACTGCCCTTTTCTCAAAAAATATACAGTAGAATGACTTGTAAATAAATATAGTAATAGTTAGGGTCACTTTGAACAAATATCAAATGACAGAATGGGCAAACCTATAAAGGAAAGATTTTTATGAATTTTTGAAAATTGGACAGTGTAAGTGTTTGAATAGAACGTCTCGGTTACATATGTAACCCTCGTTCCCTGAGGAGGGAACGGAGACGCAACGTCAGTGACTGACGAATGGGGGTTTCGCTTAGAAGCCTATCATCTCCGAGACTAGAAAGCGCCCAATGGCAGTGCCAATGCCATGGGCATGCGAGATTTGCATGCGTAACTTCGCCTACCCACGTGGGTATATTTTTTATATAGCAGTAGCTGGCATCATCGCATTATGTTTTACCTGCTGAGGAGCCAAGTTGAACTCCGTTCCAGCGGTACAGCGGATGTGGCAACGGGACGTTACGTCTCCGTTCCCTCCTCAGGGAACGAGGGTTACATACGTAACCGAGACGTTCCCTTTCATTTAGTCACTCCGATGTAACGTCAGTGACTGACGAATGGGGGTCCCAATGCAATAACGCCATTCGGCTGTCTTCCAGTGCCCTGCGCAAGCGTGAGAACCCTGATGCAAGTTAGGACGGTCAAAGGCCTCTACTTAACGCAGGAATACCAAGGTACACTGGGAGGCATATTCCAGGAGGAGATATGCACCAAGATGCCTACCCGTAGGGAGGACTTAGGAATACACGTATGACCCCGGGGGGCTGCATACGGAAGATCACTGGGGTACCAGCCGCAGGTGGATTTTTAACCCCAGGGGGTGGCAAGGTTGCCAAGGGAATACACCCGCTCAGGGAGGCTTCCGGTGGAAATACAGATGTGGGGGTCGCCAGGAGGGGAACCATGCACATGGGGCACCTGGCCGGACACGAGTGTCTGGGCTAAGGGCAGACTTACTGGCGTCGGCGTCGACAGTGCTGGAGGAGCTCAGGGCTCTCGGGGAACTCACCTGAGAAAAATATTGCACGTATCCAGTCCGTGGAGTGACACCTGAGCCAATCCATTACCGGCCACTTGTAGAGGCGAGTACATAGTCGGATACAGGCTCCACCTGGCGAATGTGTTTGGTGTCGCCCAGCCTGCAGCTCTGCAGATGTCTGTCAGCGGAGCGCCATGTGCTAAAGCCCAAGAGGAGGCCACGCTCCGAGTGGAGTGGGTCCTGACCCCAAGGGGACATGGGCGGCCCTGCTGCTGGTAAGCCAAAACAATGGTGTCCCCTATCCAGTGAGACAGCCTTTGCTTTGAGAGAGCCTTCCCTTTCAGCTTCCCACCATAACAGACAAAGAGCTGGTCTGAGGTCCTGAAACACTGCGTCCTGTCTACGTAAGCGCGAAGGGCACGTACTGGACAGAGCAATGCCAAGGCTGGGTCTGCCTCCTCAAAAGGCAGCGCTTGCAGGTTCACCACCTGGTCTCTGAACGGAGTGGTGGGAACCTTGGGCACATATCCAGGCCGGGGTCTCAGGATCACGTGAGAGTCAGCCGGCCCGAATTCCAGGCACGCTTCGTCAACCGAAAATGCCTGCATGTCCCCTACCCTCTTGATGGAGGCCAGTGCGGTCAGGAGCGCTGTCTTCATAGACAAGAACTTAACATCTACTGACCGCAAAGGCTCAAATGGGGCCCTCTGCAGAGCACTTAGAACTACTGAGAGGTCCCAAGAGGGTATGAGAGGAGCACGAGGAGGATGTAGTCTCCTTGCACCCCTCAGGAACCTGATGACCAGGTCGTGCTTACTTACCGTTTTCCCGTCCAAGAGGTCATGGTAGGCGGCGACAGCGGCCACATAAACCTTCAGGGTGGATGGAGACAGCCTTCGATCCAACCCTTCCTGGAGGAAAGAGAGCACAGACCCAATCGGGAAGTGATGGTAGCCACCACTGGAGGTGGTAGGGTACTCAAACCTGCCGCGTCCCGTCCAGGAGCCACACGTGGAGGTTCCAAAGATCGGGACGCGGGTGCCACAGTGTGCCCTGTCTCTGAGTGAGTATATCCTGTCTCAGAGGAATCGGCCAGGGAGGGGCTGTCGCAAGGAGAACTAGTTCTGGGAACCAGGTCCGGCCGTGCCAGTACGGGGCGACCAAGATGACCTGCTCCTTGTCCTTCCTGACCTTGCACAGAACACTTGCAAGAAGGCTCACTGGGGGAAACGCATACTTGCGTAGGCCCTGCGGCCAGCTGTGCACCAGTGCATCCGTGCCAAGCGTGCCCTCGGTCAGGAATAGTACAGGCTGCAGTGGGACGAGTCGTGGGAGGCAAACAGATCTACCTGTGCGTCCCCGAACTGATCCCAAATCAGCTGGACCGACTGGGGATGGAGTCTCCACTCCCCAGGGATTGGCTGAAACCGTGAGAGCTCGTCGGCTGCACGGTTCAGGATCCCCGGGATATGGACAGCACGAAGGGACCTCAGGCGCTTCTGACTCCATAAAACGAGATGGCGGGCGAGTTGAGACATGCGGCGGGAGCTTAGACCACCCTGGTGGTTGATGTAGCTACTACGGCTGTGTTGTCCGATCTGACTAGTACGTGTTGACCCTTCAGCAACGCTCGGAAGCGGTGCAGGGCGAACCGTACTACCAGCAACTCGAGGCAATTGATATGCAGGAACCTCTCTAAAACTATACAGTAAAATGTTTTGTACATAAATACAGTAATAGTCAGGGTCACTCTGAACAAATATCAAAGGACAGAATGAGCAAACCTATAAAAAAATATTGTTATGTTTTTTGTTGTTGAAAATTGTACAGTGTTCGAATTCAATTTGATTATTGGGCAAGTTTGACTGCACTTTTCTCTAAAACTATACAGTAAAATGACTTGTAAATAAATACAGTAATATTCAGGGTCCCTCTGAACAAATTTCAAATGACAGAATGAGAAAACCTATGAAGTAAAATTGTTTATGAATTTTGGAAAAAATGGGACAGTGTAAGTATTTGAATGCAAGTTGATATTTGGGGGCATATTCGACTGTACTTTTCTCCAAAACTATACAGTAAAATTACTTGTAAATAAATACAGTAATAGTCAGGGTCACTCTGAACAAATATCAAAGGACAGAATGAGCAAACCTATAAAAAAAATATTGTTATGTTTTTTGTTGTTGAAAATTGTACAGTGTTCGAATTCAATTTGATTATTGGGCAAGTTTGACTGCACTTTTCTCTAAAACTATACAGTAAAATGACTTGTAAATAAATACAGTAATATTCAGGGTCCCTCTGAACAAATTTCAAACGACAGAATGAGAAAACCTATGAAGTAAAATTGTTTATGAATTTTGGAAAAAATGGGACAGTGTAAGTATTTGAATGCAAGTTGATATTTGGGGGCATATTCGACTGTACTTTTCTCCAAAACTATACAGTAAAATTACTTGTAAATAAATACAGTATTAGTCAGGGTCACTCTGAACAAATATCAAATGACAGAATGAGCAAAACTATAACGAAAATATTTTTATGGATTGTTAAAAATTGGAGAGTGCACTTGCTTGAATTACTTTTGGGGGCAAATTTGACTGTACTTTTCTCTAAAACTATACAGTAAAATGACTTGTACATAAATACAGTAATAGTCAGGGTCACTCTAAACAAATATCAAATGACAGAATGAGCAAACCTATAAAGGAAAGAGTTTTATGGATTGTTGAAAATTGGAGAGTGCAAGTCCTTGAATTAATTTTGGGGAGAGTTTGACTGCACTTTTCTCCAAAACTATACAGTAAAATTACTTGTAAATAAATACAGTAATAGTCAGTGTCACTCTGGACGAATATCAAATGACAGAATGAGCAAACCTATAAAGGAAATAAAGGAAAAAATTTTATGAATTTTTGGAAATTGGACAGTGTAAGTGTTTGAATAGACAGATTATTTGCAGTTTGACTGTACTTTTCTCCAAAAATATACAATAAAATGACTAGCAAATAAATACAGTAATAGTCAGGGTCACTTTAAACAAATATCAAATGACAGAATGAGCAAACCTATAAAGGAAAGATTTTTATGAATTTTTGAAAATTGGACACAGTGTAAGTGTTTGAATGGACCGATTTGCAGTTTGACTGCACTTTTCTCCCAAAATATACAGTACAACGTCTTGTAAATAAATTCAGTAATAGTTAGGGTCACTCTGAACCAAAATCAAATGACAGAATGAGCAAACCTATAAAGGAAAGATTTTTATGAATTTTAGAAAATTGGAAAGTGTAAGTGCTTGAATGAATTTTGGGGCGAATTTGACTGTACTTTTCTCCAAAACTATACAGTAAGATGACTTGTAAATAAATACAGTAATAGTCAGGGTCACTCTAAACCAATATCAAATGACAGAATGAGCAAACCTATAAAGGAAAGAGTTTTATGAATTGTTGAAAATTGGACAGTGCAAGTGCTTGAATGAATTTTGGGGCAAATTGGACTGTGCTTTTCTCTAAAACTATACAGTAAAATTACTTGTACATAAATACAGTAATAGTCAGGGTCACTTTGAACAAATATCAAATGACAGAATGAACAAACCTATAAAGGAAAGATTTTTATGATTTTTTGAAAATTGGACAGTGTAAGTGCTTGAATGAATTTTGGGAAGAATTTGACTGTACTTTTCTATAAAACTATACAGTAAAATGACTTGTAAATAAATACAGTAATATTCAGGGTCACTCTGAACATATTTCAAATGACAGAATGAGAAAACCTATGAGGTAAAATTGTTTATGAATTTTGGAAAAAATGGGACAGTGTAATTATTTGAATGCAAGTTGATATTTGGGGGCATATTCGACTGTACTTTTCTCCAAAACTATACAGTAAAATTACTTGTAAATAAATACAGTAATAGTCAGGGTCACTCTGAACAAATATCAAAGGACAGAATGAGCAAACCTATAAAAAAAATATTGTTATGTTTTTTGTTGTTGAAAATTGTACAGTGTTCGAATTCAATTTGATTATTGGGCAAGTTTGACTGCACTTTTCTCTAAAACTATACAGTAAAATGACTTGTAAATAAATACAGTAATATTCAGGGTCCCTCTGAACAAATTTCAAACGACAGAATGAGAAAACCTATGAAGTAAAATTGTTTATGAATTTTGGAAAAAATGGGACAGTGTAAGTATTTGAATGCAAGTTGATATTTGGGGGCATATTCGACTGTACTTTTCTCCAAAACTATACAGTAAAATTACTTGTAAATAAATACAGTAATAGTCAGGGTCACTCTGAACAAATTTCAAATGACAGAATGAGAAAACCTATGAAGTAAAATTGTTTATGAATTTTGGAAAAAAATGGGACAGTGTAAGTATTTGAATGCACGTTGATATTTGGGGGCATATTCGACTGTACTTTTCTCCAAAACTATACAGTAAAATTACTTGTAAATAAATACAGTTATAGTCAGGGTCACTCTGAACAAATATCAAATGACAGAATGAGCAAAACTATAAAGGAAAGATTTTTATGATTTTTTGAAAATTGGACAGTGTAAGTTCTTGAATGAATTTTGGGAAGAATTTGACTGTACTTTTCTATAAAACTTTACAGTAAAATGACTTGTAAATAAATACAGTAATATTCAGGGTCACTCTGAACATATTTCAAATGACAGAATGAGAAAACCTATGAGGTAAAATTGTTTATGAATTTTGGAAAAAAAATGGGACAGTGTAAGTATTTGAATGCACGTTGATTTTTGGGGGCATATTCGACTGTACTTTTCTCCAAAACTATACAGTAAAATTACTTGTAAATAAATACAGTAATAGTCAGGGTCACTCTGAACAAATATCAAATGACAGAATGAGCAAAACTATAAAGAAAATATTTTTATGGATTGTTGAAAATTGGAGAGTGCACTTGCTTGAATTACTTTTGGGGCAAATTTGACTGTACTTTTCTCTAAAACTATACAGTAAAATGTTTTGTACATAAATACAGTAATAGTCAGGGTCACTCTGAACAAATATCAAAGGACAGAATGAGCAAACCTATAAAAAAAATATTGTTATGTTTTTTGTTGTTGAAAATTGTACAGTGTTCGAATTCAATTTGATTATTGGGCAAGTTTGACTGCACTTTTCTCTAAAACTATACAGTAAAATGACTTGTAAATAAATACAGTAATATTCAGGGTCCCTCTGAACAAATTTCAAATGACAGAATGAGAAAACCTATTAAGTAAAATTGTTTATGAATTTTGGAAAAAATGGGACAGTGTAAGTATTTGAATGCAAGTTGATATTTGGGGGCATATTCGACTGTACTTTTCTCCAAAACTATAAAGTAAAATTACTTGTAAATAAATACAGTAATAGTCAGGGTAACTCTGAACAAATATCAAAGGACAGAATGAGCAAAACTAAAACGAAAATATTTTTATGGATTGTTAAAAATTGGAGAGTGCACTTGCTTGAATTACTTTTGGGGGCAAATTTGACTGTACTTTTCTCTAAAACTATACAGTAAAATGACTTGTACATAAATACAGTAATAGTCAAGGTCACTCTAAACAAATATCAAATGACAGAATGAGCAAACCTATAAAGGAAAGAGTTTTATGGATTGTTGAAAATTGGAGAGTGCAAGTCCTTGAATTAATTTTGGGGAGAGTTTGACTGCACTTTTCTCCAAAACTATACAGTAAAATTACTTGTAAATAAATACAGTAATAGTCAGTGTCACTCTGGACGAATATCAAATGAAAGAATGAGCAAACCTATAAAGGAAATAAAGGAAAGATTTTTATGAATTTTTGGAAATTGGACAGTGTAAGTGTTTGAATAGACAGATTATTTGCAGTTTGACTGTACTTTTCTCCAAAAATATACAATAAAATGACTAGCAAATAAATACAGTAATAGTCAGGGTCACTTTAAACAAATATCAAATGACAGAATGAGCAAACCTATAAAGGAAAGATTTTTATGAATTTTTGAAAATTGGACACAGTGTAAGTGTTTGAATGGACCGATTTGCAGTTTGACTGCACTTTTCTCCCAAAATATACAGTACAACGTCTTGTAAATAAATTCAGTAATAGTTAGGGTCACTCTGAACCAAAATCAAATGACTAAATGAGCAAACCTATAAAGGAAAGATTTTTATGAATTTTTGAAAATTGGACAGTGTAAGTGCTTGAATGAATTTTGGGGCGAATTTGACTGTACTTTTCTCCAAAACTATACAGTAAGTTGACTTGTAAATAAATACAGTAATAGTCAGGGTCACTCTAAACCAATATCAAATGACAGAATGAGCAAACCTATAAAGGAAAGAGTTTTATGAATTGTTGAAAATTGGACAGTGCAAGTGCTTGAATAAATTTTGGGGCAAATTGGACTGTACTTTTCTCTAAAACTATACAGTAAAATTACTTGTACATAAATACAGTAATAGTCAGGGTCACTTTGAACAAATATCAAATGACAGAATGAGCAAACCTATAAAGGAAAGATTTTTATGATTTTTTGAAAATTGGACAGTGTAAGTGCTTGAATGAATTTTGGGAAGAATTTGACTGTACTTTTCTATAAAACTATACAGTAAAATGACTTGTAAATAAATACAGTAATATTCAGGGTCACTCTGAACATATTTCAAATGACAGAATGAGAAAACCTATGAGGTAAAATTGTTTATGAATTTTGGAAAAAATGGGACAGTGTAAGTATTTGAATGCAAGTTGATATTTGGGGGCATATTCGACTGTACTTTTCTCCAAAACTATACAGTAAAATTACTTGTAAATAAATACAGTAATAGTCAGGGTCACTCTGAACAAATATCAAAGGACCGAATGAGCAAACCTATAAAAAAAATATTGTTATGTTTTTTGTTGTTGAAAATTGTACAGTGTTCGAATTCAATTTGATTATTGGGTAAGTTTGACTGCACTTTTCTCTAAAACTATACAGTAAAATGACTTGTAAATAAATACAGTAATATTCAGGGTCCCTCTGAACAAATTTCAAACGACAGAATGAGAAAACCTATTAAGTAAATTTGTTTATGAATTTTGGAAAAAATGGGACAGTGTAAGTATTTGAATGCAAGTTGATATTTGGGGTATATTCGACTGTACTTTTCTCCAAAACTATACAGTAAAATTACTTGTACATAAATACAGTAATAGTCAGGGTCACTTTGAACAAATATCAAATGACAGAATGAGCAAACCTATAAAGGAAAGATTTTTATGATTTTTTGAAAATTGGACAGTGTAAGTGCTTGAATGAATTTTGGGAAGAATTTGACTGTACTTTTCTATAAAACTATACAGTAAAATGACTTGTAAATAAATACAGTAATATTCAGGGTCACTCTGAACATATTTCAAATGACAGAATGAGAAAACCTATGAGGTCAAATTGTTTATGAATTTTGGAAAAAAAATGGGACAGTGTAAGTATTTGAATGCACGTTGATTTTTAGGGGCATATTCGACTGTACTTTTCTCCAAAACTATACAGTAAAATTACTTGTAAATAAATACAGTAATAGTCAGGGTCACTCTGAACAAATATCAAATGACAGAATGAGCAAAACTATAAAGAAAATATTTTTATGGATTGTTGAAAATTGGAGAGTGCACTTGCTTGAATTACTTTTGGGGCAAATTTGACTGTACTTTTCTCTAAAACTATACAGTAAAATGTTTTGTACATAAATACAGTAATAGTCAGGGTCACTCTGAACAAATATCAAAGGACAGAATGAGCAAACCTATAATAAAAATATTGTTATGTTTTTTGTTGTTGAAAATTGTACAGTGTTCGAATTCAATTTGATTATTGGGCAAGTTTGACTGCACTTTTCTCTAAAACTATACAGTAAAATGACTTGTAAATAAATACAGTAATATTCAGGGTCCCTCTGAACAAATTTCAAATGACAGAATGAGAATACCTATGAAGTAAAATTGTTTATGAATTTTGGAAAAAATGGGACAGTGTAAGTATTTGAATGCAAGTTGATATTTGGGGGCATATTCGACTGTACTTTTCTCCAAAACTATACAGTAAAATTACTTGTAAATAAATACAGTAATAGTCAGGGTCACTCTGAACAAATATCAAAGGACAGAATGAGCAAACCTATAAAAAAAATATTGTTATGTTTTTTGTTGTTGAAAATTGTACAGTGTTCGAATTCAATTTGATTATTGGGCAAGTTTGACTGCACTTTTCTCTAAAACTATACAGTAAAATGACTTGTAAATAAATACAGTAATATTCAGGGTCCCTCTGAACAATTTTCAAACGACAGAATGAGAAAACCTATGAAGTAAAATTGTTTATGAATTTTGGAAAAAATGGGACAGTGTAAGTATTTGAATGCAAGTTGATATTTGGGGGCAAATTCGACTGTACTTTTCTCCAAAACTATACAGTAAAATTACTTGTAAATAAATACAGTAATAGTCAGGGTCACTCTGAACAAATATCAAATGACAGAATGAGCAAAACTATAACGAAAATATTTTTATGGATTGTTAAAAATTGGAGAGTGCACTTGCTTGAATTACTTTTGGGGGCAAATTTGACTGTACTTTTCTCTAAAACTATACAGTAAAATGACTTGTACATAAATACAGTAATAGTCAGGGTCACTCTAAACAAATATCAAATGACAGAATGAGCAAACCTATAAAGGAAAGAGTTTTATGGATTGTTGAAAATTGGAGAGTGCAAGTCCTTGAATTAATTTTGGGGAGAGTTTGACTGCACTTTTCTCCAAAACTATACAGTAAAATTACTTGTAAATAAATACAGTAATAGTCAGTGTCACTCTGGACGAATATCAAATGACAGAATGAGCAAACCTATAAAGGAAATAAAGGAAAGATTTTTATGAATTTTTGGAAATTGGACAGTGTAAGTGTTTGAATAGACAGATTATTTGCAGTTTGACTGTACTTTTCTCCAAAAATATACAATAAAATGACTAGCAAATAAATACAGTAATAGTCAGGTTCACTTTAAACAAATATCAAATGACAGAATGAGCAAACCTATAAAGGAAAGATTTTTATGAATTTTTGAAAATTGGACACAGTGTAAGTGTTTGAATGGACCGATTTGCAGTTTGACTGCACTTTTCTCCCAAAATATACAGTACAACGTCTTGTAAATAAATTCAGTAATAGTTAGGGTCACTCTGAACCAAAATCAAATGACAGAATGAGCAAACCTATAAAGGAAAGATTTTTATGAATTTTAGAAAATTGGACAGTGTAAGTGCTTGAATGAATTTTGGGGCGAATTTGACTGTACTTTTCTCCAAAACTATACAGTAAGATGATTTGTAAATAAATACAGTAATAGTCAGGGTCACTCTAAACCAATATCAAATGACAGAATGAGCAAACCTATAAAGGAAAGAGTTTTATGAATTGTTGAAAATTGGACACAGTGTAAGTGTTTGAATGGACCGATTTGCAGTTTGACTGCACTTTTCTCCCAAAATATACAGTACAACGACTTGTAAATAAATTTAGTAATAGTTAGGGACACTCTGAACCAAAATCAAATGACAGAATGAGCAAACCTATAAAGGAAAGATTTTTATGAATTTTAGAAAATTGGACAGTGTAAGTGCTTGAATGAATTTTGGGGCGAATTTGACTGTACTTTTCTCCAAAACTATACAGTAAGATGACTTGTAAATAAATACAGTAAGATGACTTGTAAATAAATACAGTAATAGTCAGGGTCACTCTAAACCAATATCAAATGACAGAATGAGCAAACCTATAAAGGAAAGAGTTTTATGAATTGTTGAAAATTGGACAGTGCAAGTGCTTGAATGAATTTTGGGGCAAATTGGACTGTACTTTTCTCTAAAACTATACAGTAAAATGACTTGTACATAAATACAGTAATAGTCAGGGTCACTCTGAACAAATATCAAAGGACAGATTGAGCAAACCTATAAAGGAAAGATTGTTATGATTTTTTTGAAAATTGGACTGTAAGTGCTTGAATGAATTTTGGGGAGAGTTTGACTGCACTTTTATCTAAAACTATACAGTAAAATTACTTGTAAATAAATACAAATAAATACTTGTAAGTAATATTCAGGGTCACTCTGAACAAATTTCAAATGACAGAATGAGAAAGCCTATGAAGTAAAATTGTTTATGAATTTTTGAAAAAATGTGACAGTTTAAGTATTTGAATGCACGTTGATATTTTTTGGGCAAGTTTGATTGTACTTTTCTCTAAAACTATACAGTAAAATGACTTGTTGTACAGTATACAGTAAAATGACTTGCTTGAATGAATTTTGGGGAGAGTTTGACTGCACCTTTCTCCAAAACTATATAGTAAAATTACTTGTAAATAAATACAGTAATTGGTCGGGGTAACTCTGAACAAATATCAAATGACTGAATGAGCAAACCTATAAAGGAAATGTTTTTATGAATTTTGGAAAATTGGACACAGTGTAAGTGTTTGAATAGACTTGGCCAAACATGTATTCAAAATTTCACACTTGTAACTTATGATGAATCTATTACCATATATAGAAAGTTCAAGTTCATAGGATCCAGGGTCAGAAGTTTTATTTTTTTCATAAAAAGTCATTTTTTCTTTGAAAAGTCAATTTTAAGTAAATATTTCATTATTAGTCTATTTGTTTGCATAGAAAGCTCAAGTTCATAAAAAATAAGTTCAAAGCTCATTCTTGAACTACTGATAAAATATAAGGAGTCTATTGTTTATGTATAGAAAGTTCAAATTCATAGGATCCAGGGTCAGATTTTTTTTTTCAAAAAGTCATGTTTGAACTTCTGAAGAAACACCATAAAGCCATAAGTGAGTTTATACATGTAAAGTTCAAACACTCTTTGGCTAAAACATTTATTCAACAATTCACACTTGAACTACTGATGAATCTATTACTATGTATAGAAAGTTCAATTTCATAGGGTCCAGGGTCAGAATTTTTATTTTTCAAAAAAAGTAATCCTTCAACTACTAATAGTAAGTAAGTAATCATTCAACTACAGAAGGATTCTATTCGTATATAGAAAGTTCAAGTTCAAATACTCTTTGGCAAAAAAAGGTTAAAAGTTCATCCTTGAACAATGGAATCTATTAGTATATATGAAAGTTCAAGTTCAAAGACTCTGGTAAAAAAAAATAAGTTCAAAATTTCACCCTTGAAATACTGATGACTGTTACTATGTATAGAAAGTTCAAGTTCATAGGATCCAGGGTCAGAAAGTTTTTTTTTTTTTTTTTAACTCATCCTTCAACTGCTGATGAAACTACAGAAGGATTCTATTCATATATAGAAAGTTCAAATTCAAATACTCTTAGCAAAAATAAGTTCAACTATTCATCCTTGAACTACTTATGAAACAACAGAAGGAATCTATTCGTATGAATAGAAAGTTCAAGTTTTTAGAATCAAGGGTCAGAATATTTTTTCAATATAATCCTTAATCATATTACGAGTCTATTGTTATGCATAGAAAGCTCAAGTTCAAAGACTCTGGTAAAAAAATAAGTTCAAAATTTCACCCTTGAAATACTGATGACTGTTACTATGTATAGAAAGTTCAAGATCATAGAATCTAGGGTGATTTTTTTTATTTTTCACAAAAAGTCATGCTTGAACTACTGATGAAACATTTGGTGTCTATTGGTATGCATAGAAAGTGCACGTTCATATATTCCCGTGTCAGAAAAATTGTTCAAAACGTCATGTTTAAACTTCTGAAGAATCACCATGAAGTCATATGTATAGAAAGTTGAATCTATGATGAACTACTGATGAATCTATTACTATGTATAGAAAGTTACAGTTCATAGACCCTTTGGCAAAAAATAAGTTCAAAAGTTCATCCTTGAACTACTGATGAAACATTAGGAGTCTATTGGTATGCATAGAAAGTTCAAGTTCATAGATTCCAGGGTCAGAAAAAATAGTTCAAAAAGTCATGTTTGAACTTCTGAAGAAACACTATAAGAAAGTTTGCACATTTTAAGTTGACAGACTGCTTGGCCAAAAATGTATTCAAAAAAGTGTACACTTGAACTACTGATGAATCTATTACTATGTATAGAAAGTTCAAGTTCATAGACTCTTGGCAATAAATAAGTTCAAAAGATCATCCTTGGACTACAGAATCTATTAGAAAGTTATAAAGTTCAAGTTCAAAGACTTATCCTTGATACAGATAGTATGAAGAGAAAGTTCAAGTTCATAGAATCCAGGGTTAGAATTTTTCTTCAAAAAGTCACATTTGGACTTTTGATAAAACATCAGAAAGTCATAAGTTACTGATGAAACATCCAAAGTATATACATGTATATAAACTCAAAAATGTAAAGAGTCTTTGGCTAGTAATGTTCAAAATGTCATTCTTGAACTGCGATGAAACATTGAAGTCTGTGAGTCTGAGCTTTAACGTTCTAAACATTCATACAAATTCGGCCACAAAAAGGTTCCATATTTAACTACTGAACATATTTCTGGCCAT
Source organism: Pseudorasbora parva (assembly GCF_024679245.1). NCBI lineage: Eukaryota > Metazoa > Chordata > Actinopteri > Cypriniformes > Gobionidae > Pseudorasbora > Pseudorasbora parva. The sequence goes on along the minus strand of NC_090185.1, from coordinate 35,362,680 downwards.
TTAATATCAGATGGTTTCTAGACAATATATTGTATAAACAAACAAAAAAACCTTCTGTGCATTCGTATTTGGTCAGAAATATATCCTATAGGTCAAATATGTATTTCTTTCGAAGGGGAAATGCATATAAGAACTCGTTGTAGATTGAAGAGATTAGCGCTTTTGCACTGCATTGCATATAAAAACTCGCGGTGCTTCGACGAGAGTACCTTTGCATAGCATAGAAAGCATTGTGGATTTAAGAATTAGCATTTTGCCATTGCGTATAATATTTCGCTGTGCAATTGCATACGAAAAAACACGTGCATAGAAGACTTTTGCATGCAGTGCATACAAAAATCTTTTGTGCATTCAAGAAATTAGTGGTTTCTAATTCATTGCATTTAAATCGCTGTGCACTCCGAGTAAGTATTTGTGCATTGCATTAAATACGGAAAAACGTGTGCAATAAGATTAGTTTATTCTGAATTGCATTGCATGCAAAAAAACTTGTGCAATGAGGAGATTATTGCTTTTGCATTGCATTGCATGCGAAAAAAAACTCGTGCATAGAAGACTTTTGCATGCATTGCATACAAATACATTTTGTTCATTCAAGAAATTAGTGGTTTCTAATGCATTGCATTTAAGTCGCTGTGCACTGAGGGTAGGTGTTTTTGCATTGCATTGAATACGAAAAACCTTGTGCAATAAGATTAGTTATTCTGCATTGCATTGCATGCAAAAAAAACTTGTGCAATGAGGAGATTATTGCTTTTGCATTGCATTGCATAAAAAACTCGCATTGCACCGAAGAGCCAGTGTCTTTGCATTGCATAGATCTCGTGCAATGAAGTTAATGGCGGTTTTGTGTTCCATATTAGAATTCGCGGTGCAATAAAGAAAAGAGTGCTTTTGCATTGCATTGCATTGCATACTAAAAATCTCGTGCATAGAAGACTTTTGAATGCATTGCATACAAAAACATTTTGTTCATTCAAGAAATTAGTGGTTTCTAATGCATTGCATTTAAGTCGCTGTGCACTGAGGGTAGGTGTTTTTGCATTGCATTGAATACGAAAAACCTTGTGCAATAAGATTAGTTATTCTGCATTGCATTGCATGCAAAAAAAACTTGTGCAATGAGGAGATTATTGCTTTTGCATTGCATTGCATAAAAAACTCGCATTGCACCGAAGAGCCAGTGTCTTTGCATTGCATAGATCTCGTGCAATGAAGTTAATGGCGGTTTTGTGTTCCATATTAGAATTCGCGGTGCAATAAAGAAAAGAGTGCTTTTGCATTGCATTGCATTGCATACTAAAAATCTCGTGCATAGAAGACTTTTGAATGCATTGCATACAAAAACATTTTGTTCATTCAAGAAATTAGTGGTTTCTAATGCATTGCATTTAAGTCGCTGTGCACTGAGAATAGGTGTTTTTGCATTGCATTGAATACGGAAAAACTTGTGCAATAAGATTAGTTTATTCTGCATTGCATTGCATGCAAAAAAAACTTGTGCAATGAGGAGATTATTGCTTTTGCATTGCATTGCATAAAAAACTCGCAATTTACCGAAGAGCCAGTGTCTTTGCATTGCATAGATCTCGTGCAATGAAGTTAATGGCGGTTTTGTGTTCCATATTAGAATTCGCGGTGCAATAAAGAGAAGAGTGCTTTTGCATTGCATTGCATTGCATACTAAAAATCTCGTGCATAGAAGACTTTTGCATGCATTGCATACAAAAACATTTTGTTCATTCAAGAAATTAGTGGTTTCTAATGCATTGCATTTAAGTCGCTGTGCACTGAGAGTAGGTGTTTTTGCAATGCACTGAATACGAAAAACCTTGTGCAATAAGATTAGTTATTCTGCATTGCATTGCATGCAAAAAAACTTGTGCAATGAGGAGATTATTGCTTTTGCATTGCATTGCATAAAAAACTCGCATTGCACCGAAGAGCCAGTGTCTTTGCATTGCATAGATCTCGTGCAATTAAGTTTATAGCGGTTTTGTGTGGCATGTTAGAATTCGCGATGGAATAAAGAGATAAGTGCTTTCGCAATGCATTGAAAAAACTCGTGTATAGAAGACTTTTGCATGTATTGCATTCAAAAATCTTTTTTGCATTCAAGAAATTAGTGGTTTCTATTGCATTGCATTTAAGTCGCTTTGCAATGAGAGTAGGTGTTTTTGCATTGCATTGAATACGAAAAACCTTGTGCAATAAGCTAATCTTGTGCTAATCTTAGTTATTCTGCATTGCATAGCATGCAATAAAAACTTGTGCAATGAGGAGATTATTGCTTTTGCATTGCATTGCATAAAAAAATCGCATTGCACCGAAGAGCCAGTGTCTTTGCATTACACAGAACTCGTGCAATGAAGATATTAGCGGTTTTGTGTTCCATATTAGAAATCGCGGTGCAATAAAGAGAAGAGTGCTTTTGCATTGCATTGCATTTGCATACTAAAAAACTCGTGCATAGATGACTTTTGCATTCATTGCATACAAAAACATTTTGTTCATTCAAGAAATTAGTGGTTTCTAAAAAACTCGTGCATAGAAGACTTTTGCATCCATTGCATAACAAAAACTTTTTGTTCATTCAAGAAATTAGTGGTTTCTAATGCATTGTATTTAAGTCGCTGTGCACTAAGAGTAGGTGTTTTTGTTTTTGCATTGAATAAGATTGAATAAGGCATTGAATAAGAAAAACCTTGTGCAATAAGATTAGTTTATTCTGCATTGCATTGCATGCAAAAAAACTTGTGCAATGAGAAGTATTGCTTTTGCATTGCATTGCATAAAAAACTCGCATTGTACCGAAGAGCCAGTGTCTTTGAATTGCATAGATTTCGTGCAATGAAGTTAATAGCGCTTTTGTGTTCCATATTAGAATTCGCAGTGCAATAAAAAGAAGAGTGCTTTTGCATTGCATTTCATTGCATACAAAAAAACTCGTGCATAGAAGACTTTTGCATGCATTGCATACAAAAAACTCGCATTGCACCGCAGAGCCAGTGTCTTTGCATTGCATAGATCTCGTGCAATTAAGTTAATAGCGGTTTTGTGTTCCATATTAGAATTCGTAGTGCAATAAAAAGAAGAGTGCTTTTGCATTGCATTGCATACGAAAAAAATCGTGCATAGAAGACTTTTGCATCCATTGCATAAAAAAACTTTTTGTTCTTTCAAGAAATTAGTGGTTTCTAATGCATTGTATTAAGTCGCTGTGCACTGAGAGTAGGTGTTTTTGTTTTTGCATTGAATAAGAATGAATAAGGCATTGAATAAGAAAAACCTTGTGCAATAAGATTAGTTTATTCTGCATTGCATTGCATGCAAAAAAACTTGTGCAATGAGATTATTGCTTTTGCATTGCATTGCATTGCAATAAAAACTCGCATTGCACAGAAGAGCCAGTGTCTTTGCATTGCATAGATCTCGTGCAATGAAGTTAATAGCGCTTTTGTGTTCCATATTAGAATTCGCAGTGCAATAAAAAGAAGAGTTCTTTTGCATTGCATTGCATTGCATACGAAAAAACTCGTGCATAGAAGACTTTTGCATGCATTGCATACAAAAACATTTTGTTCATTCAAGAAATTAGTGGTTTCAAATGCATTGCATTTAAGTCGCTGTGCACTGAGAGTAGGTGTTTTTGCAATGCATTGAATAAGAAAAACCTTGTGCAATAAGATTAGTTTATTTTACATTGCATTGCATGCAAAAAAACGTGTGCAATGAGGAGATTATTGCTTTTGCATTGCATTGCATTGCATAAAAACTCGCATTGCAGCAAAGAGCCACTGTCTTTGCATTGCATAGATCTCGTGCAATGAAGTTAATAGCGCTTTTGTGTTCCATATTAGAATTCGCAGTGCAATAAAAAGAAGAGTGCTTTTGAATTGCATTGCATTGCATACAAAAAAACTCGTGCATAGAAGACTTTTGCATGCATTGCATACAAAAAACTCGCATTGCACCGCAGAGCCAGTGTCTTTGCATTGCATAGATCTCTTGCAATGAAGTTAATAGCGGTTTTGTGTTCCATATTAGAATTCGCGGTGCAATAAAGAGAAGAGTGCTTTTGCATTGCAATGCTTTGCATACTAAAAATTTCGTGCATAGAAGACATTTGCATGCAATGTATTCAAAAACCTTTTTTGCATTCAAGAAATTAGTGGTTTAAATGCATTGCTTTAAGTCGCTGTGCAATGAGAGTAGGTGTTTTTGCATTGCATTGAACACGAAAAACTTTGTGCAATAACATCAGTTATTCGGCATTGCATTGCATGCAAAAAAACTTGTGCAATGAGAAGTATTGCTTTTGCATTGCATTGCATAAAAAACTCGCATTGCACCGAAGAGCCAGTGTCTTTGAATTGCATAGATTTCGTGCAATGAAGTTAATAGCGCTTTTGTGTTCCATATTAGAATTCGCAGTGCAATAAAAAGAAGAGTGCTTTTGCATTGCATTGCATTGCATACAAAAAAACTCGTGCATAGAAGACTTTTGCATGCATTGCATACAAAAAACTCGCATTGCACCGCAGAGCCAGTGTCTTTGCATTGCATAGATATCGTGCAATGAAGTTAATAGCGGTTTTGTGTTCCATATTAGAATTCGTAGTGCAATAAAAAGAAGAGTGCTTTTGCATTGCATTGCATACGAAAAAAACCGTGCATAGAAGACTTTTGCATCCATTGCATACAAAAACTTTTTGTTCATTCAAGAAATTAGTGGTTTCTAATGCATTGTATTAAGTCGCTGTGCACTGAGAGTAGGTGTTTTTGCAATGCATTGAATAAGAAAAACCTTGTGCAATAAGATTAGTTTATTCTGCATTGCATTGCATGCAAAAAAAACTTGTGCAATGAGGAGATTATTGCTCTTGCATTGCATTGCATTGCATAAAAAACTCGCATTGCACCGAAGAGCCAGTGTCTTTGCATTGCATAGATCTCGTGCAATGAAGTTAATAGCGGTTTTGTGTTCCATATTAGAATTCGCGGTGCAATAAAGAGAAGAGTTGCATTGCATAGATCTCGTGCAATGAAGTTAATAGCGCTTTTGTGTTCCATATTAGAATTCGCAGTGCAATAAAAAGAAGAGTGCTTTTGCATTGCATTCCATTGCATACAAAAAAACTCGTGCATAGAAGACTTTTGCATGCATTGCATACAAAAAACTCGCATTGCACCGCAGAGCCAGTGTCTTTGCATTGCATAGATCTCGTGCAATGAAGTTAATAGCGGTTTTGTGTTCCATATTAGAATTCGTATGGCAATAAAAAGAAGAGTGCTTTTGCATTGCATCGCATACGAAAAAAATCGTGCATAGAAGACTTTTGCATCCATTGCATACAAAAACTTTTTGTTCATTCAAGAAATTAGTGGTTTCTAATGCATTGTATTAAGTCGCTGTGCACTGAGAGTAGGTGTTTTTGCAATGCATTGAATAAGAAAAACCTTGTGCAATAAGATTAGTTTATTCTGCATTGCATTGCATGCAAAAAAAACTTGTGCAATGAGGGATTATTGCTATTGCATTGCATTGCATAAAAAACTCGCATTGCACCGAAGAGCCAGTGTCTTTGTATTGCATAGATCTCGTGCAATGAAGTTAATAGCGCTTTTGTGTTCCATATTAGAATTCGCAGTGCAATAAAAAGAAGAGTGCTTTTGCATTGCATTGCATACGAAAAAACTTGTGCAATGGGGAGATTATTGCTTTTGCATTGCATTGCATACGAAAAAACTCGTGCATAGTGGACTTTTGCATTCATTGCATACAAAAACATTTTGTTCATTCACGAAATTATTGGTTTCTAATGCATTGCATTTAAGTCGCTGTGCACTGAGAGTAGGTGTTTTTGCAATGCATTGATACGAAAAACCTTGTGCAATAAGATTAGTTATTCTGCATTGCATTCCATGCAAAAAAAACTTGTGCAATGAGGGATTATTGCTATTGCATTGCATAAAAAACTCGCATTGCAGCAAAGAGCCACTGTCTTTGCATTGCATAGATCTCGTGCAATGGAAGTTAATAGCGCTTTCTTGTTCCATATTAGAATTCGCGGTGCAATAAAAAAGAAGAGTGCTTTTGCATTGAATACGAAATGCAACGAATATCTCGTGCAATGAAGTTAATAGCGGTTTTGTGTTCCATTTTAGAATTCGCGGTGCAATAAAGAGAAGAGTGCTTTTGCATTACATTGCATTGCATACTAAAAAACTCGTGCATAGAAGACTTTTTGCATTCATTGCATATAAATACATTTTGTTCATTCAAGAAATTAGTGGTTTCTAATGCATTGCATTTAAGTCGATGTGCAATGAGAGTAGGTGTTTTTGCATTGCATTGAATACGAAAAACCTTGTGCAATAAGATTAGTTATTCTGCATTGCATTGCATGCAAAAAAACTTGTGCAATGAGGAGATTATTGCTTCTGGATTGCATTGCTTAAAACTCACATTGCACCCCATAGCGAGTGTCTCTGCATTGCATAGATCTCGTGCAATGAAGTTAATAGCGGTTTTGTCTTCCATTTTAGAATTCGCGGTGCAATAAAGAGAAGAGCGCTTTTGCATTGCATTGCATTGCATGCGAAAAAACTCGTGCATAGAAGACTTTTGCAAAATACAAAAACCTTTTGTGCATTCAAGAAATTAGTGGTTTCTAATGCATTGCATTTAAGTCGATGTGCACTGAGAGTAGGTGTTTCTTTGCATTGCATTGAATACGAAAAACCTTGTGCAATGAGGAGTTTATTGGTTTTGCATTGCATTGCATAAAAAAACTCGCTTTGCAGAGACAGTGCCTTTGCGTTGCATACATCTCGTGCAATGAAGGTATTAGCAATAACAAGATATTAGCAATACCATTGCATTGAATACGGAAAAACTTGTGCAATGAGATTAGTGCTTAAGTATTGCATACAAAAAATATTTTTCACAAGAAGTCACCCTTGAACTCCTAATGAAAAATTAGAAAGCTCAAGTTCATAGGATCCAGGGTCAGCATTTTTATTTTTCAAAAAGTCATTTGAAGATCAAAGACTCCTTGGCCAAAATGTATTCAAAATTATTTCACACTTGAACTACTGAAAATTGTATTACTCTGTATAGAAAGTTCCAGTTCATAGACTGTTTGGAAAAAAATAAGTTCAAAGCTCATACTTGAACTACTGATGAAATATAAGGAGTCTATTGTTTATGTATAGAAAGTTCAAGTTCATAGGATCCAGGGTCAGAATTTTTTTTTTTTTTTTTTTTTTTTAAAGTCATCCTTCAACTACTGATGGAATTATTTCCTTATAGGAATCTATACGTATATAGAAAGTTCATGTTCAAATACTCTTATGCAAAAAATAAATTCAAAAGTTCATCCTTGAACTACAGAATCTATTAGTATATACAGAAAGTTCAAGTTCATATGGGTATGCATGGAAAGTTCAAGTTAACAGAATCCAGGCTCAGATTGTTTTGTTTCAAAAAGTCATGTTTGAACTTCTGAAGAAACACCATAAAGCCATAAGTGAGTTCATACATTTAAAGTTCAAACACTCCTTGGCCAAAAAATGTATTCAAAATTTCACACTTGAACTACTGATGAATTTATTACTATGTATAGAAAGTTCAAGTTCATAGGATCGAGGGTCAGAATTTTTATTTTTCAAAAAAGTCTTCCTTAAACTACAGATGAAACAACAGAAGTAATCTATTCGTATATAGAAAGTTCAAGTTCAAATACTCTTAGTCAAAAATAAGTTGTGTGTATTCTAGGATAGTACAAGATTGATACGTAGTTCAAGATTTAAGTTTTGAATTTATTTTTACCAGAGTGTTTGAACTTGAACTTTCTATATAAACTTTATATAGAAAGTTCAAGTTCAATCACTCTGGTAAAAGTAAATTAAAAACTTCAATCTTGAACTACGTATGAAACAACAGAAGGAGTCTATTGGTATACATAGAAAGTTCAAGTTCACAGAATCCAGGGTCAGATTGTTTTTTTGTTTTTTTTCACACACAAAAAATATATTCAAAATTTCACACTTGAACTACTGATGATTCTGTTATTACACAAGTTCAGTAGTTCAAGTGTGAAATTTTGTGTGAAAATAGAAAGTTCAAGTTTATAGGATTCAGGGTCAGAATTTTTTTTCTTCAAAAAGTCATCCCTGAACTACTGACAAAAAAACAGTCTATTGTTATGCATAGAAAATCAAGTTCGTAGAATCTAGAGTTAGATTTTTTTTCAACAAGACATTTGATTTACTGATGAAACTTCAGAAAGTATTTAAGTCTATATATATAAATATTAAGTTAAAAGACTATTTGACCAAAAATTAGTTTATACTTGAATTACTGATGAAACATGAGGAGTCTATTGGTGACTCTGACTATTACTGTTTTTATTTACAAGTCATTTTACTGTATAGTTTTAGAGAAAAGTACAGTCGAACTGCAAAAAATCAGTCTATTCAAACACTTACACTGTGTCCAATTTTCAAAAATTCATAAAAATATTTCCTTTATACTTTTGCTCATTCAGTCATTTGATATTTGTTCAGAGTGACCCTGACTACTGCTGTATTTATTTACAAGTAATTTTACTGTATAGTTTTGAAGAAAAGTGCAATCAAACTCTCCCAAAATTCATTCAAGCACTTACAGTCCAATTTTCAAAAATTCATACAAATCTTTCCTTTGATCAGAGTGACCCTGACTATTACTGTATTATGTTTTCAGTCATTTTATTGTATAGTTTTGGAGAAAAGTAGAGTCAAACTCGCCCCAAAAATCATTTTACACAGAATTTTTGAAAATTGGACAGTGTTAGTGCTTGAATTAATATTGGGGCGAAATTCACTGTACTTTTCTCCAAAACTATAGAGTAAAATGACTTGTTAATAAATACAGTAATAGTCAGGGTCACTATAAACAAATATCAAATGACAGAATGAGCAAACCTATAAAGGAAAGAGTTTTATGGATTGTTGAAAATTGGAGAGTGCACGTGCTTGAATTACTTTTGGGGCAAATTTGACTGTACTTTTCTCTAAAACTATACAGTAAAATTACTTGTAAATAAATACAGTAATAGTCAGTGTCACTCTGAACAAATTTTAAATGACAGAATGAGCAAACCTATAAAGGAAAGATTTTTATGAATTTTTGGAAATTGGACAGTGTAAATGCTTGAATGAATTTTGGGGCGAATTTGACTGTACTTTTCTCCAAAACTATACAGTAAAATTACTTGTACATAAATACAATAATAGTCAGGGTCACTCTGAACAAATATCAAATGACAGAATGAGAAAACCTACAAAGAAAATATTTTTTTTTTTGTTGTTGTTGAAAACTGGACAGTGTTTGAATTCAATTTGAGTTTTGGGCAAGTTTGACTGTACTTTTCTCCACAACTATACAGTAAAATGACTTGTAAAAAAATACAGTAATAGTCAGTGTCACTCTAAACAAATGTCAAATGACAGAATGAGCAAACCTATAAAGGAAAGAGTTTTATGAATTGTTGAAAATTGGACAGTGCAAGTGCTTGAATGAATTTTGGGGCAAATTGGACTGTACTTTTTTCTAAAACTATACAGTAAAAGGACTTGTACATAAATACAGTAATAGTCAGGGTCACTCTGAACAAATATCAAAGGACAGAATGAGCAAACCTATAAAGCAATTATATTTATGTTGTTTTTTTTAGAAATTGGACAGTGTTTGAATTCAATCTGATTTTTGGGCAAGTTTGACTGTACTTTTCTCTAAAACTATACAGTAAAATGACTTGTAAATAAATACAGTAATAGTCAGGGTCACTCTGAACAAATATCAAATGACAGAATGAGCAAACCTATAAAGGAAAGATTTTTATGAATTTTTGGAAATTGGACAGTGTAAATGCTTAAATGAATTTTGGGGCGAATTTGACTGTACTTTTCTCTAAAACTATACAGTAAAATTACTTGTAAATAAATAAAGTAATAGTCAGGGTCACTCTGAACAAATATCAAATGACAGAATGAGCAATCCTATAAAGGAAAGATTTTTATGATTTTTTGTAAATTGGACAGTGTAAGTGTTTGAATAGACAGATTATTTGCAGTTTGACTGCACTTTTCTCTAAAACTATACAGTAAAATGACTAGTAAATTAATACAGTAATAGTCAGGGTCCCCTTGAACAAATATTAAATGGCAGAATGGGCAAACCTATAAAGGAACGATTTTTATGAATTTTTGCAAATTGGACAGTGTAAGTGCTTGAATGAATTTTGGGGCGAATTTGACTGTACTTTTCTCCAAAACTATAAAGTAAAATGACTTGTTAAAACATACAGTAATACTCAGGGTCACTTTGAACAAATATCAAATAACAGAATGGGCAAACCTATTAAGGAAAGATTTCAATGATTTTTTTGAAAATTGGACAATAAGTATTTTAATGCAATTTTGGGGAGAGTTTTTTTTACAAGTAAAATGACTTGTAAATAAATACAGTAATAATCAGGGTCACTCTGAACAAATATCAAGTGACAGAATGAGCAAACCTATAAAGGAAAGATTTTTATGATTTTTTGAAAATTGGACTGTAAGTGTTTGAATTAATTTTGGGGATAATGTGACTGTAATTTTCTCCAAAACTATACAGTAAAATGACTTGCAAATAAATACAGTAATAGTCCGGGTCACTCTAAACAAATATCAAATGACAGAATGAGCAAACCTATAAAGGAAAGAGTTTTATGATTTGTTGAAAATTGGACAGTGCAAGTGTTTGAAGGAATTTTGGGGATAATGTGACTGTACTTTTCTCCAAAACTATACAGTAAAATGACTTGTAAATAAATACAGTAATAGTCAGTGTCACTCCGAACAAATATCAAATGACAGAATGAGAAAACCTATAAAAAAATATTATGTTTTTTTGTTGTTGAAAATTGTAGTGTTTGAATTCAATGTGATTTTGGGGCATATTCGACTGTACTTTTCTCTAAATCTGTACATTAAAATGACTTGTACATAAATACAGTAATAGTCGGGGTCACTCTAAACAAATATTAAATGACAGAATGAGCAAACCTATAAATGAAAGATTTTTTATGAATTTTTGAAAATTGGACAATGTAAGTGTTTGAATAGACAGATTATTTGCGGTTTGACTGCCCTTTTCTCCAAAAATATACAGTAGAATGACTTGTAAATAAATACAGTAATAGTAAGGGTCACTCTGAACAAATATCAAATGACAGAATGAGCAAACCTATAAAGGAAAGAGTTTTGTGGATTGTTGAAAATTGGAGAGTGCAAGTGCTTGAATTAATTTTGGGGCAAATTTGACTGTACTTTTCTCCAAAATTATACCGTAAAATTACTTGTAAATAAATACAGTAATAGTCAGTGTCCCTTTGAACAAATATCAAATGACAGAATGAGAAAAGCTATAAAGGAAAGATTCTTATGATTTTTTGAAAATTGGACTGTAAGTTTTTGAATGAATTTTGGGGAAAATTTGACTGCACCTTTCTCCAAAACTATACAGTAAAATTACTTGTAAATAAATACCGTAATAGTCGGGGTCACTCTGAACAAATATCAAATGACAGAATGAGCAAACCTATGAAGGAAATAAAGGAAATATTTTTATTAATTTTTGGAAATTGGACAGTGTAAGTGTTTGAATAGACAGATTACTTGCAGTTTGACTACACTTTTCTCCAAAAATATACAGTAAAATGACTTGCAAATAAATACAGTAATAGTCAGGGTCACTTTGAACAAATATCAAATGACAGAATGAGCAAACCTATAAAGGAAATATTTTTATGAATTTTTGAAAATTGGACAGTGTAAGTGCTTGAATATATTTTGGGAAGAATTTGACTTTACTTTTCTCCAAAACTATACAGTAAAATGACTTGCAAATAAATACAGTAATAGTCCGGGTCACTCTAAACAAATATCAAATGAAAGAATGAGCAAACCTATAAAGGAAAGAGTTTTATGAATTGTTGAAAATTGGACAGTGCAAGTGCTTGAATGAATTTTGGGGATAATGTGACTGTACTTTTCTCCAAAACTATACAGTAAAATGACTTGTAAATAAATACAGTAATAGTCAGTGTCACTCCGAACAAATATCAAATGACAGAATGAGAAAACCTATAAAAAAATATTATGTTTTTTTGTTGTTGAAAATTGTAGTGTTTGAATTCAATGTGATTTTGGGGCATATTCGACTGTACTTTTCTCTAAATCTGTACATTAAAATGACTTGTACATAAATACAGTAATAGTCGGGGTCACTCTAAACAAATATTAAATGACAGAATGAGCAAACCTATAAATGAAAGATTTTTTATGAATTTTTGAAAATTGGACAATGTAAGTGTTTGAATAGACAGATTATTTGCGGTTTGACTGCCCTTTTCTCCAAAAATATACAGTAGAATGACTTGTAAATAAATACAGTAATAGTAAGGGTCACTCTGAACAAATATCAAATGACAGAATGAGCAAACCTATAAAGGAAAGAGTTTTGTGGATTGTTGAAAATTGGAGAGTGCAAGTGCTTGAATTAATTTTGGGGCAAATTTGACTGTACTTTTCTCCAAAATTATACCGTAAAATTACTTGTAAATAAATACAGTAATAGTCAGTGTCCCTTTGAACAAATATCAAATGACAGAATGAGAAAAGCTATAAAGGAAAGATTCTTATGATTTTTTGAAAATTGGACTGTAAGTTTTTGAATGAATTTTGGGGAAAATTTGACTGCACCTTTCTCCAAAACTATACAGTAAAATTACTTGTAAATAAATACCGTAATAGTCGGGGTCACTCTGAACAAATATCAAATGACAGAATGAGCAAACCTATGAAGGAAATAAAGGAAATATTTTTATTAATTTTTGGAAATTGGACAGTGTAAGTGTTTGAATAGACAGATTACTTGCAGTTTGACTACACTTTTCTCCAAAAATATACAGTAAAATGACTTGCAAATAAATACAGTAATAGTCAGGGTCACTTTGAACAAATATCAAATGACAGAATGAGCAAACCTATAAAGGAAATATTTTTATGAATTTTTGAAAATTGGACAGTGTAAGTGCTTGAATATATTTTGGGAAGAATTTGACTTTACTTTTCTCCAAAACTATACAGTAAAATGACTTGCAAATAAATACAGTAATAGTCCGGGTCACTCTAAACAAATATCAAATGAAAGAATGAGCAAACCTATAAAGGAAAGAGTTTTATGAATTGTTGAAAATTGGACAGTGCAAGTGCTTGAATGAATTTTGGGGATAATGTGACTGTACTTTTCTCCAAAACTATACAGTAAAATGACTTGTAAATAAATACAGTAATAGTCAGGGTCACTCTGAACACATTTCAAATGACAGAATGAGCAAACCTATAAAGGAAAATTGGAGAGTACAAGTGCTTGAATTAATTTTAGGGCAAATTTGACTGTACTTTTCTCCAAAATTATACAGTAAAATTACTTGTAAATAAATACAGTTATAGTCAGTGTCACTCTGAACAAATATCAAATGACAGAATGAGAAAACCTATAAAAAAATATTATGTTTTTTTGTTGTTGAAAATTGTAGTGTTTGAATTCAATGTGATTTTGGGGCATATTCGACTGTACTTTTCTCTAAATCTGTACATTAAAATGACTTGTACATAAATACAGTAATAGTCGGGGTCACTCTAAACAAATATTAAATGACAGAATGAGCAAACCTATAAATGAAAGATTTTTTATGAATTTTTGAAAATTGGACAATGTAAGTGTTTGAATAGACAGATTATTTGCGGTTTGACTGCCCTTTTCTCCAAAAATATACAGTAGAATGACTTGTAAATAAATACAGTAATAGTAAGGGTCACTCTGAACAAATATCAAATGACAGAATGAGCAAACCTATAAAGGAAAGAGTTTTGTGGATTGTTGAAAATTGGAGAGTGCAAGTGCTTGAATTAATTTTGGGGCAAATTTGACTGTACTTTTCTCCAAAATTATACCGTAAAATTACTTGTAAATAAATACAGTAATAGTCAGTGTCCCTTTGAACAAATATCAAATGACAGAATGAGAAAAGCTATAAAGGAAAGATTCTTATGATTTTTTGAAAATTGGACTGTAAGTTTTTGAATGAATTTTGGGGAAAATTTGACTGCACCTTTCTCCAAAACTATACAGTAAAATTACTTGTAAATAAATACCGTAATAGTCGGGGTCACTCTGAACAAATATCAAATGACAGAATGAGCAAACCTATGAAGGAAATAAAGGAAATATTTTTATTAATTTTTGGAAATTGGACAGTGTAAGTGTTTGAATAGACAGATTACTTGCAGTTTGACTACACTTTTCTCCAAAAATATACAGTAAAATGACTTGCAAATAAATACAGTAATAGTCAGGGTCACTTTGAACAAATATCAAATGACAGAATGAGCAAACCTATAAAGGAAATATTTTTATGAATTTTTGAAAATTGGACAGTGTAAGTGCTTGAATATATTTTGGGAAGAATTTGACTTTACTTTTCTCCAAAACTATACAGTAAAATGACTTGCAAATAAATACAGTAATAGTCCGGGTCACTCTAAACAAATATCAAATGAAAGAATGAGCAAACCTATAAAGGAAAGAGTTTTATGAATTGTTGAAAATTGGACAGTGCAAGTGCTTGAATGAATTTTGGGGATAATGTGACTGTACTTTTCTCCAAAACTATACAGTAAAATGACTTGTAAATAAATACAGTAATAGTCAGGGTCACTCTGAACACATTTCAAATGACAGAATGAGCAAACCTATAAAGGAAAATTGGAGAGTACAAGTGCTTGAATTAATTTTAGGGCAAATTTGACTGTACTTTTCTCCAAAATTATACAGTAAAATTACTTGTAAATAAATACAGTTATAGTCAGTGTCACTCTGAACAAATATCAAATTACAGAATGAGCAAAGCTATAAAGGAAAGATTTTTATGATTTTTTGGAAATTTGACTGTAAGTGCTTGAATGAATTTTGGGGCAAAATGGACTGTAATTTTCTCTAAAACTATACAGTAAAATGACTTGTACAAAAATACAGTAATAGTCAGGGTCACTCTGAACAAATATCAAATGACAGAATGAGCAAACCTAAAAAGGAAAGATTTTAATGTTTTTTTGTAAATTGGACTGTAAGTGCTTGAATGACTTTTGGGGAGAGTTTGACTGCACCTTTCTCCAAAACTATACAGTAAAATTACTTGTAAATAAATACAGTAATAGTCAGTGTCACTCTGGACAAATATCACATGACAGAATAAGCAAACCTATAAAGGAAATTAAGGAAAGATTTTTATGAATTTTTGGAAATTGGATAGTGTAAGTGTTTGAATAAACAGATTATTTGCAGTTTTACTGCACTTTTCTCCAAAAATATACAGTAAAATGACTTGCAAATAAATACAGTAATAGTCAGGGTCACTTTGAACAAATATCAAATGACAGAATGAGCAAACCTATAAAGGAAACATTTTTATGAATTTTTGAAAATTGGACAGTGTAAGTGCTTGAATGAATATTGGGAAGAATTTGACTGTACTTTTCTCCAAAACTATACAGTAAAATGACTTGCAAATAAATACAGTAATAGTCCGGGTCACTCTAAACAAATATCAACTGAAAGAATGAGCAAACCTATAAAGGAAAGAGTTTTATGAATTGTTGAAAATTGGACAGTGCAAGTGCTTGAATGAATTTTGGGGATAATGTGACTGTACTTTTCTCCAAAAATATACAGTAAAATGACTTGTAAATAAATACAGTAATAGTCAGGGTCACTCTGAACAAAATTCAAATGACAGAATGAGCAAACCTATAAAGGAAAGAGTTTTATGGATTGTTGAAAATTGGAGAGTGCAAGTGCTTGAATTAATTTTGAGGCAAATTTGACTGTACTTTTTTCCAAAACTATACAGTAAAATTACTTGTAAATAAATACAGTAATAGTCGGGGTCACTCTGAACAAATATCAAATGACAGAATGAGCAAACCTATAAAGGAAAGATTTTAATGATTTTTTGTAAATTGGACTGTAAGTGCATGAATGAATTTTGTGGAGAGTTTGACTGCACTTTTCTCCAAAACTATACAGTAAAATTACTTGTAAATAAATACAATAATAGTCAGTGTCACTCTGGACAAATATCACATGACAGTATGAGCAAACCTATAAAGGAAATTAAGGAAAGATTTTTATGAATTTTTGAAAATTGGACACAGTGTAAGTGTTTGAATAGACCTATTTGCAGTTTGACTGCACTTTTCTCCAAAAATATACAGTAAAACGACTTTTATATAAATACAGTAATAGTCAGGGTCACTCTGAACAAAAATCAAATGACAGAATGAGCAAACCTATAAAAGAAAGATTTTTATGAATTTTTGAAAATTGGACAGTGTAAGTGCTTGAATTAATTTTGGGGAGAATTTGACTGTACTTTTCTCCAAAACTATACAGTAAGATGACTTGTAAAAAAATACAGTAATAGTCAGTGTCCCCTTGAACAAATATCAAATGACAGAATGAGAAAACCTATAAAGGAAAGATTTTTATGATATTTTTGAAAATTGGACTGTAAGTGCTTGAATGAATTTTGGGGAGAGTTTGACTGCACTTTTCTCCAAAACTATACAGAAAAATGACTTGTAAATAAATACAGTAATAGTCAGTGTCACTCTGAACAAATATCAAATGACAGAATGAGCAAACTTATAAATGAAAGATTTTTATGAATTTTTGGAAATTGGACAGTGCAAGTGCTTGAATGAATTTTGGGGCAAATTGGACTGTACTTTTCTCTAAAACTATACAGTAAAAGGACTTGTACATAAATACCGTAATAGTCGGGGTCACTCTGAACAAATATCAAATGACAGAATGAGCAAACCTATGAAGGAAATAAAGGAAATATTTTTATTAATTTTTGGAAATTGGACAGTGTAAGTGTTTGAATAGACAGATTACTTGCAGTTTGACTACACTTTTCTCCAAAAATATACAGTAAAATAACTTGCAAATAAATAAAGTAATAGTCAGGGTCACTTTGAACAAATATCAAATGACAGAATGAGCAAACCTATAAAGGAAATATTTTTATGAATTTTTGAAAATTGGACAGTGTAAGTGCTTGAATATATTTTGGGAAGAATTTGACTTTACTTTTCTCCAAAACTATACAGTAAAATTACTTGCAAATAAATACAGTAATAGTCCGGGTCACTCTAAACAAATATCAAACGAAAGAATGAGCAAACCTATAAAGGAAAGAGTTTTATGAATTGTTGAAAATTGGACAGTGCAAGTGCTTGAATGAATTTTGGGGATAATGTGACTGTACTTTTCTCCAAAACTATACAGTAAAATGACTTGTAAATAAATACAGTAATAGTCAGGGTCACTCTGAACACATTTCAAATGACAGAATGAGCAAACCTATAAAGGAAAATTGGAGAGTACAAGTGCTTGAATTAATTTTAGGGCAAATTTGACTGTACTTTTCTCCAAAATTATACAGTAAAATTACTTGTAAATAAAAACAGTAATAGTCAGTGTCACTCTGAACAAATATCAAATGACAGAATGAGCAAAGCTATAAAGGAAAGATTTTTATGATTTTTTTAAAATTTGACTGTAAGTTTTTGAATGAATTTTGGGGATAATGTGATTGTACTTTTCTCCAAAACTATACAGTAAAATGACTTGTAAATAAATACAGTAATAGTCAGGGTCACTCTAAACATAAATACATTAATAGTCAGGGTCACTCTGAACAAATATCAAATGACAGAATGAGCAAACCTATAAAGGAAAGATTTTTATGATTTTTTGAAAATTGGACTGTGTTTTTGAATGAATTTTGGGGATAATGTGACTGTACTTTTCTCCAAAACTATACAGTAAAATGACTGACTTGTAAATAAATACAGTAATAGTCAGGGTCACTCTGAACAAATATCAAATGACAGAATGAGCAAACCTATAAAGGAAAGAGTTTTATGAATTGTTGAAAATTGGACATTGCAAGTGCTTGAATGAATTTTGGGGCAAATTGGACTGTAATTTTCTCTAAAACTATACAGTAAAATGACTTGTACATAAATACAGTAATAGTCAGGGTCACTCTGAACAAATATCAAAGGACAGAATGAGCAAATCTATAAAGGAAAATTTTTATGAATTTTTGAAAATTGGAAACAATGTAAGTGTTTGAATAGACAGATTATTTGCCGTTTGACTGCCCTTTTCTCCAAAAAATATACAGTAGAATGACTTGTACATAAATACAGTAATAGTCAGGGTCACTCTGAACAAATATCAAAGGACAGAATGAGCAAACCTAAAAAGGAAAGATTTTTATGATTTTTTTGAAAATTGGACTGTAATTGTTTGAATAAATTTTGGGGATAATTTGACTGTACCTTTCTCCAAAACTATACAGTAAAATGACTTCTAAATAAATACAGTAATAGTTAGGGTCACTCTGAACAAAAATCAAATGACAGAATGAGCAAACCTATAAAGGAAAGATTTTTATGAATTTTTGAAAATTGGACAGTGTAAGTGCTTGAATTAATTTTGGGGAGAATTTGACTGTACTTTTCTCCAAAACTATATAGTAAGATGATGACTTGTAAATAAAACAGTAATAGTCAGGGTCCCTTTGAACAAATATCAAATGGCAGAATGGGCAAACCTATAAAGGAACGATTTTTATGAATTATTGCAAATTGGACAGTGTAAGTGCTTGAATGAATGTTGGGGCGAATTTGACTGTACTTTTCTCCAAAACTATACAGTAAAATGACTTGTTACTACATACAGTAATAGTCTGGGTCACTCTAAACAAATATCAAATGACAGAATGAGAAAACCTATAAAGGAAAGATTTTTAAGATATTTTTGAAAATTGGACTGTAAGTGCTTGATTGAATTTTGGGGCATATTCGACTGTACTTTTCTCTAAAACTATACAGTAAAATGACTTGTACATAAATACAGTAATAGTCGGGGTCACTCTAAACAAATATTAAATGACAGAATGAGCAAACCTATAAAGGACACAGTGTGTTTGAATAGACAGATAATTTGCAGTTTGACTGCCCTTTTCTCCAAAAATATACAGTAAAATGACTTGTAAAAAAATACAGTAATAGTCAGGGTCACCATGAACAAATATCAAATGGCAGAATGGGCAAACCTATAAAGGAAAGATTTCTATGAATTTTTGAAAATTGGACAGTGTAAGTGTTTGAATAGAAAGATCATTTGGCAGTTTGACTGCACTTTTCTCCTAAAATATACGGTAAAATGACTTGTAAATAAATACTGTAATAGTCCGCGTCACTCTAAACAAATATCAAATGAAAGAATGAGCAAACCTGTAAAGGAAAGAGTTTTATGAATTGTTGAAAATTGGACAGTGCAAGTGCTTGAATGAATTTTGGGGCAAATTGGACTGTACTTTTCTCTAAAACTATACAGTAAAAGGACTTGTAAATAAATACAGTAATAGTCAGGGTCACTCTGAACAAATATCAAAGGACAGAATGAGCAAATCTATAAAGAAAATATATTTATGTGGGTTTGTTTTTAGAAATTGGACAGTGTTTGAATTCAATCTGTTTTTTTGGGCAAGTTTGACTGTACTTTTCTCTAAAACTATACAGTAAAATGACTTGTAAATAAATACAGTAATAGTCAGGGTCACTCTAAACAAATTTCAAATGACAGAATGAGCAAACCTATAAAGGAAAGATTTTTATGAAATTTTGAAAATTGGACAGTGTAAGTGCTTGAATTAATATTGGGGTGATATTGATTGTACTTTTCTCCAAAACTGTACAGTAAAATGACTTGTAAATAAATACAGTAATAGTCAGGGTCACTCTGAACACATTTCAAATGACAGAATGAGCAAACCTATAAAGGAAAATTGGAGAGTACAAGTGCTTGAATTAATTTTAGGGCAAATTTGACTGTACTTTTCTCCAAAACTATACAGTAAAATTACTTGTAAATAAATACAGCTATAGTCAGTGTCACTCTGAACAAATATCAAATGACAGAATGAGCAAAGCTATAAAGGAAAGATTTTAATTATTTTTTGTCAATTGGACTGTAAGTGCTTGAATGACTTTTGGGGAGAGTTTGACTGCACTTTTCTCCAAAACTATACAGTAAAATTACTTGTAAATAAATACAGTAATAGTCAGTGTCACTCTGGACAAATATCACATGACAGAATGAGCAAACCTATAAAGGAAATTAAGGAAAGATTTTTATGAATTTTTGGAAATTGGATAGTGTAAGTGTTTGAATAGACAGATTATTTGCAGTTTTACTGCACTTTCCTCCAAAACTATACAGTAAAATGACTTGCAAATAAATACAGTAATAGTCAGGGTCACTTTGAACAAATATCAAATGACAGAATGAGCAAACCTATAAAGGAAATATTTTTATGAATTTTTGAAAATTGGACAGTGTAAGTGCTTGAATGAATATTGGGAAGAATTTGACTGTACTTTTCTCCAAAACTATACAGTAAAATGACTTGCAAATAAATACAGTAATAGTCCGGGTCACTCTAAACAAATATCAACTGAAAGAATGAGCAAACCTATAAAGGAAAGAGTTTTATGGATTGTTGAAAATTGGAGAGTGCAAGTGCTTGAATTAATTTTGAGGCAAATTTGACTGTACTTTTTTCCAAAACTATACAGTAAAATTACTTGTAAATAAATGCAGTAATAGTTAGGGTCACTCTGAACAAAAATCAAATGACAGAATCAGCAAACCTATAAAAGAAAGAATTTTATGAATTTTTGAAAATTGGACAGTGTAAGTGCTTGAATTAATTTTGGGGAGAATTTGACTGTACTTTTCTCCAAAACTATACAGTAAGATGACTTGTAAAAAAATACAGTAATAGTCAGGGTCACTCTAAACAAATATCAAATGACAGAATGAGAAAACCTACAAAGGAAAGATTTTTATGATATTTTTGAAAATTGGACTGTAAGTGCTTGATTGAATTTTTGGGAGAGTTTGACTGCACTTTTCTCCAAAACTATACAGAAAAATGACTTTTAAATAAATACAGTAATAGTCAGTGTCACTCTGAACAAATATCAAATGACAGAATGAGCAAACTTATAAATGAAAGATTTTTATGAATTTTTGGAAATTGGACAGTGCAAGTGCTTGAATGAATTTTGGGGCAAATTGGACTGTACTTTTCTCTAAAACTATACAGTAAAAGGACTTGTACATAAATACAGTAATAGTCGGGGTCACTCTGAACAAATATCAAAGGACAGAATTAGCAAAACTATAAAGAAAATATTTTTACGGATTGTTGAAAATTGGAGAGTGCACTTGCTTGAGTTACTTTTGGGGCAAATTTGACTGTACTTTTCTCAAAAACTATACAGTAAAATGACTTGTACATAAATACAGTAATAGTCAGGGTCACTTTGAACAAATATCAAATGACAGAATGAGCCAACCTATAAAGGAAAGATTTTTATGAATTTTTGAAAATTGGACAGTGTAAGTGCTTGAATGAATTTTGGGAAGAATTTGACTGTACTTTTCTCCAAAACTATACAGTAAAATGACTTGTAAATAAATACAGTAATAGTCCGGGTCACTCTAAACAAATATCAAATGACAGAATGAGCAAACCTATAAAGGAAAGAGTTTTATGATTTGTTGAAAATTGGACAATGCAAGTGTTTGAAGGAATTTTGGGGATAACGTGACTGTACTTTTCTCCAAAACTATACAGTAAAATGACTTGTAAATAAATACAGTAATAGTCAGTGTCACTCCGAACAAATATCAAATGACAGAATGAGAAAACCTATAAAAAAAAATATTATGTTTTTTTGTTGTTGAAAATTGTAGTGTTTGAATTCAATTTGATTTTGGGCCATATTCGACTGTACTTTTCTCTAAAACTGTACATTTAAATGACTTGTACATAAATACAGTAATAGTCGGGGTCACTCTAAACAAATATTAAATGACAGAATGAGCAAACCTATAAAGGAAAGATTTTTTATGAATTTTTGAAAATTGGACAATGTAAGTGTTTGAATAGACAGATTATTTGCGGTTTGACTGCCCTTTTCTCCAAAAATATACAGTATAATGACTTGTAAATAAATACAGTAATAGTAAGGGTCACTCTGAACAAATATCAAATGACAGAATGAGCAAACCTATAAAGGAAAGAGTTTTATGGATTGTTGAAAATTGGAGAGTGCAAGTGCTTGAATTAATTTTGGGGCAAATTTGACTGTACTTTTCTCCAAAATTATACCATAAAGTTACTTGTAAATAAATACAGTAATAGTCAGTGTCCCTTTGAACAAATATCAAATGACAGAATGAGAAAAGCTATAAAGGAAAGATTCTTATGATTTTTTGAAAATTGGACTGTAAGTTTTTGAATGAATTTTGGGGAAAATTTGACTGCACCTTTCTCCAAAACTATACAGTAAAATTACTTGTAAATAAATACCGTAATAGTCGGGGTCACTCTGAACAAATATCAAATGACAGAATGAGCAAACCTATAAAGGAAATAAAGGAAATATTTTTATTAATTTTTGGAAATTGGACAGTGTAAGTGTTTGAATAGACAGATTACTTGCAGTTTTACTACACATTTCTCCAAAAATATACAGTAAAATGACTTGCAAATAAATACAGTAATAGTCAGGGTCACTTTGAACAAATATCAAATGACAGAATGAGCAAACCTATAAAGGAAATATTTTTATGAATTTTTGAAAATTGGACAGTGTAAGTGCTTGAATATATTTTGGGAAGAATTTGACTTTACTTTTCTCCAAAACTATACAGTAAAATGACTTGCAAATAAATACAGTAATAGTCCGGGTCCATCTAAACAAATATCAAATGAAAGAATAAGCAAACCTATAAAGGAAAGAGTTTTATGAATTGTTGAAAATTGGACAGTGCAAGTGCTTGAATGAATTTTGGGGATAATGTGACTGTACTTTTCTCCAAAACTATACAGTAAAATGACTTGTAAATAAATACAGTAATAGTCAGGGTCACTCTGAACACATTTCAAATGACAGAATGAGCAAACCTATAAAGGAAAATTGGAGAGTACAAGTGCTTGAATTAATTTTAGGGCAAATTTGACTGTACTTTTCTCCAAAATTATACAGTAAAATTACTTGTAAATAAATACAGTAATAGTCAGTGTCACTCTGAACAAATATCAAATGACAGAATGAGCAAAGCTATAAAGAAAAGATTTTTATGATTTTTTTAAAATTTGACTGTAAGTGCTTGAATGAATTTTGGGGCAAAATGGACTGTAATTTTCTCTAAAACTATACAGTAAAATGACTTGTACATAAATACAGTAATAGTCAGGGTCACTCTGAACAAATATCAAATGACAGAATGAGCAAACCTATAAAGGAAAGATTTTTATGATTTTTTGAAAATTGGACTGTAAGTTTTTGAATGAATTTTGGGGATAATGTGACTGTACTTTTCTCCAAAACTATACAGTAAAATGACTTGTAAACAAATACAGTAATAGTCAGGGTCACTCTGAACAAATATCAAATGACAGAATGAGCAAACATATAAAGGAAAGAGTTTTATGAATTGTTGAAAATTGGACATTGCAAGTGCTTGAATGAATTTTGGGGCAAATTGGACTGTAATTTTCTCTAAAACTATACAGTAAAATGACTTGTACATAAATACAGTAATAGTCAGGGTCACTCTGAACAAATATCAAAGGACAGAATGAGCAAATCTATAAAGGAAATATTTTTATGAATTTTTGAAAATTGGAAACAATGTAAGTGTTTGAATAGACAGATTATTTGCCGTTTGACTGCCCTTTTCTCCAAAAAAATATACAGTAGAATGACTTGTTCATAAATACAGTAATAGTCAGGGTCACTCTGAACAAATATCAAAGGACAGAATGAGCAAACCTAAAAAGGAAAGATTTTTATGATTTTTTTGAAAATTGGACTGTAATTGTTTGAATACATTTTGGGGATAATTTGACTGTACCTTTCTCCAAAACTATACAGTAAAATGACTTCTAAATAAATACAGTAATAGTTAGGGTCACTCTGAACAAAAATCAAATGACAGAATAAGCAAACCTATAAAGGAAAGATTTTTATGAATTTTTGAAAATTGGACAGTGTAAGTGCTTGAATTAATTTTGGGGAGAATTTGACTGTACTTTTCTCCAAAACTATACAGTAAGATGATGACTTGTAAATAAATACAGTAATAGTCAGGGTCCCTTTGAACAAATATCAAATGGCAGAATGGACAAACCTATAAAGGAACGATTTTTATGAATTATTGCAAATTGGACAGTGTAAGTGCTTGAATGAATGTTGGGGCGAATTTGACTGTACTTTTCTCCAAAACTATACAGTAAAATGACTTGTTACTACATACAGTAATAGTCTGGGTCACGCTAAACAAATATCAAATGACAGAATGAGCAAACCTATAAAAAAAAATATTGTTGGTTTTTTTTTGTTGAAAATTGTAGTGTTTGAATACAATTTGATTTTGGGGCAAATTCGACTGTACTTTTCTCTAAAACTATACAGTAAAATGACTTGTACATAAATACAGTAATAGTCGGGGTCACTCTAAACAAATATTAAATGACAGAATGAGCAAACCTATAAAGGAAAGATTTTTTATGAATTTTTGAAAATTGGACACAATGTAAGTGTTTGAATAGACAGATTCTTTGCAGTTTGACTGCCCTTTTCTCCAAAATATACAGTAAAATGACTTGTAAATAAATACAGTAATAGTTAGGGTCACTTTGAACAAATATCAAATGACAGAATGGGCAAACCTATAAAGGAAAGATTTTTATGAATTTTTGAAAATTGGACAGTGTAAGTGGTTGAAAAGAAAGATTATTGGGCAGTTTGACTGCCCTTTTCTCCTAAAATATACAGTAAAATGACATGTAAATAAATACAGTAATAGTCTGGGTCACTCTAAACAAATATCAAGTGAAAGAATGAGCAAACCTATAAAGGAAAGAGTTTTATGAATTGTTGAAAATTGGACAGTGCAAGTGCTTGAATGAATTTTGGGGATAATGTGACTGTACATTTCCCCAAAACTATACAGTAAAATGACTTGTAAATAAATACAGTAATAGTCAGGGTCACTCTGAACAAATTTCAAATGACAGAATGAGCAAACCTATAAAGGAAAGAGTTTTATGGATTGTTGAAAATTGGAGAGTGCAAGTGCTTGAATTAATTTTGGGGCAAATTTGACTGTACTTTTCTCCAAAATTATACAGTAAAATTACTTGTAAATAAATACAGTAATAGTCAGTCTCACTCTGAACAAATATCAAATGACAGAATGAGCAAAGCTATAAAGGAAAGATTCTTATGATTTTTTCAAAATTGGACTGTAAGTTTTTGAATGAATTTTGGGGATAATTTGACTGTACCTTTCTCCAAAACTATACCGTAAAATGACTTGTAAATAAATACAGTAATAGTCAGGGTCACTTTAAACAAATGTAGTGGACAGCACATTCCAGGGCCCAGTTTATGGCCGGGCCCCTCTTTGCCCATTTGGATCTTGTTGGACTAGCACAAACAAGATGTCCAACCCATCAGATAAAGATGCTTGGACAACATCCAGACACCTCTTTGAGGGCAAGAAGAAGACCTCTAGTTCCAAGCCCAGGAAGGACAGGACTTCTCATTGGTCCACATGCAGTTTCTACCCTTCACCCATCTAGAGACGGATCCCTAATGTCCTGATTTGTGACGGCCATAAACATTCCTCGGGACCTCAGCAGTAGTGGGTGAAACAAAGAAAGACCAAAACTGATCCATCCAAATCCATTCACAACTATGTTTGGAAACCTTAAGACTGATGTAAACTACACACATCCATCTCATACTTATTCAGAGAAATAAGTATTCTCAGTGACAGCTATTTGTAATGCAACATCTTCCACAAATTCAGCTGTTAATGGACAAATGAATGAACACATCACAGTTCAATCTTTTTCCATCATGTTTGGTGTCTATTTGTTTAGTATATTGCCAAGGGTATTCTGATGGTGGTTTGGAAAGTAAGAAATGCATTGATGAACTTTAAAGATACTTTAAAGACTTCTAACTGTGTACAGTATGCAAATGAGTTCCACAGGGGAAAGAAAGGTGGGCCACACTGTGTGCCCCCTCTGATGCCAGCAGCCAATAGCAACACTGGAATGAAGAAGCGCCAAATTGCAATCTCCTCCTATTCGGAAAAGGATAAAGGTACCCTTTCAATAGACACTCCTTGTTCTGAGTCTTCTCCATGTGAGAGACAAACAGTTCACCAGGTTCTGAGTCTGTCCGTTGAGGATTAGACTGTGACAGAGCAATCAGGTTCTGAGTCTCCACATCCGAGAGACGAACAGTTCACCAACTTCTGAGTCTGTCCGCCGAGGATTAGACTGTGACAGAGCAACCAAGTTCTGAGCCTCTGGTTTAACCAGAGAGACAACACAAGATCCGAGGATCTGAATCTACAGCTTGTGAGGCAGTGACAGATACGACACCGTTCTGAGCCTCCAGCCTGTGAGGAAAGAGACATTAACCTTCAGAGTTTTAGTCCAGCGAGATGACTACAGAATGTCTCAAGTCTCCATGCTAAAGAGATCAGAGCAGATTGACCAACTTCTAAATGTGTCTGGTCCAAAGAGGCAGAAGACACACAAAGACATTTGCAACAAGGTTAAGCTCAGGAGAGCAAACCTTCACTTCAAGGTTCCTTCGTCTGCGTGTTCCAGGTTAAGGACCTTCTGCACCTACTTCAGGGCCTCATCTGCGTGTTCCAGATTTTAGGACCCTTTGGTGCCCCAGGAGATCAGCATCCCACAGATCTTCGTGTTCAAGGCTGTTGAAACAGATTCCAGCTCCTTTCTTCACTGCACTGTCTCCCAGCAAAACCAGTGGAAGAAGTCATCACCATCGGGCTACTTACTCAACGACGTGGAACGTAAATATCACTTAACCAAACCTCTTTCTAGAGACCTTGGCATTGTTGATTATTATCAGTATATGATTTTCTAATTTACATTAGAGGTAATATAACTGATGCTAGTTAATAACAAATAATTTTTCGTTTATTTGTTTGATACATAATAAGGTTCTTCACCTTAATTTCAGAGAAACAACCATTTATCTTTCCATAAGATAACGTAACTCTTCTATAGCCACACTTAACTTACTCACATGTACATTATGCATTTTACGCACTTTATTCCTTTATCATTCATTGTATTCATTTAGTAGTTGTGTTAATTGTTCTGTTTATCTTTTGTTAATAAAATCTATTTTATTACAATTGTGTCTTCCTTGTGCTGATAAAGCAGAAAAGGCTCTATAAGTTAGAAATCTCACCAATCTTTCAGATAAATCAGCTGACCAACTCTCCCCCCTTTACATTCATTATAAATGACTGGGCAGCCTCCTGTGCGGAGTGTTCTCATACAGCCAAGGTAAAAGGCATTGACTAGTATCCCAAACTAACAGGGGGGAAGGTGGTCATCTGATGTACTCATAACCACACCTTAAGTGACGTGTGATCCAAAATTCACAACGTCAGCGGTGACGTGAGTACCAATCCCTATTTTACTTAGTGTCCTTGGGTGGGCAAAAGTAAAAATCACTACACAAATATCAAATGACAGAATGACCAAACCTATAAAGGAAAGATTTTTATGCATTTTTGAAAATTGGACACAGTGTAAGTGTTTGAATAGACCGATTTGCAGTTTGACTGCACTTTTCTCCCAAAATATACAGTAAAACGACTTGTAAATAAATACAGTAATAGTTAGGGTCACTCTGAACAAAAATCAAATGACAGAATGAGCAAACCTATAAAGGAAAGATTTTTATGAATTTTAGAAAATTGCACAGTGTAAGTGCTTGAATTAATTTTGGGGCGAATTTGACTGTACTTTTCTCCAAAACTATACAGTAAGATGACTTGTAAATAAATACAGTAATAGTCAGGGTCACTCTAAACAAATATCAAATGACAGAATGAGCAACCCTATAAAGGAAAGAGTTTTATGAATTGTTGAAAATTGGACAGTGCAAGTGCTAGAATGAATTTTGGGGCAAATTGGACTGTACTTTTCTCTAAAACTACACAGTAAAATGACTTGTACATAAATACAGTAATAGTCAGGTTCACTCTGAACAAATATCAAAGGACAGAATGAGCAAACCTACAAAGGAAAGATTTTTATGATTTTTTGAAAATTGGACTGTAAGTGTTTGAATGAATTTTGGGGATAATTTGACTGTACATTTCTCCACAACTATACAGTAAAATGACTTGTAAATAAATACAGTAATAGTTAGGTACACTCTGAACAAAAATCAAATGACAGAATGAGCAAACCTATAAAGGAAGGATTTTTATGAATTTTTGAAAATTGGACAGGGTAAGTGCTTGAATTAATTTTGGGGAGAATTTGACTGTACTTTTCTCCACAACTATACAGTTAGATGATGACTTGTAAATAAATACAGTAATAGTCAGGGTCCCTTTAAACAAATATCAAATGGCAGAATGGGCAAACCTATAAAGGAACCATTTTTATGAATTTTTGCAAATTGGACAGTGTAAGTGCTTGAATGAATTTTGGGGCGAATTTGACTGTACTTTTCTCCAAAACTATACAGTAAAATGACTTGTTACTACATACAGTAATAGTCAGGGTCACTCTAAACAAATATCAAATGACAGAATGAGAAAACCTATAAAGGAAAGATTTTTATGATATTTTTGAAAATTGGACTGTAAGTGCTTGATTGAATTTTGGGGAGAGTTTGAATGCACTTTTCTCCAAAACAATACAGTAAAATTACTTTTAAATAAATACAGTAATAGTCAGTGTCACTCTGAACAAATATCAAATGACAGAATGAGCAAACTTATAAATGAAAGATTTTTATGAATTTTTGGAAATTGGACAGTGCAAGTGCTTGAATGAATTTTGGGGCAAATTGGACTGTACTTTTCTCTAAAACTATACAGTAAAAGGACTTGTACATAAATACAGTAATAGTCGGGGTCACTCTGAACAAATATCAAAGGACAGAATTAGCAAAACTATAAAGAAAATATTTTTACGGATTGTTGAAAATTGGAGAGTGCACTTGCTTGAGTTACTTTTGGGGCAAATTTGACTGTACTTTTCTCAAAAACTATACAGTAAAATGACTTGTACATAAATACAGTAATAGTCAGGGTCACTTTGAACAAATATCAAATGACAGAATGAGCCAACCTATAAAGGAAAGATTTTTATGAATTTTTGAAAATTGGACAGTGTAAGTGCTTGAATGAATTTTGGGAAGAATTTGACTGTACTTTTCTCCAAAACTATACAGTAAAATGACTTGTAAATAAATACAGTAATAGTCCGGGTCACTCTAAACAAATATCAAATGACAGAATGAGCAAACCTATAAAGGAAAGAGTTTTATGATTTGTTGAAAATTGGACAATGCAAGTGTTTGAAGGAATTTTGGGGATAACGTGACTGTACTTTTCTCCAAAACTATACAGTAAAATGACTTGTAAATAAATACAGTAATAGTCAGTGTCACTCCGAACAAATATCAAATGACAGAATGAGAAAACCTATAAAAAAAAATATTATGTTTTTTTGTTGTTGAAAATTGTAGTGTTTGAATTCAATTTGATTTTGGGCCATATTCGACTGTACTTTTCTCTAAAACTGTACATTTAAATGACTTGTACATAAATACAGTAATAGTCGGGGTCACTCTAAACAAATATTAAATGACAGAATGAGCAAACCTATAAAGGAAAGATTTTTTATGAATTTTTGAAAATTGGACAATGTAAGTGTTTGAATAGACAGATTATTTGCGGTTTGACTGCCCTTTTCTCCAAAAATATACAGTATAATGACTTGTAAATAAATACAGTAATAGTAAGGGTCACTCTGAACAAATATCAAATGACAGAATGAGCAAACCTATAAAGGAAAGAGTTTTATGGATTGTTGAAAATTGGAGAGTGCAAGTGCTTGAATTAATTTTGGGGCAAATTTGACTGTACTTTTCTCCAAAATTATACCATAAAGTTACTTGTAAATAAATACAGTAATAGTCAGTGTCCCTTTGAACAAATATCAAATGACAGAATGAGAAAAGCTATAAAGGAAAGATTCTTATGATTTTTTGAAAATTGGACTGTAAGTTTTTGAATGAATTTTGGGGAAAATTTGACTGCACCTTTCTCCAAAACTATACAGTAAAATTACTTGTAAATAAATACCGTAATAGTCGGGGTCACTCTGAACAAATATCAAATGACAGAATGAGCAAACCTATAAAGGAAATAAAGGAAATATTTTTATTAATTTTTGGAAATTGGACAGTGTAAGTGTTTGAATAGACAGATTACTTGCAGTTTTACTACACATTTCTCCAAAAATATACAGTAAAATGACTTGCAAATAAATACAGTAATAGTCAGGGTCACTTTGAACAAATATCAAATGACAGAATGAGCAAACCTATAAAGGAAATATTTTTATGAATTTTTGAAAATTGGACAGTGTAAGTGCTTGAATATATTTTGGGAAGAATTTGACTTTACTTTTCTCCAAAACTATACAGTAAAATGACTTGCAAATAAATACAGTAATAGTCCGGGTCCATCTAAACAAATATCAAATGAAAGAATAAGCAAACCTATAAAGGAAAGAGTTTTATGAATTGTTGAAAATTGGACAGTGCAAGTGCTTGAATGAATTTTGGGGATAATGTGACTGTACTTTTCTCCAAAACTATACAGTAAAATGACTTGTAAATAAATACAGTAATAGTCAGGGTCACTCTGAACACATTTCAAATGACAGAATGAGCAAACCTATAAAGGAAAATTGGAGAGTACAAGTGCTTGAATTAATTTTAGGGCAAATTTGACTGTACTTTTCTCCAAAATTATACAGTAAAATTACTTGTAAATAAATACAGTAATAGTCAGTGTCACTCTGAACAAATATCAAATGACAGAATGAGCAAAGCTATAAAGAAAAGATTTTTATGATTTTTTTAAAATTTGACTGTAAGTGCTTGAATGAATTTTGGGGCAAAATGGACTGTAATTTTCTCTAAAACTATACAGTAAAATGACTTGTACATAAATACAGTAATAGTCAGGGTCACTCTGAACAAATATCAAATGACAGAATGAGCAAACCTATAAAGGAAAGATTTTTATGATTTTTTGAAAATTGGACTGTAAGTTTTTGAATGAATTTTGGGGATAATGTGACTGTACTTTTCTCCAAAACTATACAGTAAAATGACTTGTAAACAAATACAGTAATAGTCAGGGTCACTCTGAACAAATATCAAATGACAGAATGAGCAAACATATAAAGGAAAGAGTTTTATGAATTGTTGAAAATTGGACATTGCAAGTGCTTGAATGAATTTTGGGGCAAATTGGACTGTAATTTTCTCTAAAACTATACAGTAAAATGACTTGTACATAAATACAGTAATAGTCAGGGTCACTCTGAACAAATATCAAAGGACAGAATGAGCAAATCTATAAAGGAAATATTTTTATGAATTTTTGAAAATTGGAAACAATGTAAGTGTTTGAATAGACAGATTATTTGCCGTTTGACTGCCCTTTTCTCCAAAAAAATATACAGTAGAATGACTTGTTCATAAATACAGTAATAGTCAGGGTCACTCTGAACAAATATCAAAGGACAGAATGAGCAAACCTAAAAAGGAAAGATTTTTATGATTTTTTTGAAAATTGGACTGTAATTGTTTGAATACATTTTGGGGATAATTTGACTGTACCTTTCTCCAAAACTATACAGTAAAATGACTTCTAAATAAATACAGTAATAGTTAGGGTCACTCTGAACAAAAATCAAATGACAGAATAAGCAAACCTATAAAGGAAAGATTTTTATGAATTTTTGAAAATTGGACAGTGTAAGTGCTTGAATTAATTTTGGGGAGAATTTGACTGTACTTTTCTCCAAAACTATACAGTAAGATGATGACTTGTAAATAAATACAGTAATAGTCAGGGTCCCTTTGAACAAATATCAAATGGCAGAATGGACAAACCTATAAAGGAACGATTTTTATGAATTATTGCAAATTGGACAGTGTAAGTGCTTGAATGAATGTTGGGGCGAATTTGACTGTACTTTTCTCCAAAACTATACAGTAAAATGACTTGTTACTACATACAGTAATAGTCTGGGTCACGCTAAACAAATATCAAATGACAGAATGAGCAAACCTATAAAAAAAAATATTGTTGGTTTTTTTTTGTTGAAAATTGTAGTGTTTGAATACAATTTGATTTTGGGGCAAATTCGACTGTACTTTTCTCTAAAACTATACAGTAAAATGACTTGTACATAAATACAGTAATAGTCGGGGTCACTCTAAACAAATATTAAATGACAGAATGAGCAAACCTATAAAGGAAAGATTTTTTATGAATTTTTGAAAATTGGACACAATGTAAGTGTTTGAATAGACAGATTCTTTGCAGTTTGACTGCCCTTTTCTCCAAAATATACAGTAAAATGACTTGTAAATAAATACAGTAATAGTTAGGGTCACTTTGAACAAATATCAAATGACAGAATGGGCAAACCTATAAAGGAAAGATTTTTATGAATTTTTGAAAATTGGACAGTGTAAGTGGTTGAAAAGAAAGATTATTGGGCAGTTTGACTGCCCTTTTCTCCTAAAATATACAGTAAAATGACATGTAAATAAATACAGTAATAGTCTGGGTCACTCTAAACAAATATCAAGTGAAAGAATGAGCAAACCTATAAAGGAAAGAGTTTTATGAATTGTTGAAAATTGGACAGTGCAAGTGCTTGAATGAATTTTGGGGATAATGTGACTGTACATTTCCCCAAAACTATACAGTAAAATGACTTGTAAATAAATACAGTAATAGTCAGGGTCACTCTGAACAAATTTCAAATGACAGAATGAGCAAACCTATAAAGGAAAGAGTTTTATGGATTGTTGAAAATTGGAGAGTGCAAGTGCTTGAATTAATTTTGGGGCAAATTTGACTGTACTTTTCTCCAAAATTATACAGTAAAATTACTTGTAAATAAATACAGTAATAGTCAGTCTCACTCTGAACAAATATCAAATGACAGAATGAGCAAAGCTATAAAGGAAAGATTCTTATGATTTTTTCAAAATTGGACTGTAAGTTTTTGAATGAATTTTGGGGATAATTTGACTGTACCTTTCTCCAAAACTATACCGTAAAATGACTTGTAAATAAATACAGTAATAGTCAGGGTCACTTTAAACAAATGTAGTGGACAGCACATTCCAGGGCCCAGTTTATGGCCGGGCCCCTCTTTGCCCATTTGGATCTTGTTGGACTAGCACAAACAAGATGTCCAACCCATCAGATAAAGATGCTTGGACAACATCCAGACACCTCTTTGAGGGCAAGAAGAAGACCTCTAGTTCCAAGCCCAGGAAGGACAGGACTTCTCATTGGTCCACATGCAGTTTCTACCCTTCACCCATCTAGAGACGGATCCCTAATGTCCTGATTTGTGACGGCCATAAACATTCCTCGGGACCTCAGCAGTAGTGGGTGAAACAAAGAAAGACCAAAACTGATCCATCCAAATCCATTCACAACTATGTTTGGAAACCTTAAGACTGATGTAAACTACACACATCCATCTCATACTTATTCAGAGAAATAAGTATTCTCAGTGACAGCTATTTGTAATGCAACATCTTCCACAAATTCAGCTGTTAATGGACAAATGAATGAACACATCACAGTTCAATCTTTTTCCATCATGTTTGGTGTCTATTTGTTTAGTATATTGCCAAGGGTATTCTGATGGTGGTTTGGAAAGTAAGAAATGCATTGATGAACTTTAAAGATACTTTAAAGACTTCTAACTGTGTACAGTATGCAAATGAGTTCCACAGGGGAAAGAAAGGTGGGCCACACTGTGTGCCCCCTCTGATGCCAGCAGCCAATAGCAACACTGGAATGAAGAAGCGCCAAATTGCAATCTCCTCCTATTCGGAAAAGGATAAAGGTACCCTTTCAATAGACACTCCTTGTTCTGAGTCTTCTCCATGTGAGAGACAAACAGTTCACCAGGTTCTGAGTCTGTCCGTTGAGGATTAGACTGTGACAGAGCAATCAGGTTCTGAGTCTCCACATCCGAGAGACGAACAGTTCACCAACTTCTGAGTCTGTCCGCCGAGGATTAGACTGTGACAGAGCAACCAAGTTCTGAGCCTCTGGTTTAACCAGAGAGACAACACAAGATCCGAGGATCTGAATCTACAGCTTGTGAGGCAGTGACAGATACGACACCGTTCTGAGCCTCCAGCCTGTGAGGAAAGAGACATTAACCTTCAGAGTTTTAGTCCAGCGAGATGACTACAGAATGTCTCAAGTCTCCATGCTAAAGAGATCAGAGCAGATTGACCAACTTCTAAATGTGTCTGGTCCAAAGAGGCAGAAGACACACAAAGACATTTGCAACAAGGTTAAGCTCAGGAGAGCAAACCTTCACTTCAAGGTTCCTTCGTCTGCGTGTTCCAGGTTAAGGACCTTCTGCACCTACTTCAGGGCCTCATCTGCGTGTTCCAGATTTTAGGACCCTTTGGTGCCCCAGGAGATCAGCATCCCACAGATCTTCGTGTTCAAGGCTGTTGAAACAGATTCCAGCTCCTTTCTTCACTGCACTGTCTCCCAGCAAAACCAGTGGAAGAAGTCATCACCATCGGGCTACTTACTCAACGACGTGGAACGTAAATATCACTTAACCAAACCTCTTTCTAGAGACCTTGGCATTGTTGATTATTATCAGTATATGATTTTCTAATTTACATTAGAGGTAATATAACTGATGCTAGTTAATAACAAATAATTTTTCGTTTATTTGTTTGATACATAATAAGGTTCTTCACCTTAATTTCAGAGAAACAACCATTTATCTTTCCATAAGATAACGTAACTCTTCTATAGCCACACTTAACTTACTCACATGTACATTATGCATTTTACGCACTTTATTCCTTTATCATTCATTGTATTCATTTAGTAGTTGTGTTAATTGTTCTGTTTATCTTTTGTTAATAAAATCTATTTTATTACAATTGTGTCTTCCTTGTGCTGATAAAGCAGAAAAGGCTCTATAAGTTAGAAATCTCACCAATCTTTCAGATAAATCAGCTGACCAACTCTCCCCCCTTTACATTCATTATAAATGACTGGGCAGCCTCCTGTGCGGAGTGTTCTCATACAGCCAAGGTAAAAGGCATTGACTAGTATCCCAAACTAACAGGGGGGAAGGTGGTCATCTGATGTACTCATAACCACACCTTAAGTGACGTGTGATCCAAAATTCACAACGTCAGCGGTGACGTGAGTACCAATCCCTATTTTACTTAGTGTCCTTGGGTGGGCAAAAGTAAAAATCACTACACAAATATCAAATGACAGAATGACCAAACCTATAAAGGAAAGATTTTTATGCATTTTTGAAAATTGGACACAGTGTAAGTGTTTGAATAGACCGATTTGCAGTTTGACTGCACTTTTCTCCCAAAATATACAGTAAAACGACTTGTAAATAAATACAGTAATAGTTAGGGTCACTCTGAACAAAAATCAAATGACAGAATGAGCAAACCTATAAAGGAAAGATTTTTATGAATTTTAGAAAATTGCACAGTGTAAGTGCTTGAATTAATTTTGGGGCGAATTTGACTGTACTTTTCTCCAAAACTATACAGTAAGATGACTTGTAAATAAATACAGTAATAGTCAGGGTCACTCTAAACAAATATCAAATGACAGAATGAGCAACCCTATAAAGGAAAGAGTTTTATGAATTGTTGAAAATTGGACAGTGCAAGTGCTAGAATGAATTTTGGGGCAAATTGGACTGTACTTTTCTCTAAAACTACACAGTAAAATGACTTGTACATAAATACAGTAATAGTCAGGTTCACTCTGAACAAATATCAAAGGACAGAATGAGCAAACCTACAAAGGAAAGATTTTTATGATTTTTTGAAAATTGGACTGTAAGTGTTTGAATGAATTTTGGGGATAATTTGACTGTACATTTCTCCACAACTATACAGTAAAATGACTTGTAAATAAATACAGTAATAGTTAGGTACACTCTGAACAAAAATCAAATGACAGAATGAGCAAACCTATAAAGGAAGGATTTTTATGAATTTTTGAAAATTGGACAGGGTAAGTGCTTGAATTAATTTTGGGGAGAATTTGACTGTACTTTTCTCCACAACTATACAGTTAGATGATGACTTGTAAATAAATACAGTAATAGTCAGGGTCCCTTTAAACAAATATCAAATGGCAGAATGGGCAAACCTATAAAGGAACCATTTTTATGAATTTTTGCAAATTGGACAGTGTAAGTGCTTGAATGAATTTTGGGGCGAATTTGACTGTACTTTTCTCCAAAACTATACAGTAAAATGACTTGTTACTACATACAGTAATAGTCAGGGTCACTCTAAACAAATATCAAATGACAGAATGAGAAAACCTATAAAGGAAAGATTTTTATGATATTTTTGAAAATTGGACTGTAAGTGCTTGATTGAATTTTGGGGAGAGTTTGAATGCACTTTTCTCCAAAACAATACAGTAAAATTACTTGTAAATAAATACAGCAATAGCCAGTGTCACTTTGAACAAATATCAAATGACAGAATGAGCAAACCTATAAAGGAAAGATTTTTATGCATTTTTGGAAATTGGACAGTGTAAATGCTTGAATGAATTTTAGGGTGAATTTGACTGTACTTTTCTCTAAAACTATACAGTAAAATGACTTGTAAATAAATACAGTAATAGTCAGTATCACTCTAAACAAATGTCAAATGACAGAATGAGCAGACCTATAAAGGAAAGAGTTTTATGAATTGTTGAAAATTGGACAGTGCAAGTGCTTGAATGAATTTTGGGGCAAATTGGACTGTACTTTTCTCTAAAACTATACAGTAAAAGGACTTGTACATAAATACAGTAATAGTCGGGGTCACTCTGAACAAATATCAAATGACAGAATGAGCAAACCTATAAAGAAAATATATTTATGTTGTTTTTTTTAGAAATTGGACAGTGTTTGAATTCAATGTGATTTTTGGGCAAGTTTGACTGTACTTTTCTCTAAAACTATACAGTAAAATGACTTGTAAATAAATACAGTAATAGTCAGGGTCACTCTCAACAAATTTCAAATGACAGAATGAGAAAACCTATGAAGTAAAATTGTTTATGAATTTAAAAAAAATGGGACAGTGTAAGTTTTTGAATGCACGTGGATATTTGGGGCAAGTTTGATTGTACTTTTCTCTAAAACTATACAGTAAAATGACTTGTTGTACAGTATACATTAAAATGACTTGCTTGAATAAATTTTAGGGAGAGTTTGACTGCACCTTTCTCTAAAACTATACAGTAAAATGACTTGTAAATAAATACAGTAATATTCAGGGTCACTCTGAACAAATTTCAAATGACAGAATGAGAAAACCTATGAAGTAAAATTGTTTATGAATTTTGGAAAAAATGGGACAGTGTAAGTATTTGAATGCACGTTGATATTTGGGGCATATTCGACTGTACTTTTCTCCAAAACTATACAGTAAAAATACTTGTAAATAAATACAGTAATAGTCAGTGTCACTCTGAACAAATATCAAATGACAGAATGAGAAAACCTATAAAGGAAAGATTTTCATGAAATTTTGTAAATTGGAAACAGTGTAAGTGTTTGAATAGACAGATAAGTTTTTGAATGCACGTGGATATTTGGGGCAAGTTTGATTGTACTTTTCTCTAAAACTATACAGTAAAATGACTTGTTGTACAGTATACATTAAAATGACTTGCTTGAATGAATTTTAGGGAGAGTTTGACTGCACCTTTCTCTAAAACTATACAGTAAAATGACTTGTAAATAAATACAGTAATAGTCAGGGTCACTCTGAACAAATATCAAATGACAGAATGAGCAAAACTATAAAGAAAATATTTTTATGAATTGTTGAAAATTTGACTGTAAGTGTTTGAATGAATTTTGGGGATAATGTGACTGTACTTTTCTCCAAAACTATACAGTAAAATGACTTGTAAATAAATACAGTAACAGTCAGTGTCACTTTGAACAAATATCAAATGACAGAATGAGCAAGCCTATAAAAAAATTATTGTTATGTTTTTTTTTTGTTGAAAATTGTATAGTGTTTGAATTCAATTTGATTTTGGGGCATATTCGACTGTACTTTTCTCTAAAACTATACAGTAAAATGACTTGTACATAAATACAGTAATAGTCGGGGTCACTCTAAACAAATATTAAATGACAGAATGAGCAAACCTATAAAGGACACAGTGTAAGTGTTTGAATAGACAGATAATTTGCAGTTTGACTGCCCTTTTCTCCAAAAATATACAGTAAAATGACTTGTAAAAAAATACAGTAATAGTCAGGGTCACCATGAACAAATATCAAATGGCAGAATGGGCAAACCTATAAAGGAAAGATTTCTATGAATTTTTGAAAATTGGACAGTGTAAGTGTTTGAATAGAAAGATCATTTGGCAGTTTGACTGCACTTTTCTCCTAAAATATACGGTAAAATGACTTGTAAATAAATACTGTAATAGTCCGGGTCACTCTAAACAAATATCAAATGAAAGAATGAGCAAACCTGTAAAGGAAAGAGTTTTATGAATTGTTGAAAATTGGACAGTGCAAGTGCTTGAATGAATTTTGGGGCAAATTGGACTGTACTTTTCTCTAAAACTATACAGTAAAAGGACTTGTAAATAAATACAGTAATAGTCAGGGTCACTCTGAACAAATATCAAAGGACAGAATGAGCAAACCTATAAAGAAAATATATTTATGTGGGTTTGTTTTTAGAAATTGGACAGTGTTTGAATTCAGTCTGTTTTTTTGGGCAAGTTTGACTGTACTTTTCTCTAAAACTATACAGTAAAATGACTTGTAAATAAATACAGTAATAGTCAGGGTCACTCTAAACAAATTTCAAATGACAGAATGAGCAAACCTATAAAGGAAAGATTTTTATGAAATTTTGAAAATTGGACAGTGTAAGTGCTTGAATTAATATTGGGGTGATATTGATTGTACTTTTCTCCAAAACTGTACAGTAAAATGACTTGTTAATAAATACAGTAATAGTCAGGGTCACTCTAAACAAATATCAAATGACAGAATGAGCAAAACTATAAAGAAAATATTTTTATGGATTGTTGAAAATTGGAGAGTGCACTTGCTTGAATTACTTTTGGGGCAAATTTGACTGTGCTTTTCTCTAAAACTATACAGTAAAAGGACTTGTTAATAAATACAGTAATAGTCAGGGTCACTCTAAACAAATATCAAATGACATAATGAGCAAACCTATAAAGGAAAGAGTTTTATGGATTGTTGAAAACGTCTCGGTTACGTATGTAACCCTCGTTCCCTGAAGGAGGGAACGGAGACGTACGTCAGAACTGAACCGACGAATGGGATCTTACTTTAGAGACCAATCCTACTTCGAGCATCTAACAACGAGCCAATGAAATTTGGCATGCGAATACGCATTCCACGCTCCGCCCCGCAGCGCGGGTATAAATAGGAAGTGGAATGGTAGATCAGCGCTTTTTCTGCTGAGGAGCCGAAAGGTGACCGGACTCCCAGCGGAAGCACAGCATCTGGCGACGGGACGTACGTCTCCGTTCCCTCCTTCAGGGAACGAGGGTTACATACGTAACCGAGACGTTCCCTTTCAGTCGGTCACGTTCGACGTACGTCAGAACTGAACCGACGAATGGGATCCCTATGGAAAACGCCAAGATGCTGGCCCTTCCAGCGTCCTGCTTGAGCGCACTGCACCGTCTAGTATGGTACGGAAGTCAGGGCTCCAGGCAGGGAGTACAGTCACTGCTGTTTCTGCAAGACCCACTCAGAATGACTATTGGATAACGCTGGGAAAGCGTGCCTACCTCGTTCTTGAGAGAGAGGGTACGCTGCGGGGCCACGTCCTTCAGGGAAGGAGAGGTGGCAGAGTACACATAAGGACTAACCTGGCAGGGTAGTGCAACATATGGCAGTCTCTGGGGTGGTTCCAGCCTGACTGAAGGGGGGAAAGAACACGCCCAGAGACGACAGAGCGGGCTCTGTCGAGGGAAAGACACGGGGCTAGCCCGAAGGGTAGCAGATACCGTGGAAGAATACACATATGGGGTTGCCGTGAGGGAACCGCTACATATGGAACCCAGCCTACAACCACGTTTCACAAGCATACGGGTGCAGGCCTGGCGTCAGACGGTCCGCAACGTCTGACACCGGAGGGGTGACGGAGGAGCTCGACAGGGTTAGCCGGTTTCCCGGGGAACACAACTGGAGACAATGGACGCACGTATCCGGCCCAGAGGGCGGGAGTGGCATTTCGCAAGCCGACACTTAGAACGGGCACTTAGCGCTCCTGGCCACTGGGGCGAGGATGCGGGAAGATACCGGCTCTACACGTAAGCTATAGAACCTAGCAAACGTGTTAGGTGTCGCCCAGCCCGCAGCTCTACATATGTCTGTCAGCGAGGCGCCTTGAGCCAGCGCCCAGGAAGAAGCAACACTCCGAGTGGAGTGAGCTCTTACACCGAACGGGCAAGGCACGTCTTGGGACTGGTAGGCCAAGACTATAGCATCCACTATCCAGTGGGCTAACCTCTGCTTGGAGACAGCCTTTCCCTTCTGCTGGCCTCCGTAACAGACGAAGAGTTGCTCTGAGGTCCGAAGGCTTTGGGTCCGGTCAACGTAAGCGCGAAGAGCGCGGACCGGACACAGCAAAGCCAGGGCTGGGTCTGCCTCCTCCGAAGGCAGCGCTTGCAGGTTCACCACCTGATCCCGGAAGGGAGTGGTAGGAACCTTGGGCACATATCCGGGCCGGGGTCTCAGGACAACGTGAGAGTTACCTGGCCCGAACTCTAGGCACGATTCGTTGACCAAAAGTGCATGCAGGTCCCCTACCCTCTTGTTCGAGGCCAATGCCGTCAGGAGCACTGTCTTCATTGACAAGATTTTCAGCTCACAAGACGCCAAAGGCTCGAAGGGAGGGCTCTGAAGTGCTCTGAGCACTAGAGCTAAGTCCCAAGAGGGTATCGAGGATGGACGAGGAGGATTTAGTCTCCTCGCACCTCTGAGGAACCTGACGATTAGGTCGTGCTTCCCCACGGACTTACCTTCTACTACATCATGGTACGCTGCTATTGCTGCAGCATATACCTTGAGGGTGGAGGGAGACAGCCTTCTCTCCAACCCATCTTGCAGGAAGGAAAGCACGACACTGATCGAACACCTTCGGGGGTCTTCCCGGCGGGAAGCGCACCACTCAACGAACAGGTTCCACTTCAGAGCATAGAGGCGCCTCGTAGAGGGGGCTCTAGCTGAAGCGATGGTGTCTACGACAGCTTGTGGTAGTCCATCTAGAACCTCCGCGTCCCGTCCAGGGACCAGACATGAAGATTCCAGAGGTCTGGACGCGGGTGCCATAGTGTGCCCCGTCCCTGAGAAAGAAGGTCCTTCCTCAGGGGAATCGGCCAAGGAGGGGCTGTCGCGAGGAGTGTGAGTTCTGGGAACCAGGTCCGGTTGGGCCAATACGGCGCAACTAACAAGACCTGCTCCTCGTCCTCCCTGACCTTGCACAGTGTCTGTGCAAGAAGGCTCACTGGGGGGAACGCATACTTGCGTAGGTCCCGGGGCCAGCTGTGCGCCAGTGCATCTGTGCCGAGGGTACCCCCGGTCAGGGAATAGTACCACTGGCAATGGGTCGAGTCCGGAGAGGCAAACAGGTCGACCTGTGCGGCTCCGAACTGGTCCCATATCAGCTGGACCGCCTGGGGGTGGAGTCGCCACTCTCCCGGAGGTGTCGGCTGACGAGAGAGCTCGTCGGCTGTCTGGTTCAGCACACCAGGGACATGAATGGCCCGAAGCGACCTCAGCTGCTTCTGACTCCACAGGAGGAGGTGGCGGGCGAGTTGGAGCAGACGACGGGAGCATAGACCACCCTGACGGTTGATGTACGCAACGGCCGTGGTGCTGTCCGTACGGACCAGTACATGCTTGCCACGCAGCGGCCCCTTGAGGCGGCGGAGTGCCAGATGTACTGCCAGTAACTCGAGGCAATTGATATGCCAATGCAATTGCGGCCCCGTCCACAGACCAGCAACTGCATGCCCGTTGTACGTGGCCCCCCAGCCCGTGGTGGAGGCATCCGTGAATAGCACAGCATGCCTGGACACTTGTTCTAGGGGCACCCCGGCCCGGAGAAACGAAGTGCTGGACCACGGGCTGAAGGTTTGGCGGCAGTAAGGAGTCACTGGGACCCGGTACTGACCGCTCTGCCACGCCCACCTCGGGACTCGGCCATTGAGCCAGCGTTGAAGCGGTCTCATATGAAGCAATCCGAGCGGCGTGACCGCGGCTGCAGATGCCATATGCCCCAGGAGCCTCTGAAAGAATTTCAGTGGGACCGCTGTCCTGCTCTTGAACATATTCAAGCAGTTCAACACCGACTGGACTCGCTCCTCGGTGAGGCGCGCCGTCCGGTTGACCGAGTCCAGCTCCATACCGAGATAAGAGATCCTCTGTGTGGGACAGAGTTTGCTCTTCTCTCGGTTGACCCGAAGGCCCAACTGGCTGAGGTGACTGAGCACCAGGTCCCTGTGTTCGCACAACTGGTCCTTCGACTGGGCTAGGATCAGCCAATCGTCGAGGTAGTTGAGAATCCGAACGCCGCGTTCTCTGAGCGGAACAATGGCTGCCTCCGCGACCTTCGTAAAGACGCGGGGCGACAGGGACAGCCCGAAGGGCAGGACCTTGTACTGATATGCTTTCCCCTCGAACGCAAAGCGTAGGAACGGTCTGTGTCGAGGGAGAATAGACACATGGAAGTACGCGTCCTTCAGGTCGATCGC
This sequence comes from Pseudorasbora parva, assembly GCF_024679245.1. NCBI lineage: Eukaryota > Metazoa > Chordata > Actinopteri > Cypriniformes > Gobionidae > Pseudorasbora > Pseudorasbora parva. The sequence goes on along the minus strand of NC_090185.1, from coordinate 35,319,440 downwards.
TGCAAACCAATCCTGGGGACGGATGCATTGGAAAATGCGTTTCTGCGTCAACATCCTGAACGGGAGCTTGTGCAGGGCCCGATTCAGAACTCGCAGGTCCAGGATTGGCCGTAACCCACCCCCTTTCTTGGGCACAATGAAGTAGGGGCTGTAGAACCCCATCTTCATATCGGCTGGAGGAACCGGCTCGATCGCGTCCTTCGCCAGTAGGACCTCGATCTCTGACCGCAAGACTTGAGCATCGCTGCTTCGCACGGAGGTGAAGAGGATGCCCTTGTTCTTGGGCGGCCGGCGTGCGAACTGAATCGCGTAGCCGAGTCTGATGGTACGGATGAGCCAGCGAGACGGCCTGGGGAGACCTAGCCAGGCCCCCAGAGACCGTACAAGCGGGACCAACGGCACCACAGACGTGCCCGGGGTGGGGCAGCGAAGCAGAGTACTCTGGCCCGACTCGGGAGGCCCGGAGGCGGCCCGTAGTGTTGCCTGAGCACTCCTGGTTTGGACAGAGAGTGGGTGAGAAGGCCCGGAGGCGTCCTGGGAGCCCACTCTGCTGTCCACTGCCCGGAGGCAGGGAAGTGAAGCACTCAGCCCCGACCCGGAAGGCCCGTGGGCGGCCCGGAGTGTTGACTGAGTGCTCACGAGAGAGGCAGTGTGTGGGTGAGAAGGCCCGGGGGCGTCCTCGAGGCCCACACAGCTGCCCCCTGGCGACGGGAGGGTAGGAAAGGAGTGACAAGGCCCGTGGGCGTCGCACACTGCCAACCTGACCCTCTTGGGGCCCAGAGAGAGAGGAAATTGCTCTTTTGGTGAAAATGTGGGTACCGCTGGACTCCGGAGAGCCAGCGGCAGAGATGTTGTGACCAGTGATGCCCCCCCGGTCCTCCTCTGGGGGGGTGGGAGGGATGCGGACATCATCTCCCTCAGAGCAGCTCCTCTTCTCCCTGGGCTGCCCGTCTCAGGGCCGCTTCCCCTTACGCTTGCCGGCAGGTTTCGCGGGCCCTTGGACGGGTTGGGCGGCCCCCTTGCGTCCGGCACCCTGCTTCGCGGGTGGAGGCTGCTGCTTGGGCTTGGCAGGGGCGGAGGCGGACGCTGGAGGACGCCCTCGGCGACGAGCAGACTGGGGGGCTGCCCCGGGCGGCTGGGTGGAGGCAGCAGCGGGCCGCCGGGGCAGGATATTCTTGATGGCCTCCGTCTGCTTCTTGGCCACCGAGAACTGCTGGGCAAAGTCCTCGATGGCGTCGCCGAAGAGGCCGGCCTGACAGACAGGGGCGTTTAGAAACCGAACCTTGTCCGAGTCCCGCATGTCTGTCAGGTTCAGCCACAGGTGGCGTTCCTGGACCACCAAGGTGGACATCGCCCGACCCAGGGAGCGAGCCGTGACTTTCGTCGCCCGGAGGGCGAGGTCCGTCGCGGCCCGCAGTTCCTGCACAACTGCCTGGTCGGAACCACCCTCGTGCAGTTCCATGAGCGCTTTGGCCTGGTGGACCTGCAGGAGCGCCATGGCGTGCAAAGCTGATGCAGCTTCTCCGCAGGCTGAGTAAGCCTTGCCCGTCAAGCCGGACGAGAACTTACACGCCCGGGAGGGGAGACGCGGGGCGTGCCTCCAGTCCGCAGCGGTCTTAGGACACAGGTGCATCGCAACCGACCGCTCGACTGCAGGGATCCCCTCGTAGCCCTTAGCTGCACCACCATCGAGAGTGGTGAGGATGGAGGAGTCAGTCGATCACTGGCGAGCGCTATACGGCGCCACCCACGACTTTGTGAGCTCCTGATGCACCTCCGGGAAGAAAGGCACCGGGGCGGGACGCTGAGAACCAGCGCGACCCGTCCCGAGAAACCAATCATCCAGCCGCGAAGGTTCGGGACGTGGTGGAGGGTTCCACTCAAGCCCGACACTTGCGGCGGCCCGGGCAAGCATAGCCGAAAGTTCCGGGTCAGACTCGGGCAACGCTGTCACACCCGAAGGGGGCAACGCAGCCGAGTCTTCATCCTCGGAACCCATTAGCTCACAAGACATCCGACATCTGGTCCTCCGCCGGAGCCCCAAAAGAGACGACTGGCGCTCCACGTGGGAGGTCAGCGCGCCCTTCCGGAAGCTCCACCGGTACAGTGGAGGGGGGAGGGGCCTGAGGAGCCGTGAGACCCGTCGGGTTTACCCTGACCGACACCCTCAGGTCCCCACCAAGGTCATCAGCCAAAGTAGTAGCCCTCTGCTTTGCAGCTGGAGGACCACTAGATCGGGGGATGGACGATGGTGTTCCACCTCTTCTGAGGTATTGGAGACGGGACCGCAACACTGCAATGGACATATTCCCGCAATGGGAACATGTCTCATCCACGAACGCAGCCTCAGCGTGCTGTGCGCCCAGACACGAGAGACAACGAACGTGTCCGTCAAGCGGAGACAGAAATCGACCGCACCCAGAAACACACGGCTTGAATGACATCTTGAAAAAGACGCAGGGTCAAACCGTGTTGCTCTTTTGTGAATGGAAGTTGCTCTTTTAGTGCTGAAGCACTCAGGGAGATGACCGCGGCTCCACGCAGTTCGATAGTGCAAGCCTGCGTGAGCTCTCAGTGATATGTATGTGTAGCGCCCAGCGAACCAACTGTAATGTATGCAAGGAAACGCTCAGCGAACCAACAGCTCTTTGTACACTCAGTCACTGATGTGGACGGTCTCTCGCTGACGCGCCGTATCACCCGCACTGGCAAACTCTCTTTCACAGGAATAGTGTGTTTGACTCGTAGTCAGAAAGCTCTTCGTAGAAACAGCAATGAAACTGTTCGGCTCCGAAGTAGAAAGCGCTGATCTACCATTCCACTTCCTATTTATACCCGCGCTGCGGGGCGGAGCGTGGAATGCGTGATCGCATGCCAAATTTCATTGGCTCGTTGTTAGATGCTCGAAGTAGGATTGGTCTCTAAAGTAAGATCCCATTCGTCGGTTCAGTTCTGACGTACGTCGAACGTGACCGACTGAAAGGGAACTGGAGAGTGCAAGTGCTTGAATTAATTTTGAGGCAAATTCGACTGTACTTTTCTCCAAAACTATACAGTAAAATTACTTGTAAATAAATACAGTAATAGTCGGGGTCACTTTGAACAAATATCAAATGACAGAATGAGCAAACCTATAAAGGAAAGATTTTAATGATTTTTTGAAATTGGACTGTAAGTGCTTGAATGAATTTTGGGGAGAGTTTGACTGCACTTTTCTCCAAAACTATACAGTAAAAGTCAGGGTCACTCTCAACAAATTTCAAATGACAGAATGAGAAAACCAATGAAGAAAAATTGTTTATGAATTTTTGAAAAAATGGGACAGTGTAAGTTTTTGAATGCACGTTGATATTTGGGGCAAGTTTGATTGTACTTTTCTCTAAAACTATACAGTAAAATGACTTGTTGTACAGTATACAGTAAAATTACTTGCTTGAATGAATTTTGGGGAGAGTTTGACTGCACCTTTCTCCAAAACTATACAGTAAAATTACTTGTGAATAAATACAGTAATAGTCAGGGTCACTCTGAACAAATATCAAATGACAGAATGAGTAAACCTTTAAAGGAAAGATTTGTATGATTTTTTGAAAATTGGACTGTAAGTGTTTGAATGAATTTTGGGGATAATTTGACTGTACTTTTCTCCAAAACTATACAGTAAAATGACTTGTAAATAAATACAGTAATAGTCAGGGTCACTCTGAACAAATATCAAATGACAGAATGAGCAAACCTATAAAAATAATATTGTTATGTTTTTTTGTTGTTGAAAATTGTATAGTGTTTGAATTCAATTTGATTTTGGGGCATATTTGACTGTACTTTTCTCCAAAAATATACAGTAAAATGACTTGTACATAAATACAGTAATAGTCGGGGTCACTTTAAACAAATATTAAATGACAGAATGAGCAAACCTATAAAGGAAAGATTTTTTATGAATTTTTGAAAATTGGACACAATGTAAGTGTTTAAATAGACAGATTATTTGCAGTTTGACTGTACTTTTCTCCAAAACTATACAGTAAAATGACTTGTAAATAAATACAGTAATAGTCAGGGTCACTCTGAACAAATATCAAATGACAGAATGAGCAAACCTATAAAAATAATATTGTTATGTTTTTTTGTTGTTGAAAATTGTATAGTGTTTGAATTCAATTTGATTTTGGGGCAAATTTGACTGTACTTTTCTCTAAAACTATACAGTAAAATGACTTGTAAATAAATACAGTAATAGTCAGGGTCACTCTCAACAAATTTCAAATGACAGAATGAGCAAACCTATAAAGGAAAGATTTTTATGAAATTTTGAAAATTGGACAGTGTAAGTGCTTGAATTAATATTGGGGTGATATTGATTGTACTTTTCTCCAAAACTGTACAGTAAAATGACTTGTTAATAAATACAGAATAGTCAGGGTCACTCTAAACAAATATCAAATGACAGAATGAGCAAAACTATAAAGAAAATATTTTTATGGATTGTTGAAAATTTGTATAGTTCACAAATCACGTGAATCACGTATGGATCACGTGAGAGTCGGCCGGCCTGAATTCCAGGCACGCTTCGTCAACCGAAAATGCCTGCAGGTCCCCTACCCTCTTGATGGAGGCCAGTGCGGTCAGGAGCGCTGTCTTCATAGACAAGAACTTAACATCTACTGACCGCAAAGGCTCAAATGGGGCCCTCTGCAGAGCACTTAGAACTACTGAGAGGTCCCAAGAGGGTACGAGAGAAGCACGAGGAGGATGTAGTCTCCTCGCACCCCTCAGGAACCTGATGACCAGGTCGTGCTTACTTACCGTTTTCCCGTCCAGGAGGTCATGGTAGGCGGCGATAGCGGCCACATAAACCTTCAGGGTGGATGGAGACAGCCTTCGATCCAACCCTTCCTGGAGGAAAGAGAGCATGGACCTGATCGGGCACTTCCAGGGGTCTTCTTGGCGAGAAGAGCACCAATTGACGAAGAGGTTTCACTTCAACGCATAGGCCTGTCTCGTGGACTCGGCCCGAGCGGAAGTGATGGTAGCCACCACCGGAGGTGGTAGGGTACTCAAACCTGCCGCGTCCCGTCCAGGAGCCACACGTGGAGGTTCCAAAGATCGGGACGCGGGTGCCACAGGGTGCCCCGTCTCTGAGAGAGTAGGTCTTGTCTCAGAGGAATTGGCCAGGGAGGGGCTGTCGCAAGGAGCACTAGTTCTGGGAACCAGGTCCGGCCGTGCCAGTACGGGGCGACCAAGATGACCTGCTCCTTGTCCTCCCTGACTTTGCACAGAACACGTGCAAGAAGGCTCACTGGGGGAAACGCATACTTGCGTAGGCCCCGCGGCCAGCTGTGCGCCAGTGCATCCGTGCCGAGCGTGCCCTCGGTCAGGGAATAGTACAGGCTGCAGTGGGACGAGTCGTGGGAGGCAAACAGATCTACCTGTGCGTCCCCGAACTGATCCCAAATCAGCTGGACTGACTGGGGATGGAGTCTCCACTCCCCAGGGATTGGCTGAACCCGTGAGAGCTCGTCGGCTGCACGGTTCAGGATCCCCGGGATATGGACAGCACGAAGGGACCTCAGGCGCTTCTGACTCCATAAAACGAGATGGCGGGCGAGTTGAGACATGCGGCGGGAGCGTAGACCGCCCTGGTGGTTGATGTACGCTACTACGGCTGTGTTGTCCGATCTGACTAGTACGTGTTGACCCTTCAGCAACGCTCGGAAGCGGTGCAGGGCGAACCGTACTGCCAGCAACTCGAGGCAATTGATATGCAGGCGGCTCTGGCCATTGCACATGGCACCCCAACCCGTGGTGGACGCATCTGTTGACACAACAACATGCCGGGAAACTCGTTCTAAGGGCACTCCTGCCCGTAGAAAGCTGAGGTTCGACCACTGGGTGAGTGTCTGTCTGCAGGCCTGAGTCACTGGGACCCGGAGCGTGCCAGACTGCCATGCCCATCTCGGGACTCGATCGCGAAGCCAGTGCTGAAGCGGTCTCATATGAAGCAATCCGAGCGGCGTCACCGCGGCTGCAGATGCCATATGCCCCAGGAGCCTCTGAAAGAGTTTCAGTGGAACCGCACTCTTGCTCTCTATCTGCCTGAGGCAAGTCAGCAGCGACTGCTCGCGCAAGCCGGTAAGCTGCGCGCACATGGCGACCGAGTCGATCTCCATACCGAGAAAAGAGATCCTCTGCACGGGGCAGAGTTTGCTCTTCTCCCAGTTGACCCGAAGGCCCAAACAAGCTAAGTGGTGGAGTCTCTGTGTTCGCACACCCGGTCCCGAGAGTGGCCCAGTATGAGCCAGTCGTCGAGATAGTTCAGGATGCGAACCCCTTGTTGCCTGAGTGGCGCAAGGGCTGCCTCCACAATCTTCGTGAAGACGCGAGGGGACAGAGCTAGCCCGAATGGTAGTACGGCATACTGATATGCCCGCCCTTCGAACGCAAACCGTAGGAACGGTCTGTGTCGCGGAAGGATGGACACATGGAAGTACGCGTCCTTCAGGTCGATCGCTGCAAACCAATCGCATGGACGAACGCATTCAAAAAGGCGTTTCGCAGTCAACATCCTGAACGGAAGCCTGTACAGGGATCAGTTCAGGACGCGAAGGTCCAGGATCGGTCGTAACCCACCGGATTTCTTCGGTACAATGAAGTAAGGGCTGTAGAAGCCGGACTTCATCTCGGCTGGAGGGACGAGCTCGACCGCACCCTTCGCCAGTAGGGTCGCGATCTCCGCACGCATGACTGGGGCATTGGACCCCACCATGGTGAACCGGACACCCCGGAAGCGGGGAGGAGCTCGCGCGAACTGAATCGCGTAGCCGAGCCGGATGGTCCGTGCGACCCAGCGGGACAGTCCCGGCAGCTGTAGCCACGCTCCCAGGGAGTGTACCAACGGGGTCATGCGGAGCACCGGCGTACCCTCGGTGGGGCAGCGAGGCAGCGTTACCGGCCCTGACTCGGGTGGCGTAGCGGCCCGGTGTCGGGGCGGCGGTAACAGCTGCGCCCTGACAGAGGAGACCAGGGAAGGACTCGTGTTCCACTGGGGTCTGCTCTGAGAGGGGGCTGGCGACAGAGAGGGACGAGAGCGGAGTGGCCCGGGGGCGGCGCACACTGCCGTCACCGGTCTCTGGGTGCTCAGAGATGGGTTTGTCAGTTCTTTCTTTAACCACATTAGGGTGCTGCCACCCCGGGGGGCGGCAGCGGAACGAAAGATTCTCCCCCGGCCCTCCACCGGGGGAAGGAGCGGCCCTGTTGCCGTCTCCTGGAAAGAACTGCCCATCTCTGAGCTGTCCGCGTCAGGAGCGCCGCTTGGCCTGGCGTTTAGCGGGCCGCGGGGCTGGCGCGGACTGGGGCGGACTGGGGCGGCTTCTTGCGGCGCGCTCCGCAGCGCGGCCCGGGTGAAGGCTGCTGCTGTGGCCGCGCGGGAGCGGGGGGGACCGCAGGAGGCCGCCCTCGGCGGCGAGGCAGCTGAGGCGACTGTGCCAGCGGCGCTTGGGGTGCAGTAGCGGGCCGCCGGGGCAGTATATGTTTGATAGCCTCAGTCTGCTTCTGGGCGGCCGAGAACTGTTGGGCGAAGCTCTCGACCGCACCGCTGAATAGCCCAGCCTGGGATATGGAGGCGTCGAGGAAACGAGTCCGCTCGGCGTCCCGCATATCGGCCAGGTTGAGCCATAAGTGTCTCTCCTGGACCACACATGTGGACATCACCCGGCCCAGGGAGCGTGCAGTAACCTTCGTCGCCCGGAGAGCGAGGTCGGTCGCGGCACGCAGCTCATCTCTGAGCCCTGGGTCGGCTCCACCCTCGTGCATGTCGCACAGCAACTTGGCCTGGTAGGCCTGGAGGGTTGCCATGGCATGCAAAGAGGCAGCAGCCTGCCCCGCAGCTCTGTAGGTCTTCGACACCATTGAAGATGTGAATCTACAGGCCTTGGAGGGGTGCTTAGGATCGCCGCGCCAGGAAGAGGCGCTCTGGGGACACAGTTGCATCGCCACAGAACGCTCCACCGGGGGGACCCCAGTGTACCCTCTAGCCACCGCCTCATCGAGGGCAGAGAAGGCGGAAGAGGTTGCCAAAACCAAGAAAGGAATTGGGGGCACGGCAGGACGTGGCGCACCCAAAAACCAATCATCGAGCCGCGAACGCTCCGGCCGGGGTGTAGGGTTCCACTCCAGACCGAGCGCCGCGGCCGCCCGGGCAAGCATGGCTGTCAGCTCCGGGTCCGACTCGGACAATGCTGGCGCGCCCGGAGGTGGCAGCACAGCCGAATCATCATCCTTGGAGGACTCTAGCCCACCTTGTGATGCGGTCACCGACATCTCGTCCTCCTCTGGAGCGCCGAACGAAACCCACGGACCGGCCGAGACCGAGGCCGCGGGCTCCATCACAACGCTCGTGGGTACCGGTGCAACAGAGGGGGGTGTGGGCCGAGGCATGAGCGTCGGAGCTGTGTTCCACACCATCACCCTCAGGTCACCCTGGCCACCAGCCGAAGAGACGCCCCGCGGACCGGATGAGACCGAGGCCGCGGACGCGTCAGATCGGGGGGTGACGGAGGGGACTCTCACTCCGGCGGCCGCACGGAGATCATTGAGTCTCGACCGCAACACGGAGATGGCCATGTTCCCGCAGTGGGCACATGACTCATCCACAAGCGCCGCCTGAGCATGCTGGAAGCCCAAGCATGCCAGACAGTGCGATTGCCCATCAGAGGAGTGTAGAGACCGGCCACACCCAGAAGCACACGGGCGAGACATCCTGAAAAGGACGTGCCACGTGTGAGCTCTTTTTGTGAGAGGATTAACCTCGCAGTCAGGGGACCACACACCAACTGGAAACCAATCGTCTGACCAGCAGGCAGGAAGTATGTGACCGCTGGAACGCGCCGAACACCAACACCGACTGGAAGATCCTGATCGTCTCGAAGAACTGACTTAACTCAGAAGGCTTATAGGAGTGAAAGGTATGTAACCCTTGGCTCTGAAGCATTAAAACAATGCGATGATGCCAGCTACTTCCTTATATACCCACGTGGGTAGGCGGAGTTACGCATGCAAATCTCGCATGCCCATGGCATTGGCACTGCCATTGGGCGCTTTCTAGTCTCGGAGATGACAGGCTTCTAAGCGAAACCCCCATTCGTCAGTCACTGACGTTACGTCGGAGTGACTGAACGAAAGGGAAATATTGTTATGTTTTTTGTTGTTGAAAATTGTAGTGTTTGATTTAGATTTGATTTTTGGGCAAGTTTGACTGTACTTTTCTTTAAAACTATACAGTAAAATGACTTGTAAATAAATACAGTAATATTCAGGGTCACTCTGAATAAATTTCAAATGACAGAATGAGAAAACCTATGAAATAAAATTGTTTATGAATTTTGGAAAAAATGGGACAGTGTTTGAATGCACGTTGATATTTGGGGCATATTCGACTGTACTTTTCTCCAAAACTATACAGTAAAATTACTTGTAAATAAATACAGTAATAGTCAGGGTCACTCTGAACAAATATCAAATGACAGAATGAGCAAAACTATAAAGAAAATATTTTTATGGATTGTTGAAAATTGGAGAGTGCACTTGCTTGAATTACTTTTGGGGCAAATTTGACTGTACTTTTCTCTAAAACTATACAGTAAAATGACTTGTTAATAAATACAGTAATAGTCAGGGTCACTCTAAACAAATATCAAATGACAGAATGAGCAAACCTATAAAGGAAAGATTTTATGGATTGTTGAAAATTGGAGAGTGTGTGCTTGAATTAATTTTGGGGAGAATTTGACTGTACTTTTCTCCAAAACTATACAGTAAATTGACTTGTAAATAAATAAAGTAATAGTCGGGGTCACTCTGAACAAATATCAAATGACAGAATGAGCAAACCTATAAAGGAAAGATTTTAATGATTTTTTGAAATTGGACTGTAAGTGCTTGAATGAATTTTGGGGAGAGTTTGACTGCACTTTTCTCCAAAACTATTGAGTAAAATTACTTGTAAATAAATACAGTAATAGTCAGTGTCACTCTGGACAAATATCAAAAGACAGAATGAGCAAACCTATAAAGGAAATAAAGGAAAGATTTTTATGAATTTTTGGAAATTGGACAGTGTAAGTGTTTGAATAGAGAGATTATTTGCAGTTTGACTGCACTTTTCTCTGAAAATATACACTAAAACGACTTGAAAATAATACAGTTATAGTGAGTGTCACTCTGAACAAATATCAAATGACAGAATGAGCAAACCTATAAAGGAAAGAGTTTTATGAATTGTTGAAAATTGGACAGTGCAAGTGCTTGAATGAATTTTGGGGCAAATTGGACTGTACTTTACTCTAAAACTATACAGTAAAAGGACTTGTACATAAATACCGTAATAGTCGGGGTCACTCTGAACAAATATCAAAGGACAGAATGAGCAAACCAATAAAGAAAATATATTTATGTTGGGTTTTTTTAGAAATTGGACAGTGTTTGAATTCAATCTGATTTTTGGGCAAGTTTGACTGTACTTTTCTCTAAAACTATAGAGTAAAATGACTTGTACATAAATACAGTAATAGTCAGGGTCACTCTGAACAAACATCAAAGGACAGAATGAGCAAACCTATTAAAAAATATTGTTATGTTTTTTTGTTGTTGAAAATTGTACAGTGTTTGAATTCAATTTGATTTTTTGGCAAGTTTGACTGTACTTTTCTCTAAAACTATACAGTAAAATGACTTGTAAATAAATACAGTAATATTCAGGGTCACTCTGAACAAATATCAAATGACAGAATGAGAAAACCTATAAAGGAAAGATTTTCATGAAATTTTGTAAATTGGAAGTGTAAGTGTTTGAATAGACAGATAATTTGCAGTTTGACTGCCATTTTCTCCAAAAATAAACAGTAAATTGACTTGTAAATAAAGAAATTAATAGTCGGGGTCACTCTGAACAAATATCAAATGACAGAATGAGCAAACCTATAAAGGAAAGATTTTGATGATTTTTTGAAATTGGACTGTAAGTGCTTGAATGAATTTTGGGGAGAGTTTGACTGCACTTTTCTCCAAAACTATACAGTAAAATTACTTGTAAATAAATACAGTAATAGTCAGTGTCACTCTGGACAAATATCAAAAGACAGAATGAGCAAACCTATAAAGGACATAAAGGAAAGATTTTTATGATTTTTTGGAAATTGGACAGTGTAAGTGTTTGAATAGAGAGATTATTTGCAGTTTGACTGCACTTTTCTCCAAAGATATACAGTAAAACGACTTGTAAAAAAATACATTAATAGTCAGGGTCACCTTGAACAAATATCAAATGGCAGAATGGGCAAACCTATAAAGGAAAGATTTTTATGAGTTTTTGAAAATTGGACGGTGTAAGTGTTTGAATAGACAGAGTATTTGCAGTTTGACTGCACTTTTCTCCAAAAACGTACAGTAAAATGACTTGTAAAAAAATACAGTAATATTCAGGGTCACTCTGGACAAAAATCAAATGACAGAATGAGCAAACCTATAAAGGAAAGATTTTTATGAATTTTTGAAAATTGGACAGTGTAAGTGCTTGAATTAATATTGGGGTGATATTGACTGTACTTTTCTCCAAAACTGTACAGTAAAATGACTTGTTAATAAATACAGTAATAGTCAGGGTCACTCTAAACAAATATCAAATGACAGAATGAGCAAAACTATAAAGAAAATATTTTTATGGATTGTTGAAAATTGGAGAGTGCACTTGCTTGAATTACTTTTGGGGCAAATTTTGACTGTACTTTTCTCTAAAACTATACAGTAAAATGACTTGTACATAGATACAGTAATAGTCAGGGTCACTCTGAACAAATATCAAATGACAGAATGAGCAAACCTATAAAGGAAAGATTGTTATGATATTTTTGAAAATTGGACTGTAAGTGCTTGAATGAATTTTGGGGAGAGTTTGACTGCACTTTTCTCCAAAACTATACAGTAAAATTACTTGTAAATAAATACAGTAATATTCAGGGTCACTCTGAACAAATTTCAAATGACAGAATGAGAAAACCTAGAATGTAAAATTGTTTATGAATTTTTTTTAAAAATTGGACAGTTTAAGTATTTGAATGCACGTTGATATTTGGGGCATATTCGACTGTACTTTTCTCTAAAACTATACAGTAAAATGACTTGTAAATAAATACAGTAATATTCAGGGTCACTCTGAACAAATTTCAAATGACAGAATGAGAAAACCTATGAATTAAAATTGTTTATGAATTTTTGGAAAAATGGGACGGTGTAAGTTTTTGAATGCACTTTGATATTTTTTGGGCAAGTTTGATTGTACTTTTCTCTAAAACTATACGGTAAAATGACTTGTTGTACAGTATACAGTAAAATGACTTGCCTGAATGAATTTTGGGGAGAGTTTGACTGCACCTTTCTCCAAAACTATATAGTAAAATTACTTGTAAATAAATACAGTTATTGTCGGGGTAACTCTGAACAAATATCAAATGACTGAATGAGCAAACCTATAAAGGAAATGTTTTTATGAATTTTTGAAAATTGGACACAGTGTAAGTTTTTGAATAGACTTGGCCAAACATTTATTCAAAATTTCACACTTGTAACTAATGATGAATCTATTACCATATATAGAAAGTTCAAGTTCATAGGATTCAGGGTCAGAAGATTTATTTTTTCATAAAAAGTCATTTTTTTCTTTGAAAAGTAAATTTTAAGTAAATATTTCATTATTAGTCTATTTGTTTGCCTAGAAAGCTCAAGTTCATAGACTGTTTGGAAAAAATAAGTTCAAAGCTCATCCTTGAACTACTGATAAAATATAAGGAGTCTATTGTTTATGTATAGAAAGTTCAAATTCATAGGATCCAGGGTCAGATTTTTTTTTCAAAAAGTCATGTTTGAACTTCTGAAGAAACACCATAAAGCCATAAGTGAGTTTATACATGTAAAGTTCAAACACTCTTTGGCTAAAACATTTATTCAACAATTCACACTTGAACTACTGATGAATCTATTACTATGTATAGAAAGTTCCATTTGATAGGATCCAGGGTAAGAATTTTTATTTTTCAAAAAAAAGTAATCCTTCAACTACTACAGAAGGATTCTATCCGTATATAGAAAGTTCAAATTCAAATACTCTTTGGCAAAAATAAGTTTAAAAGTTCATCCTTGAACAATGGAATCTATTAGTATATATAGAAAGTTCAAGATCAAAGACTCTGGTAAAAAAATAAGTTCAAAATTTCACCCTTGAAATACTGATGACTGTTACTATGTATAGAAAGTTCAAGTTCATAGGATCCAGGGTCAGAATGTTTTTTGTTTTTTTTAAACTCATCCTTCAACTGCTGAGGAAACTACAGAAGGATTCATATATAGAAAGTTCAAATTCAAATACTCTTAGCAAAAATAAGTTCAACTGTTCATCCTTGAACTACTTATGAAACAACAGAAGGAATCTATTCGTATGAATAGAAAGTTCAAGTTTGTGAATCAAGGGTCAGAATATTTTTTCAAAATAATCCTTAATCATATTACGAGTCTGTTGTTATGCATAGAAAGCTCAAGTTCAACGACTCTGGTAAAAAAATAAGTTCAAAATTTCACCCTTGAAATACTGATGACTGTTACTATGTATAGAAAGTTCAAGATCATAGAATCTAGGTTGATTTTTTTTTTCCACAAAAAGTCATGCTTGAACTACTGTCAGAAAAAAATAGTTCAAAAAGTCATGTTTAAACTTCTGAAGAATCACCATGAAGTCATATGGATAGAAAGTTGAATCTATGTATAGAAAGTTACAGTTCATAGACCCTTTGGCAAAAAATAAGTTCAAAAGTTCATCCTTGAACTACTGATGAATCTATTACTATGTATAGAAAGTTCAAGTTCATAGACTCTTGGCAATAAATAAGTTCAAAAGATCATCCTTGGACTACAGAATCTATTAGAAAGTTCTAAAGTTCAAGTTCAAAGACTTATCCTTGATACACTTATGAAACAATAAGAAGGAATCTTATGAAGAGAAAGTTCAAGTTCATAGAATCCAGGGTTAGAATTTTTCTTCAAAAAGCCACATTTGGACTTTTGATAAAACATCAGAAAGTCATAAGTTACTGATGAAACATCCAAATACAAGTATATACATGTATATAAATTCAAAAATGTAAAGATTCTTTGGCTAGTAATGTTCAAAATTTCATTCTTGAACTGCGATGAAACATTGAAGTCTGTGTGTCTGAGTTTTAACATTAAACATTCATACAAATTCGGCCACAAAAAGGTTCCATATTTAACATATTTCTGGCCATTTAATATCAGATAGTTTCTTGTGCAATGAGGAGATTATTGCTTTTGCATTGCATTGAATAAAAAACTCGCATTGCACCGAAGAGCCAGTGTCTTTGTATTGCGTAGATCTCGTGCAATGAAGTTAATAGCGGTTATGTGTGGCATGTTAGAATTCGCGATGGAATAAAAAGAAGAGTGCTTTTGCATTGCATTGCATTGCATACTAAAAAAACTTGTGCAATGAGGAGATTATTGCTTTTGCATTGCATTGCATAAACAACTCGCATTGCAGCAAAGAGCCAGTGTCTTTGCATTGCATAGATCTCGTGCAATAAAGTTAATAGCGCTTTTGTGTTCCATATAAGAATTCGCAGTGCAATAAAAAGAAGAGTACTTTTGCATTGCATAGCCTGCAAAAAAACTTCTGCAATGAGGAGATTATTGCTTTTGCATTGCATTGCATAAAAAACTCGCATTGCACCGCAGAGCCAGTGTCTTTGCATTTCATAAAGTTAATAGAGGTTTTGTGTTCCATATTAGAATTCGCGGTGCAATAAACAGAAGAGTGCTTTTACATTGCATTGCATTCCATACTCAAAAACTCGTGCATAGAAGACTTTTGCATTCATTGCATACAAAAACATTTTGTTCATTCACGAAATTATTGGTTTCTAATGCATTGCATTTAAGTCGCTGTGCACTGAGAGTAGGTGTTTTTGCAATGCATTGAATACAAAAAACCTTGTGCAATAACCACTAATTTCTTGAATGAACAAAAAGTTTTTTTATGCAATGGATGCAAAAGTCTTCTATGCACGATTTTTTTCGTATGCAATGCAATGCAAACGTTTTTTTGCATGCAATGCAATGTAAAATAAACTAATTTTATTGCACAAGGTTTTTCTTATTCAATGCATTGCAAAAACACCTACTCTCAGTGCACAGCGACTTAAATGCAATGCATTTGAAACCTCTAATTTCTTGAATGAACAAAATGTTTTTGTATGCAATGCATGCAAAAGTCTTCTATGCACGAGTTTTTTCGTATGCAATGCAATGCAAAAGCACTCTTCTTTTTATTGCACTACGAATTCTAATATGGAACACAAAACCGCTATTAACTTCATTGCACGAGATCTATGCAATGCAAAGACACTGGCTCTTCGGTGCAATGCGAGTTTTTTGTATGCAATGCATGCAAAAGTCTTCTATGCACGAGTTTTTTGTGCAATGCAATGCAAAAGCAATACTTCTCATTGCACAAGTTTTTTGCATGCAATGCAATGCCGAATAACTAATGTTTCTAATGCATTGTATTAAGTCGCTGTGCACTGAGAGTAGGTGTTTTTGTTTTTGCATTGAATAAGAATGAATAAGGCATTGAATAAGAAAAACCTTGTGCAATAAGATTAGTTTATTCTGCATTGCATTGCATGCAAAAAAACTTGTGCAATGAGATTATTGCTTTTGCATTGCATTGCATTGCAATAAAAACTCGCATTGCACAGAAGAGCCAGTGTCTTTGCATTGCATAGATCTCGTGCAATGAAGTTAATAGCGCTTTTGTGTTCCATATTAGAATTCGCAGTGCAATAAAAAGAAGAGTGCGTTTGCATTGCATTGCATTGCATACAAAAAAACTCGTGCATAGAAGACTTTTGCATGCATTGCATGCAAAAAACTCGCATTGCACCGCAGAGCCAGTGTCTTTGCATTGCATAGATCTCTTGCAATGAAGTTAATAGCGGTTTTGTGTTCCATATTAGAATTCGCGGTGCAATTTGATGCAAAAAAATAGTGCAATAAAAAGAAGAGTGCTTTTGCATTGCATTGCATACGAAAAAAATCGTGCATAGAAGACTTTTGCATCCATTGCATACAAAAACTTTTTGTTCATTCAAGAAATTAGTGGTTTCTAATGCATTGTATTAAGTCGCTGTGCACTGAGAGTAGGTGTTTTTGCAATGCATTGAATAAGAAAAACCTTGTGCAATAAGATTAGTTTATTCTGCATTGCATTGCATGCAAAAAAAACTTGTGAAATGAGGAGATTATTGCTCTTCCATTGCATTGCATTGCATAAAAAACTCGCATTGCACCGAAGAGCCAGTGTCTTTGCATTGCATAGATCTCGTGCAATGAAGTTAATAGCGGTTTTGTGTTCCATATTAGAATTCGCGGTGCAATAAAGAGAAGAGTGCTTTTGCATTGCATTGCATACTAAAAAACTCGTGCATAGAAGACTTTTGCATCCATTGCATAACAAAAACTTTTTGTTCATTCAAGAAATTAGTGGTTTCTAATGCATTGTATTTAAGTCGCTGTGCACTGAGAGTAGGTGTTTTTGCATTGAATAAGATTGAATAAGGCATTGAATAAGAAAAACCTTGTGCAATAAGATTAGTTTATTTTACATTGCATTGCATGCAAAAAAACTTGTGCAATGAGGAGATTATTACTTTTGCATTGCATTGCATTGCATAAAAAACTCGCATTGCAGCAAAGAGCCACTGTCTTTGCATTGCATAGATCTCGTGCAATGAAGTTAATAGCGCTTTTGTGTTCCATATTAGAATTCGCAGTGCAATAAAAAGAAGAGTGCTTTTGCATTGCATTCCATTGCATACAAAAAAACTCGTGCATAGAAAACTTTTGCATGCATTGCATACAAAAAACTCGCATTGCACCGCAGAGCCAGTGTCTTTGCATTGCATAGATCTCGCGCAATGAAGTTAATAGCGGTTTTGTGTTCCATATTAGAATTCGTATGGCAATAAAAAGAAGAGTGCTTTTGCATTGCATCGCATACGAAAAAAATCGTGCATAGAAGACTTTTGCATCCATTGCATACAAAAACTTTTTGTTCATTCAAGAAATTAGTGGTTTCTAATGCATTGTATTAAGTCGCTGTGCACTGAGAGTAGGTGTTTTTGCAATGCATTGAATAAGAAAAACCTTGTGCAATAAGATTAGTTTATTCTGCATTGCATTGCATGCAAAAAAACTTGTGCAATGAGGGATTATTGCTATTGCATTGCATTGCATAAAAAACTCGCATTGCACCGAAGAGCCAGTGTCTTTGTATTGCATAGATCTCGTGCAATGAAGTTAATAGCGCTTTTGTGTTCCATATTAGAATTCGCAGTGCAATAAAAAGAAGAGTGCTTTTGCATTGCGTTGCATACGAAAAAACTTGTGCAATGAGGAGATTATTGCTTTTGCATTGCATTGCATACGAAAAAACTCGTGCATAGTGGACTTTTGCATTCATTGCATACAAAAACATTTTGTTCATTCACGAAATTATTGGTTTTAATGCATTGCATTTAAGTCGCTGTGCACTGAGAGTAGGTGTTTTTGCAATGCATTGAATACAAAAAAACCTTGTGCAATAACATTAGTTATTCGGCATTGCATTGCATGCAAAAAAACTTGTGCAATGAGAAGTATTGCTTTTGCATTGCATTGCACAAAAAACTCGCGTTGCACTTGCATAGATCTCGTGCAATGAAGTTAATAGCGGTTTTGTGTTCCATATTAGAATTCGCGGTGCAATAAAGAGAAGAGTGCTTTTGCATTGCATACAAAAAAACTCCTTGTGCAATAAGATTAGTTTATTCTGCATTGCATTGCACGCAAAAAACACTTGTGCAATGAGGAGATTATTGCTCTTGCATTGCATTGCATTGCATAAAAAACTCGCATTGTACCGAAGAGCCAGTGTCTTTGAATTGCATAGATTTCGTGAAATGAAGTTAATAGCGGTTTTGTGTTCCATATTAGAATTCGCGGTGCAATAAAGAGAAGAGTGCTTTTGCATTGCATTGCATTGCATACAAAAAAACTCGTGCATAGAAGACTTTTGCATGCATTGCATACAAAAAACTCGCATTGCACCGAAGAGCCAGTGTCTTTGCATTGCATAGATATCGTGCAATGAAGTTAATAGCGGTTTTGTGTTCCATATTAGAATTCGTAGTGCAATAAAAAGAAGAGTGCTTTTGCATTGCATTGCATACGAAAAAAATCGTGCATAGAAGACTTTTGCATCCATTGCATAAAAAAACTTTTTGTTCATTCAAGAAATTAGTGGTTTCTAATGCATTGTATTAAGTCGCTGTGCACTGAGAGTAGGTGTTTTTGTTTTTGCATTGAATAAGAATGAATAAGGCATTGAATAAGAAAAACCTTGTGCAATAAGATTAGTTTATTCTGCATTGCATTGCATGCAAAAAAACTTGTGCAATGAGATTATTGCTTTTGCATTGCATTGCATTGCAATAAAAACTCGCATTGCACAGAAGAGCCAGTGTCTTTGCATTGCATAGATCTCGTGCAATGAAGTTAATAGCGCTTTTGTGTTCCATATTAGAATTCGCAGTGCAATAAAAAGAAGAGTGCTTTTGCATTGCATTGCATTGCATACGAAAAAACTCGTGCATAGAAGACTTTTGCATGCATTGCATACAAAAACATTTTGTTCATTCAAGAAATTAGTGGTTTCAAATGCATTGCATTTAAGTCTTTGTGCACTGAGAGTAGGTGTTTTTGCAATGCATTGAATAAGAAAAACCTTGTGCAATAAGATTAGTTTATTTTACATTGCATTGCATGCAAAAAAACGTGTGCAATGAGGAGATTATTGCTTTTGCATTGCATTGCATAAAAACTCGCATTGCAGCAAAGAGCCACTGTCTTTGCATTGCATAGATCTCGTGCAATGAAGTCAATAGCGGTTTTGTGTTCCATATTAGAATTCGCGGTGCAATAAAGAGAAGAGTGCTTTTGCATTGCAATGCTTTGCATACTAAAAATTTCGTGCATAGAAGACATTTGCATGCATTGTCTTCAAAAACCTTTTTTGCATTCAAGAAATTAGTGGTTTAAATGCATTGCTTTAAGTCGCTGTGCAATGAGAGTAGGTGTTTTTGCATTGCATTGAACACGAAAAACTTTGAGTGCTTTTGCATTGCATTGCATTGCATACAAAAAAACTCGTGCATAGAAGACTTTTGCATGCATTGCATACAAAAAACTCGCATTGCACCGAAGAGCCAGTGTCTTTGCATTGCATAGATATCGTGCAATGAAGTTAATAGCGGTTTTGTGTTCCATATTAGAATTCGTAGTGCAATAAAAAGAAGAGTGCTTTTGCATTGCATTGCATACGAAAAAAATCGTGCATAGAAGACTTTTGCATCCATTGCATACAAAAACTTTTTGTTCATTCAAGAAATTAGTGGTTTCTAATGCATTGTATTAAGTCGCTGTGCACTGAGAGTAGGTGTTTTTGCAATGCATTGAATAAGAAAAACCTTGTGCAATAAGATTAGTTTATTCTGCATTGCATTGCATGCAAAAAAAACTTGTGCAATGAGGAGATTATTGCTCTTGCATTGCATTGCATTGCATAAAAAACTCGCATTGCACCGAAGAGCCAGTGTCTTTGCATTGCATAGATCTCGTGCAATGAAGTTAATAGCGGTTTTGTGTTCCATATTAGAATTCGCGGTGCAATAAAGAGAAGAGTGCTTTTGCATTGCATTGCATACTAAAAAACTCGTGCATAGAAGACTTTTGCATCCATTGCATAACAAAAACTTTTTGTTCATTCAAGAAATTAGTGGTTTCTAATGCATTGTATTTAAGTCGCTGTGCACTGAGAGTAGGTGTTTTTGCATTGAATAAGATTGAATAAGGCGCTGAATAAGAAAAACCTTGTGCAATAAGATTAGTTTATTCTGCATTGCATTGCATGCAAAAAACTTGTGCAATGAGGAGATTATTGCTTTTGCATTGCATTGCATTGCATAAAAAACTCACATTGCACCGAAGAGCCAGTGTCTTTGCATTGCATAGATCTCGTGCAATGAAGTTAATAGCGCTTTTGTGTTCCATATTAGAATTCACAGTGCAATAAAAAGAAGAGTGCTTTTGCATTGAATACGAAATGCAACGAAATCTCGTGCAATGAAGTTAATAGCAGTTTTGTGTTCCATTTTAGAATTCGCGGTGCAATAAAGAGAAGAGTGCTTTTGCATTACATTGCATTGCATACTAAAAAACTCGTGCATAGAAGACTTTTTGCATTCATTGCATATAAATACATTTTGTTCATTCAAGAAATTAGTGGTTTCTAATGCATTGCATTTAAGTCGATGTGCAATGAGAGTAGGTGTTTTTGCATTGCATTGAATACGAAAAACCTTGTGCAATAAGATTAGTTGTTCTGCATTGCATTGCATGCAAAAAAACTTGTGCAATGAGGAGATTATTGCTTCTGGATTGCATTGCTTAAAACTCACATTGCACCCCATAGCGAGTGTCTCTGCATTGCATAGATCTCGTGCAATGAAGTTAATAGCGGTTTTGTCTTCCATTTTAGAATTCGCGGTGCAATAAAGAGAAGAGCGCTTTTGCATTGCATTGCATTGCATGCGAAAAAACTCGTGCATAGAAGACTTTTGCATGCATTGCATACAAAAAACTCGCATTGCACCGAAGAGCCAGTGTCTTTGCATTGCATAGATATCGTGCAATGAAGTTAATAGCGGTTTTGTGTTCCATATTAGAATTCGTAGTGCAATAAAAAGAAGAGTGCTTTTGCATTGCATTGCATACGAAAAAAATCGTGCATAGAAGACTTTTGCATCCATTGCATACAAAAACTTTTTGTTCATTCAAGAAATTAGTGGTTTCTAATGCATTGTATTAAGTCGCTGTGCACTGAGAGTAGGTGTTTTTGCAATGCATTGAATAAGAAAAACCTTGTGCAATAAGATTAGTTTATTCTGCATTGCATTGCATGCAAAAAAAACTTGTGCAATGAGGAGATTATTGCTCTTGCATTGCATTGCATTGCATAAAAAACTCGCATTGCACCGAAGAGCCAGTGTCTTTGCATTGCATAGATCTCGTGCAATGAAGTTAATAGCGGTTTTGTGTTCCATATTAGAATTCGCGGTGCAATAAAGAGAAGAGTGCTTTTGCATTGCATTGCATACTAAAAAACTCGTGCATAGAAGACTTTTGCATCCATTGCATAACAAAAACTTTTTGTTCATTCAAGAAATTAGTGGTTTCTAATGCATTGTATTTAAGTCGCTGTGCACTGAGAGTAGGTGTTTTTGCATTGAATAAGATTGAATAAGGCGCTGAATAAGAAAAACCTTGTGCAATAAGATTAGTTTATTCTGCATTGCATTGCATGCAAAAAACTTGTGCAATGAGGAGATTATTGCTTTTGCATTGCATTGCATTGCATAAAAAACTCACATTGCACCGAAGAGCCAGTGTCTTTGCATTGCATAGATCTCGTGCAATGAAGTTAATAGCGCTTTTGTGTTCCATATTAGAATTCACAGTGCAATAAAAAGAAGAGTGCTTTTGCATTGAATACGAAATGCAACGAAATCTCGTGCAATGAAGTTAATAGCAGTTTTGTGTTCCATTTTAGAATTCGCGGTGCAATAAAGAGAAGAGTGCTTTTGCATTACATTGCATTGCATACTAAAAAACTCGTGCATAGAAGACTTTTTGCATTCATTGCATATAAATACATTTTGTTCATTCAAGAAATTAGTGGTTTCTAATGCATTGCATTTAAGTCGATGTGCAATGAGAGTAGGTGTTTTTGCATTGCATTGAATACGAAAAACCTTGTGCAATAAGATTAGTTGTTCTGCATTGCATTGCATGCAAAAAAACTTGTGCAATGAGGAGATTATTGCTTCTGGATTGCATTGCTTAAAACTCACATTGCACCCCATAGCGAGTGTCTCTGCATTGCATAGATCTCGTGCAATGAAGTTAATAGCGGTTTTGTCTTCCATTTTAGAATTCGCGGTGCAATAAAGAGAAGAGCGCTTTTGCATTGCATTGCATTGCATGCGAAAAAACTCGTGCATAGAAGACTTTCGCAAAATACAAAAACCTTTTGTGCATTCAAGAAATTAGTGGTTTCTAATGCATTGCATTTAAGTCGATGTGCACTGAGAGTAGGTGTTTCTTTGCATTGCATTGAATACGAAAAACCTTGTGCAATGAGGAGTTTATTGGTTTTGCATTGCATTGCATAAAAAAACTCGCTTTGCAGAGACAGTGCCTTTGCGTTGCATACATCTCGTGCAATGAAGGTATTAGCAATAACAAGATATTAGCAATACCATTGCATTGAATACGGAAAAACTTGTGCAATGAGATTAGTGCTTAAGTATTGCATACAAAAAATATTTTTCACAAGAAGTCACCCTTGAACTCCTAATGAAAAATTAGAAAGCTCAAGTTCATAGGATCCAGGGTCAGCATTTTTATTTTTCAAAAAGTCATTTGAAGATCAAAGACTCCTTGGCCAAAATGTATTCAAAATTATTTCACACTTGAACTACTGAAAATTGTATTACTCTGTATAGAAAGTTCCAGTTCATAGACTGTTTGGAAAAAAATAAGTTCAAAGCTCATCCTTGAACTACTGATGAAATATAAGGAGTCTATTGTTTATGTATAGAAAGTTCAAGTTCATCGGATCCAGGGACAGATTTTTTTTTTCTCCAAAAAAGTCATCCTTCAACTACTGATGGAATCTATTTCTTATAGGAATCTATACGTATATAGAAAGTTCAAGCTCAAATACTCTTATGCAAAAAACAAGTTCAAAGGTTCACCCTTGAACTACAGAATCTATCAGTTTATATAGAAAGTTCAAGTTCATATGGGTATGCATGGAAAGTTCAAGTTCACAGAATCCAGGCTCAGATTGTTTTGTTTCAAAAAGTCATGTTTGAACTTCTGAAGAAACACCATAAAGCCATAAGTGAGTTTATACATTTAAAGTTCAAACACTCCTTGGCCAAAAAATGTATTCAAAAGTTCACACTTGAACTAATGATGAATCTATTACAATGTATAGAAAGTTCAAGTTCATAGGGTCGAGGGTCAGAATTTTTATTTTTCAAAAAAAGTTATCCTTCAACTACTGATGAAACAACAGAAGGAATCTATTTGTATATAGAAAGTTCAAGTTCAAATACTCTTAGTCAAAAATAAGTTCAAAAATTCATCCTTGAATGATGGAATCTATTAGTATATATAGCAAGTTCAAGTTCAAACACTCTGGTAAAAATAAATTCAAAACTTCATTCATACGTATGAAACAACAGAAGGAGTCTATTGGTATGCATAGAAAGTTCAAGTTCATAGGATCCAGGGTCAAAACATTTTTTTTTCAAAAAAGGTCACCCTTCAACTGTTTATACATTTGAAGATCAAAGACTCCTTGGCCAAAAATGTATTCAAAATTTTTTCACACTTGAACTACTGATAAATTAATTACTCTGTATAGAAAGTTCCAGTTCATAGACTGTTTGGGAAAAAATAAGTTCAAAGCTCATACTTGAACTACTGATGAAATATAAGGAGTCTATTGTTTATGTATAGAAAGTTCAAGTTCATAGGATCCAGGGTCAGAATTTTTTTTTTTTTTTTTTTTTTTAAAGTCATCCTTCAACTACTGATGGAATTATTTCCTTATAGGAATCTATACGTATATAGAAAGTTCATGTTCAAATACTCTTATGCAAAAAATAAATTCAAAAGTTCATCCTTGAACTACAGAATCTATTAGTATATACAGAAAGTTCAAGTTCATATGGGTATGCATGGAAAGTTCAAGTTAACAGAATCCAGGCTCAGATTGTTTTGTTTCAAAAAGTCATGTTTGAACTTCTGAAGAAACACCATAAAGCCATAAGTGAGTTCATACATTTAAAGTTCAAACACTCCTTGGCCAAAAAATGTATTCAAAATTTCACACTTGAACTACTGATGAATTTATTACTATGTATAGAAAGTTCAAGTTCATAGGATCGAGGGTCAGAATTTTTATTTTTCAAAAAAGTCTTCCTTAAACTACAGATGAAACAACAGAAGTAATCTATTCGTATATAGAAAGTTCAAGTTCAAATACTCTTAGTCAAAAATAAGTTGTGTGTATTCTAGGATAGTACAAGATTGATACGTAGTTCAAGATTTAAGTTTTGAATTTATTTTTACCAGAGTGTTTGAACTTGAACTTTCTATATAAACTAATGTTTATATAGAAAGTTCAAGTTCAATCACTCTGGTAAAAGTAAATTAAAAACTTCAATCTTGAACTACGTATGAAACAACAGAAGGAGTCTATTGGTATACATAGAAAGTTCAAGTTCACAGAATCCAGGGTCAGATTGTTTTTTTGTTTTTTTTCACACAAAAAAAATATATTCAAAATTTCACACTTGAACTACTGATGATTCTGTTATTACACAAGTTCAGTAGTTCAAGTGTGAAATTTTGTGTGAAAATAGAAAGTTCAAGTTTATAGGATTCAGGGTCAGAATTTTTTTTTCTTCAAAAAGTCATCCCTGAACTACTGACAAAAAAACAGTCTATTGTTATGCATAGAAAATCAAGTTCGTAGAATCTAGAGTTAGATTTTTTTTCAACAAGACATTTGATTTACTGATGAAACTTCAGAAAGTATTTAAGTCTATATATATAAATATTAAGTTAAAAGACTATTTGACCAAAAATTAGTTTATACTTGAACTACTGATGAAACATGAGGAGTCTATTGTTGACTCTGACTATTACTGTTTTTATTTACAAGTCATTTTACTGTATAGTTTTAGAGAAAAGTACAGTCGAACTGCAAAAAATCAGTCTATTCAAACACTTACACTGTGTCCAATTTTCAAAAATTCATAAAAATATTTCCTTTATACTTTTGCTCATTCAGTCATTTGATATTTGTTCAGAGTGACCCTGACTACTGCTGTATTTATTTACAAGTAATTTTACTGTATAGTTTTGAAGAAAAGTGCAATCAAACTCTCCCAAAATTCATTCAAGCACTTACAGTCCAATTTTCAAAAATTCATACAAATCTTTCCTTTGATCAGAGTGACCCTGACTATTACTGTATTATGTTTTCAGTCATTTTATTGTATAGTTTTGGAGAAAAGTAGAGTCAAACTCGCCCCAAAAATCATTTTACACAGAATTTTTGAAAATTGGACAGTGTTAGTGCTTGAATTAATATTGGGGCGAAATTCACTGTACTTTTCTCCAAAACTATAGAGTAAAATGACTTGTTAATAAATACAGTAATAGTCAGTGTCACTCTGAACAAATATCAAATGACAGAATGAGCAAACCTATAAAGGAAAGATTTTTATGAATTTTTGGAAATTGGACAGTGTAAATGCTTGAATGAATTTTGGGGCGAATTTGACTGTACTTTTCTCCAAAACTATACAGTAAAATTACTTGTACATAAATACAATAATAGTCAGAGTCACTCTGAACAAATATCAAATGACAGAATGAGAAAACCTACAAAGAAAATATTTTTTTGTTGTTGTTGTTGTTGAAAACTGGACAGTGTTTGAATTCAATTTGAGTTTTGGGCAAGTTTGACTGTACTTTTCTCCACAACTATACAGTAAAATGACTTGTAAAAAAATACAGTAATAGTCAGTGTCACTCTAAACAAATGTCAAATGACAGAATGAGCAAACCTATAAAGGAAAGAGTTTTATGAATTGTTGAAAATTGGACAGTGCAAGTGCTTGAATGAATTTTGGGGCAAATTGGACTGTACTTTTTTCTAAAACTATACAGTAAAAGGACTTGTACATAAATACAGTAATAGTCAGGGTCACTCTGAACAAATATCAAAGGACAGAATGAGCAAACCTATAAAGCAATTATATTTATGTTGTTTTTTTTAGAAATTGGACAGTGTTTGAATTCAATCTGATTTTTGGGCAAGTTTGACTGTACTTTTCTCTAAAACTATACAGTAAAATGACTTGTAAATAAATACAGTAATAGTCAGGGTCACTCTGAACAAATATCAAATGACAGAATGAGCAAACCTATAAAGGAAAGATTTTTATGAATTTTTGGAAATTGGACAGTGTAAATGCTTAAATGAATTTTGGGGCGAATTTGACTGTACTTTTCTCTAAAACTATACAGTAAAATTACTTGTAAATAAATAAAGATAGTCAGGGTCACTCTGAACAAATATCAAATGACAGAATGAGCAATCCTATAAAGGAAAGATTTTTATGAATTTTTGCAAATTGGACAGTGTAAGTGCTTGAATGAATTTTGGGGCGAATTTGACTGTACTTTTCTCCAAAACTATAAAGTAAAATGACTTGTTAAAACATACAGTAATACTCAGGGTCACTTTGAACAAATATCAAATAACAGAATGGGCAAACCTATTAAGGAAAGATTTCAATGATTTTTTTGAAAATTGGACAATAAGTATTTTAATGCAATTTTGGGGAGAGTTTTTTTTACAAGTAAAATGACTTGTAAATAAATACAGTAATAATCAGGGTCACTTTGAACAAATATCAAGTGACAGAATGAGCAATTCTATAAAGGAAAGATTTTTATGATTTTTTGAAAATTGGACTGTAAGTGTTTGAATTAATTTTGGGGATAATGTGACTGTAATTTTCTCCAAAACTATACAGTAAAATTACTTGTACACAAATACAATAATAGTCAGGGTCACTCTGAACAAATATCAAATGACAGAATGAGAAAACCTACAAAGAAAATATATATATATTTTTTGTTGTTGTTGAAAACTGGACAGTGTTTGAATTCAATTTGAGTTTTGGGCAAGTTTGACTGTACTTTTCTCCACAACTATACAGTAAAATGACTTGTAAAAATATACAGTAATAGTCAGTTTCACTCTAAACAAATGTCAAATGACAGAATGAGCAAACCTATAAAGGAAAGAGTTTTATGAATTGTTGAAAATTGGACAGTGCAAGTGCTTGAATGAATTTTGGGGCAAATTGGACTGTACTTTTCTCTAAAACTATACAGTAAAAGGACTTGTACATAAATACAGTAATAGTCAGGGTCACTCTGAACAAATATCAAAGGACAGAATGAGCAAACCTATAAAGCAATTATATTTATGTTGTTTTTTTTTAGAAATTGGACAGTGTTTGAATTCAATCTGATTTTTGGGCAAGTTTGACTGTACTTTTCTCTAAAACTATACAGTAAAATAACTTGTAAATAAATACAGTAATAGTCAGGGTCACTCTCAACAAATTTCAAATGACAGAATGAGAAAACCTATGAAGTAAAATTGTTTATGAATTTTTGGAAAAAATGGGACAGTGTAAGTTTTTGAATGCACACTGATATTTGGGGCAAGTTTGATTGTACTTTTCTCTAAAAATGTACAGTAAAATGACTTGTAGTACAGTATACAGTAAAATGACTTGCTTGAATGAATTTTTGGGAGAGTTTGACTGTACTTTTCTCCACAAATATACAGTAAAATGACATGCAAATAAATACAGTAATAGTCAGGGTCACTTTGAACGAATATCAAATGACAGAATGGGCAAACCTATAAAGGAAAGATTTTTATGAATTTTTGAAAATTGGACAGTGTAAGTGCTTGAATGAATTTTGGGAAGAATTTGACTGTACTTTTCTTCAAAACTATACAGTAAAATGACTTGTACATAAATACAGTAATAGTCAGGGTCACTCTGAACAAATATCAAAGAACAGAATGAGCAAACCTATAAAGCAATTATATTTATGTTGTTTTTTTTTAGAAATTGGACAGTGTTTGAATTCAATCTGATTTTTGGGCAAGTTTGACTGTACTTTTCTCTAAAACTATACAGTAAAATGACTTGTAAATAAATACAGTAATAGTCAGGGTCACTCTCAACAAATTTCAAATGACAGAATGAGAAAACCTATGAAGTAAAATTGTTTATGAATTTTTGGAAAAAATGGGACAGTGTAAGTTTTTGAATGCACACTGATATTTGGGGCAAGTTTGATTGTACTTTTCTCTAAAAATGTACAGTAAAATGACTTGTTGTACAGTATACAGTAAAATGACTTGCTTGAATGAATTTTTGGGAGAGTTTGACTGTACTTTTCTCCACAAATATACAGTAAAATGACATGCAAATAAATACAGTAATAGTCAGGGTCACTTTGAACGAATATCAAATGACAGAATGGGCAAACCTATAAAGGAAAGATTTTTATGAATTTTTGAAAATTGGACAGTGTAAGTGCTTGAATGAATTTTGGGAAGAATTTGACTGTACTTTTCTCCAAAACTATACAGTAAAATGACTTGTAAATAAATACAGTAATAGTCAGGGTCAATCTGAACCAATTTCAAATGACAGAATGAGCAAACCTATAAAGGAAAGAGTTTTATGGATTGTTGAAAATTGGAGAGTGCAAGTGCTTGAATTAATTTTGAGGCAAATTTGACTGTACTTTTCTCCAAAACTACACAGTAAAATGACATGTAAATAAATACAGTAATAGTCAGTGTCCCCTTGAACAAATATCAAATGGCAGAATGGGCAAACCTATAAAGGAACGATTTTTATGAATTTTTGCAAATTGGACAGTATAAGTACATGAATTAATTTTGAGGCAAATTTGACTGTACTTTTCTCCAAAACTACACAGTAAAATTACTTGTAAATAAATACAGTAATAGTCGGGGTCACTCTGAACAAATATCAAATGACAGAATGAGCAAACCTATAAAGGAAAGATTTTAATGATTTTTTGTAAATTGGACTGTAAGTGCATGAATGAATTTTGTGGAGAGTTTGACTGCACTTTTCTCCAAAACTATACAGTAAAATTACTTGTAAATAAATACAGTAATAGTCAGTGTCACTCTGGACAAATATCACATGACAGAATGAGCAAACCTATAAAGGAAATTAAGGAAAGATTTTTATGAATTTTTGAAAATTGGACACAGTGTAAGTGTTTGAATAGACCTATTTGCAGTTTGACTGCACTTTTCTCCAAAAATATACAGTAAAACGACTTTTATATAAATACAGTAATAGTTAGGGTCACTCTGAACAAATATCAAAGGACAGAATGAGCAAACCTATAAAGCAATTATATTTATGTTGTTTTTTTTAGAAATTGGACAGTGTTTGAATTCAATCTGATTTTTGGGCAAGTTTGACTGTACTTTTCTCTAAAACTATACAGTAAGATGACTTGTAAAAAAATACAGTAATAGTCAGTGTCCCCTTGAACAAATATCAAATGACAGAATGAGCAAACCTATAAAGGAAAGATTTTTATGAATTTTTGGAAATTGGACAGTGTAAATGCTTAAATGAATTTTGGGGCGAATTTGACTGTACTTTTCTCTAAAACTATACAGTAAAATTACTTGTAAATAAATAAAGATAGTCAGGGTCACTCTGAACAAATATCAAATGACAGAATGAGCAATCCTATAAAGGAAAGATTTTTATGAATTTTTGCAAATTGGACAGTGTAAGTGCTTGAATGAATTTTGGGGCGAATTTGACTGTACTTTTCTCCAAAACTATAAAGTAAAATGACTTGTTAAAACATACAGTAATACTCAGGGTCACTTTGAACAAATATCAAATAACAGAATGGGCAAACCTATTAAGGAAAGATTTCAATGATTTTTTTGAAAATTGGACAATAAGTATTTTAATGCAATTTTGGGGAGAGTTTTTTTTACAAGTAAAATGACTTGTAAATAAATACAGTAATAATCAGGGTCACTCTGAACAAATATCAAGTGACAGAATGAGCAATTCTATAAAGGAAAGATTTTTATGATTTTTTGAAAATTGGACTGTAAGTGTTTGAATTAATTTTGGGGATAATGTGACTGTAATTTTCTCCAAAACTATACAGTAAAATTACTTGTACACAAATACAATAATAGTCAGGGTCACTCTGAACAAATATCAAATGACAGAATGAGAAAACCTACAAAGAAAATATATATATATTTTTTGTTGTTGTTGAAAACTGGACAGTGTTTGAATTCAATTTGAGTTTTGGGCAAGTTTGACTGTACTTTTCTCCACAACTATACAGTAAAATGACTTGTAAAAATATACAGTAATAGTCAGTTTCACTCTAAACAAATGTCAAATGACAGAATGAGCAAACCTATAAAGGAAAGAGTTTTATGAATTGTTGAAAATTGGACAGTGCAAGTGCTTGAATGAATTTTGGGGCAAATTGGACTGTACTTTTCTCTAAAACTATACAGTAAAAGGACTTGTACATAAATACAGTAATAGTCAGGGTCACTCTGAACAAATATCAAAGGACAGAATGAGCAAACCTATAAAGCAATTATATTTATGTTGTTTTTTTTTTAGAAATTGGACAGTGTTTGAATTCAATCTGATTTTTGGGCAAGTTTGACTGTACTTTTCTCTAAAACTATACAGTAAAATAACTTGTAAATAAATACAGTAATAGTCAGGGTCACTCTCAACAAATTTCAAATGACAGAATGAGAAAACCTATGAAGTAAAATTGTTTATGAATTTTTGGAAAAAATGGGACAGTGTAAGTTTTTGAATGCACACTGATATTTGGGGCAAGTTTGATTGTACTTTTCTCTAAAAATGTACAGTAAAATGACTTGTTGTACAGTATACAGTAAAATGACTTGCTTGAATGAATTTTTGGGAGAGTTTGACTGTACTTTTCTCCACAAATATACAGTAAAATGACATGCAAATAAATACATTAATAGTCAGGGTCACTTTGAACGAATATCAAATGACAGAATGGGCAAACCTATAAAGGAAAGATTTTTATGAATTTTTGAAAATTGGACAGTGTAAGTGCTTGAATGAATTTTGGGAAGAATTTGACTGTACTTTTCTCCAAAACTATACAGTAAAATGACTTGTACATAAATACAGTAATAGTCAGGGTCACTCTGAACAAATATCAAAGAACAGAATGAGCAAACCTATAAAGCAATTATATTTATGTTGTTTTTTTTTAGAAATTGGACAGTGTTTGAATTCAATCTGATTTTTGGGCAAGTTTGACTGTACTTTTCTCTAAAACTATACAGTAAAATGACTTGTAAATAAATACAGTAATAGTCAGGGTCACTCTCAACAAATTTCAAATGACAGAATGAGAAAACCTATGAAGTAAAATTGTTTATGAATTTTTGGAAAAAATGGGACAGTGTAAGTTTTTGAATGCACACTGATATTTGGGGCAAGTTTGATTGTACTTTTCTCTAAAAATGTACAGTAAAATGACTTGTTGTACAGTATACAGTAAAATGACTTGCTTGAATGAATTTTTGGGAGAGTTTGACTGTACTTTTCTCCACAAATATACAGTAAAATGACATGCAAATAAATACAGTAATAGTCAGGGTCACTTTGAACGAATATCAAATGACAGAATGGGCAAACCTATAAAGGAAAGATTTTTATGAATTTTTGAAAATTGGACAGTGTAAGTGCTTGAATGAATTTTGGGAAGAATTTGACTGTACTTTTCTCCAAAACTATACAGTAAAATGACTTGTAAATAAATACAGTAATAGTCAGGGTCAATCTGAACCAATTTCAAATGACAGAATGAGCAAACCTATAAAGGAAAGAGTTTTATGGATTGTTGAAAATTGGAGAGTGCAAGTGCTTGAATTAATTTTGAGGCAAATTTGACTGTACTTTTCTCCAAAACTACACAGTAAAATGACATGTAAATAAATACAGTAATAGTCAGTGTCCCCTTGAACAAATATCAAATGGCAGAATGGGCAAACCTATAAAGGAACGATTTTTATGAATTTTTGCAAATTGGACAGTATAAGTACATGAATTAATTTTGAGGCAAATTTGACTGTACTTTTCTCCAAAACTACACAGTAAAATTACTTGTAAATAAATACAGTAATAGTCGGGGTCACTCTGAACAAATATCAAATGACAGAATGAGCAAACCTATAAAGGAAAGATTTTAATGATTTTTTGTAAATTGGACTGTAAGTGCATGAATGAATTTTGTGGAGAGTTTGACTGCACTTTTCTCCAAAACTATACAGTAAAATTACTTGTAAATAAATACAGTAATAGTCAGTGTCACTCTGGACAAATATCACATGACAGAATGAGCAAACCTATAAAGGAAATTAAGGAAAGATTTTTATGAATTTTTGAAAATTGGACACAGTGTAAGTGTTTGAATAGACCTATTTGCAGTTTGACTGCACTTTTCTCCAAAAATATACAGTAAAACGACTTTTATATAAATACAGTAATAGTTAGGGTCACTCTGAACAAAAATCAAATGACAGAATGAGCAAACCTATAAAAGAAAGATTTTTATGAATTTTTGAAAATTGGACAGTGTAAGTGCTTGAATTAATTTTGGGGAGAATTTGACTGTACTTTTCTCCAAAACTATACAGTAAGATGACTTGTAAAAAAATACAGTAATAGTCAGTGTCCCCTTGAACAAATATCAAATGACAGAATGAGAAAACCTATAAAGGAAAGATTTTTATGATATTTTTGAAAATTGGACTGTAAGTGCTTGAATGAATTTTGGGGAGAGTTTGACTGCACTTTTCTCCAAAACTATACTGAAAAATGACTTGTAAATAAATACAGTAATAGTCAGTGTCACTCTGAACAAATATCAAATGACAGAATGAGCAAACTTATAAATGAAAGATTTTTATGAATTGTTGGAAATTGGACAGTGCAAGTGCTTGAATGAATTTTGGGGCAAATTGGACTGTACTTTTCTCTAAAACTATACAGTAAAAGGACTTGTACATAAATACAGTAATAGTCGGGGTCACTCTGAACAAATATCAAAGGACAGAATTAGCAAAACTATAAAGAAAATATTTTTACGGATTGTTGAAAATTGGAGAGTGCACTTGCTTGAATTACTTTTGGGGCAAATTTGACTGTACTTTTCTCAAAAACTATACAGTAAAATGACTTGTACATAAATACAGTAATAGTCAGGGTCACTTTGAACAAATATCAAATGACAGAATGAGCAAACCTATAAAGGAAAGATTTTTATGAATTTTTGAAAATTGGACAGTGTAAGTGCTTGAATGAATTTTGGGAAGAATTTGACTGTACTTTTCTCCAAAACTATACAGTAAAATGACTTGCAAATAAATGCAGTAATAGTCCGGGTCACTCTAAACAAATATCAAATGACAGAATGAGCAAACCTATAAAGGAAAGAGTTTTGTGATTTGTTGAAAATTGGACAGTGCAAGTGTTTGAAGGAATTTTGGGGATAATGTGACTGTACTTTTCTCCAAAACTATACAGTAAAATGACTTGTAAACAAATACAGTAATAGTCAGTGTCACTCCGAACAAATATCAAATGACAGAATGAGAAAACCTATAAAAAAAATAATATGTTTTTTTGTTGTTGAAAATTGTAGTGTTTGAATTCAATTTGATTTTGGGGCATATTCGACTGTACTTTTCTCAAAAACTATACAGTAAAATGACTTGTACATAAATACAGTAATAGTCGGGGTCACTCTAAACAAATATTAAATGACAGAAAGAGCAAACCTATAAAGGAAAGATTTTTTATGAATTTTTGAAAATTGGACACAATGTAAGTGTTTGAATAGACAGATTATTTGCGGTTTGACTGCCCTTTTCTCCAAAAATATACAGTAGAATGACTTGTAAATAAATACAGTAATAGTAAGGGTCACTCTGAAAATATATCAAATGACAGAATGAGCAAACCTATAAAGGAAAGAGTTTTATGGATTGTTGAAAATTGGAGAGTGCAAGTGCTTGAATTAATTTTGGGGCAAATTTGACTGTACTTTTCTCCAAAATTATACCGTAAAATTACTTGTAAATAAACACAGTAATAGTCAGTGTCCCTTTGAACAAATATCAAATGACAGAATGAGAAAAGCTATAAAGGAAAGATTCTTATGATTTTTTGAAAATTGGACTGTAAGTTTTTGAATGAATTTTGGGGAAAATTTGACTGCACCTTTCTCCAAAACTATACAGTAAAATTACTTGTAAATAAATACCGTAATAGTCGGGGTCACTCTGAACAAATATCAAATGACAGAATGAGCAAACCTATGAAGGAAATAAAGGAAATATTTTTATTAATTTTTGGAAATTGGACAGTGTAAGTGTTTGAATAGACAGATTACTTGCAGTTTGACTACACTTTTCTCCATAAATATACAGTAAAATAACTTGCAAATAAATAAAGTAATAGTCAGGGTCACTTTGAACAAATATCAAATGACAGAATGAGCAAACCTATAAAGGAAATATTTTTATGAATTTTTGAAAATTGGACAGTGTAAGTGCTTGAATATATTTTGGGAAGAATTTGACTTTACTTTTCTCCAAAACTATACAGTAAAATGACTTGCAAATAAATACAGTAATAGTCCGGGTCACTCTAAACAAATATCAAACGAAAGAATGAGCAAACCTATAAAGGAAAGAGTTTTATGAATTGTTGAAAATTGGACAGTGCAAGTGCTTGAATGAATTTTGGGGATAATGTGACTGTACTTTTCTCCAAAACTATACAGTAAAATGACTTGTAAATAAATACAGTAATAGTCAGGGTCACTCTGAACACATTTCAAATGACAGAATGAGCAAACCTATAAAGGAAAATTGGAGAGTACAAGTGCTTGAATTAATTTTAGGGCAAATTTGACTGTACTTTTCTCCAAAATTATACAGTAAAATTACTTGTAAATAAAAACAGTAATAGTCAGTGTCACTCTGAACAAATATCAAATGACAGAATGAGCAAAGCTATAAAGGAAAGATTTTTATGATTTTTTTAAAATTTGACTGTAAGTGCTTGAATGAATTTTGGGGCAAAATGGACTGTAATTTTCTCTAAAACTATACAGTAAAATGACTTGTACATAAATACAGTAATAGTCAGGGTCACTCTGAAAAAATATCAAATGACAGAATGAGCAAACCTATAAAGGAAAGATTTTTATGATTTTTTGAAAATTGGACTGTAAGTTTTTTAATGGATTTTTGGGGATAATGTGATTGTACTTTTCTTCAAAACTATACAGTAAAATGACTTGTAAATAAATACAGTAATAGTCAGGGTCACTCTAAACATAAATACATTAATAGTCAGGGTCACTCTGAACAAATATCAAATGACAGAATGAGCAAACCTATAAAGGAAAGATTTTTATGATTTTTTGAAAATTGGACTGTGTTTTTGAATGAATTTTGGGGATAATGTGACTGTACTTTTCTCCAAAACTATACAGTAAAATGACTGACTTGTAAATAAATACAGTAATAGTCAGGGTCACTCTGAACAAATATCAAATGACAGAATGAGCAAACCTATAAAGGAAAGAGTTTTATGAATTGTTGAAAATTGGACATTGCAAGTGCTTGAATGAATTTTGGGGCAAATTGGACTGTAATTTTCTCTAAAACTATACAGTAAAATGACTTGTACATAAATACAGTAATAGTCAGGGTCACTCTGAACAAATATCAAAGGACAGAATGAGCAAATCTATAAAGGAAAGATTTTTATGAATTTTTGAAAATTGGAAACAATGTAAGTGTTTGAATAGACAGATTATTTGCCGTTTGACTGCCCTTTTCTCCAAAAAATATACAGTAGAATGACTTGTACATAAATACAGTAATAGTCAGGGTCACTCTGAACAAATATCAAAGGACAGAATGAGCAAACCTAAAAAGGAAAGATTTTTATGATTTTTTTGAAAATTGGACTGTAATTGTTTGAATAAATTTTGGGGATAATTTGACTGTACCTTTCTCCAAAACTATACAGTAAAATGACTTCTAAATAAATACAGTAATAGTTAGGGTCACTCTGAACAAAAATCAAATGACAGAATGAGCAAACCTAAAAAGGAAAGATTTTTATGATTTTTTTGAAAATTGGACTGTAATTGTTTGAATAAATTTTGGGGATAATTTGACTGTACCTTTCTCCAAAACTATAAAGTAAAATGACTTCTAAATAAATACAGTAATAGTTAGGGTCACTCTGAACAAAAATCAAATGACAGAATGAGCAAACCTATAAAGGAAAGATTTTTATGAATTT
Source organism: Pseudorasbora parva (assembly GCF_024679245.1). Classification (NCBI taxonomy): domain Eukaryota; kingdom Metazoa; phylum Chordata; class Actinopteri; order Cypriniformes; family Gobionidae; genus Pseudorasbora; species Pseudorasbora parva. Next base: position 35,283,126 of record NC_090185.1, on the reverse strand, counting down.
TTGAAAATTGGACAGTGTAAGTGCTTGAATTAATTTTGGGGAGAATTTGACTGTACTTTTCTCCAAAACTATATAGTAAGATGATGACTTGTAAATAAATACAGTAATAGTCAGGGTCCCTTTGAACAAATATCAAATGGCAGAATGGGCAAACCTATAAAGGAACGATTTTTATGAATTATTGCAAATTGGACAGTGTAAGTGCTTGAATGAATGTTGGGGCGAATTTGACTGTACTTTTCTCCAAAACTATACAGTAAAATGACTTGTTACTACATACAGTAATAGTCTGGGTCACTCTAAACAAATATCAAATGACAGAATGAGAAAACCTATAAAGGAAAGATTTTTAAGATATTTTTGAAAATTGGACTGTAAGTGCTTGATTGAATTTTGGGGAGAGTTTGGACTATATTGGGGAGAGCACTTTTCTCCAAAACTATACAGTAAAATGACTTGTAAATAAATACAGTAATAGTCAGTGTCACTCTGAAAAAATATCAAAAGACAGAATGAGCAAACCTATAAAGGAAAGATTTTTATGAATTTTTGAAATTGGACAGTGTAAATGCTTGAATGAATTTTGGGGCAAATTTGACTGTACTTTTCTCTAAAACTATACAGTAAAATGACTTGTAAATAAATACAGTAATAGTCAGTGTCACTCTAAACAAATGTCAAATGACAGAATGAGAAAACCTATAAAGAAAAGAGTTTTATGAATTGTTGAAAATTGGACAGTGCAAGTGCTTGAATGAATTTTGGGGCAATTTGGACTGTACTTTTCTCTAAAACTATACAGTAAAATGACTTGTAAAGTCATTGGGTCACTCCGAAAGTGCTTGAATTAATTTTGAGGCAAATTTGACTGTACTCTTCTCCAAAACAATACAGTAAAATTACTTACAGTATAAATACAGTAATAGTCGGAGTCACTCTGAACAAATATCAAATGAGCAAACCTATAAAGGAAAGATTTTAATGATTTTTTGAAATTGGACTGTAAGTGCTTGAATGATTTTTGGGGAGAGTTTGACTGCACTTTTCTCCAAAACTATACAGTAAAATGACTTGTAAATAAATACAGTAATAGTCAGTGTCACTCTGGACAAATATCAATTGACAGAATGAGCAAAGCTATAAAGGAAAGATTTTTATGAATTTTTGAAAATTGTACACAGTGTAAGTGTTTGAATAGACCTATTTGCAGTTTGACTGCACTTTTCTCCCAAAATATACAGTAAAACTACTTGTAAATAAATACAGTAATAGTTAGGGTCACTCTGAACAAAAATCATATCACCGAATGAGCAAACCTATAAAGGAAAGGTTTTTATTAATTTTTGAAAATCGGACAGTGTAAGTGCTTGAATTAATTTTGGGGAGAATTTGACTGTACTTTTCTCCACAGCTATACGGTACGATAACTTGTAAATAAATACAATAATAGTCAGGGTCCCCTTGAACAAATATCAAATGGCAGAATGGGCAAACCTATAAAGGAACGATTTTTATGAATTTTTGCAAATTGGACAGTTTAAGTGCTTGAATGAATTTTGGGGCGAATTTGAATGTACTTTTCTCTAAAACTATACAGTAAAATGACTTGTAAATAAATACAGTAATATTGACAGAATATTAAGCTGATTTTTAACCCCAGGGGGTGGCAAGGTTGCCAAGGGAATACACCCGCTCAGGGAGGCTTCCGGTGGAAATACAGATGTGGGGGTCGCCAGGAGGGGAACCATGCACATGGGGCACCTGGCCGGACACGAGTGTCTGGGCTAAGGGCAGACTTACTGGCGTCGGCGTCGACAGTGCTGGAGGAGCTCAGGGCTCTCGGGGAACTCACCTGAGAAAAATATTGCACGTATCCAGTCCGTGGAGTGACACCTGAGCCAATCCATTACCGGCCACTTGTAGAGGCGAGTACATAGTCGGATACAGGCTCCACCTGGCGAATGTGTTTGGTGTCGCCCAGCCTGCAGCTCTGCAGATGTCTGTCAGCGGAGCGCCATGTGCTAAAGCCCAAGAGGAGGCCACGCTCCGAGTGGAGTGGGTCCTGACCCCAAGGGGACATGGGCGGCCCTGCTGCTGGTAAGCCAAAACAATGGTGTCCCCTATCCAGTGAGACAGCCTTTGCTTTGAGAGAGCCTTCCCTTTCAGCTTCCCACCATAACAGACAAAGAGCTGGTCTGAGGTCCTGAAACACTGCGTCCTGTCTACGTAAGCGCGAAGGGCACGTACTGGACAGAGCAATGCCAAGGCTGGGTCTGCCTCCTCAAAAGGCAGCGCTTGCAGGTTCACCACCTGGTCTCTGAACGGAGTGGTGGGAACCTTGGGCACATATCCAGGCCGGGGTCTCAGGATCACGTGAGAGTCAGCCGGCCCGAATTCCAGGCACGCTTCGTCAACCGAAAATGCCTGCATGTCCCCTACCCTCTTGATGGAGGCCAGTGCGGTCAGGAGCGCTGTCTTCATAGACAAGAACTTAACATCTACTGACCGCAAAGGGTCAAATGGGGCCCTCTGCAGAGCACTTAGAACTACTGAGAGGTCCCAAGAGGGTATGAGAGGAGCACGAGGAGGATGTAGTCTCCTTGCACCCCTCAGGAACCTGATGACCAGGTCGTGCTTACTTACCGTTTTCCCGTCCAAGAGGTCATGGTAGGCGGCGACAGCGGCCACATAAACCTTCAGGGTGGATGGAGACAGCCTTCGATCCAACCCTTCCTGGAGGAAAGAGAGCACAGACCAAATCGGGAAGTGATGGTAGCCACCACTGGAGGTGGTAGGGTACTCAAACCTGCCGCGTCCCGTCCAGGAGCCACACGTGGAGGTTCCAAAGATCGGGACGCGGGCGCCACAGTGTGCCCTGTCTCTGAGTGAGTATATCCTGTCTCAGAGGAATCGGCCAGGGAGGGGCTGTCGCAAGGAGAACTAGTTCTGGGAACCAGGTCCGGCCGTGCCAGTACGGGGCGACCAAGATGACCTGCTCCTTGTCCTTCCTGACCTTGCACAGAACACTTGCAAGAAGGCTCACTGGGGGAAACGCATACTTGCGTAGGCCCTGCGGCCAGCTGTGCACCAGTGCATCCGTGCCAAGCGTGCCCTCGGTCAGGAATAGTACAGGCTGCAGTGGGACGAGTCGTGGGAGGCAAACAGATCTACCTGTGCGTCCCCGAACTGATCCCAAATCAGCTGGACCGACTGGGGATGGAGTCTCCACTCCCCAGGGATTGGCTGAAACCGTGAGAGCTCGTCGGCTGCACGGTTCAGGATCCCCGGGATATGGACAGCACGAAGGGACCTCAGGCGCTTCTGACTCCATAAAACGAGATGGCGGGCGAGTTGAGACATGCGGCGGGAGCGTAGACCACCCTGGTCGTTGATGTACGCTACTACGGCTGTGTTGTCCGATCTGACTAGTACGTGTTGACCCTTCAGCAACGCTCGGAAGCGGTGCAGGGCGAACCGTACTACCAGCAACTCGAGGCAATTGATATGCAGGAACCTCTCTAAAACTATACAGTAAAATGTTTTGTACATAAATACAGTAATAGTCAGGGTCACTCTGAACAAATATCAAAGGACAGAATGAGCAAACCTATAAAAAAATATTGTTATGTTTTTTGTTGTTGAAAATTGTACAGTGTTCGAATTCAATTTGATTATTGGGCAAGTTTGACTGCACTTTTCTCTAAAACTATACAGTAAAATGACTTGTAAATAAATACAGTAATATTGACAGAATATTAAGCAGATTTTTAACCCCAGGGGGTGGCAAGGTTGCCAAGGGAATACACCCGCTCAGGGAGGCTTCCGGTGGAAATACAGATGTGGGGGTCGCCAGGAGGGGAACCATGCACATGGGGCACCTGGCCGGACACGAGTGTCTGGGCTAAGGGCAGACTTACTGGCGTCGGCGTCGACAGTGCTGGAGGAGCTCAGGGCTCTCGGGGAACTCACCTGAGAAAAATATTGCACGTATCCAGTCCGTGGAGTGACACCTGAGCCAATCCATTACCGGCCACTTGTAGAGGCGAGTACATAGTCGGATACAGGCTCCACCTGGCGAATGTGTTTGGTGTCGCCCAGCCTGCAGCTCTGCAGATGTCTGTCAGCGGAGCGCCATGTGCTAAAGCCCAAGAGGAGGCCACGCTCCGAGTGGAGTGGGTCCTGACCCCAAGGGGACATGGGCGGCCCTGCTGCTGGTAAGCCAAAACAATGGTGTCCCCTATCCAGTGAGACAGCCTTTGCTTTGAGAGAGCCTTCCCTTTCAGCTTCCCACCATAACAGACAAAGAGCTGGTCTGAGGTCCTGAAACACTGCGTCCTGTCTACGTAAGCGCGAAGGGCACGTACTGGACAGAGCAATGCCAAGGCTGGGTCTGCCTCCTCAAAAGGCAGCGCTTGCAGGTTCACCACCTGGTCTCTGAACGGAGTGGTGGGAACCTTGGGCACATATCCAGGCCGGGGTCTCAGGATCACGTGAGAGTCAGCCGGCCCGAATTCCAGGCACGCTTCGTCAACCGAAAATGCCTGCATGTCCCCTACCCTCTTGATGGAGGCCAGTGCGGTCAGGAGCGCTGTCTTCATAGACAAGAACTTAACATCTACTGACCGCAAAGGCTCAAATGGGGCCCTCTGCAGCGCACTTAGAACTACTGAGAGGTCCCAAGAGGGTATGAGAGGAGCACGAGGAGGATGTAGTCTCCTTGCACCCCTCAGGAACCTGATGACCAGGTCGTGCTTACTTACCGTTTTCCCGTCCAAGAGGTCATGGTAGGCGGCGACAGCGGCCACATAAACCTTCAGGGTGGATGGAGACAGCCTTCGATCCAACCCTTCCTGGAGGAAAGAGAGCACAGACCCAATCGGGAAGTGATGGTAGCCACCACTGGAGGTGGTAGGGTACTCAAACCTGCCGCGTCCCGTCCAGGAGCCACACGTGGAGGTTCCAAAGATCGGGACGCGGGCGCCACAGTGTGCCCTGTCTCTGAGTGAGTATATCCTGTCTCAGAGGAATCGGCCAGGGAGGGGCTGTCGCAAGGAGAACTAGTTCTGGGAACCAGGTCCGGCCGTGCCAGTACGGGGCGACCAAGATGACCTGCTCCTTGTCCTTCCTGACCTTGCACAGAACACTTGCAAGAAGGCTCACTGGGGGAAACGCATACTTGCGTAGGCCCTGCGGCCAGCTGTGCACCAGTGCATCCGTGCCAAGCGTGCCCTCGGTCAGGAATAGTACAGGCTGCAGTGGGACGAGTCGTGGGAGGCAAACAGATCTACCTGTGCGTCCCCGAACTGATCCCAAATCAGCTGGACCGACTGGGGATGGAGTCTCCACTCCCCAGGGATTGGCTGAAACCGTGAGAGCTCGTCGGCTGCACGGTTCAGGATCCCCGGGATATGGACAGCACGAAGGGACCTCAAGCGCTTCTGACTCCATAAAACGAGATGGCGGGCGAGTTGAGACATGCGGCGGGAGCGTAGACCACCCTGGTGGTTGATGTACGCTACTACGGCTGTGTTGTCTGATCTGACTAGTACGTGTTGACCCTTCAGCAACGCTCGGAAGCGGTGCAGGGCGAACCGTACTACCAGCAACTCGAGGCAATTGATATGCAGGAACCTCTCTAAAACTATACAGTAAAATGTTTTGTACATAAATACAGTAATAGTCAGGGTCACTCTGAACAAATATCAAAGGACAGAATGAGCAAACCTATAAAAAAATATTGTTATGTTTTTTGTTGTTGAAAATTGTACAGTGTTCGAATTCAATTTGATTATTGGGCAAGTTTGACTGCACTTTTCTCTAAAACTATACAGTAAAATGACTTGTAAATAAATACAGTAATATTCAGGGTCCCTCTGAACAAATTTCAAATGACAGAATGAGAAAACCTATGAAGTAAAATTGTTTATGAATTTTGGAAAAAATGGGACAGTGTAAGTATTTGAATGCAAGTTGATATTTGGGGGCATATTCGACTGTACTTTTCTCCAAAACTATACAGTAAAATTACTTGTAAATAAATACAGTAATAGTCAGGGTCACTCTGAACAAATATCAAAGGACAGAATGAGCAAACCTATAAAAAAAATATTGTTATGTTTTTTGTTGTTGAAAATTGTACAGTGTTCGAATTCAATTTGATTATTGGGCAAGTTTGACTGCACTTTTCTCTAAAACTATACAGTAAAATGACTTGTAAATAAATACAGTAATATTCAGGGTCCCTCTGAACAAATTTCAAACGACAGAATGAGAAAACCTATGAAGTAAAATTGTTTATGAATTTTGGAAAAAATGGGACAGTGTAAGTAATTGAATGCAAGTTGATATTTGGGGGCATATTCGACTGTACTTTTCTCCAAAACTATACAGTAAAATTACTTGTAAATAAATACAGTATTAGTCAGGGTCACTCTGAACAAATATCAAATGACAGAATGAGCAAAACTATAACGAAAATATTTTTATGGATTGTTAAAAATTGGAGAGTGCACTTGCTTGAATTACTTTTGGGGGCAAATTTGACTGTACTTTTCTCTAAAACTATACAGTAAAATGACTTGTACATAAATACAGTAATAGTCAGGGTCACTCTAAACAAATATCAAATGACAGAATGAGCAAACCTATAAAGGAAAGAGTTTTATGGATTGTTGAAAATTGGAGAGTGCAAGTCCTTGAATTAATTTTGGGGAGAGTTTGACTGCACTTTTCTCCAAAACTATACAGTAAAATTACTTGTAAATAAATACAGTAATAGTCAGTGTCACTCTGGACGAATATCAAATGACAGAATGAGCAAACCTATAAAGGAAATAAAGGAAAGATTTTTATGAATTTTTGGAAATTGGACAGTGTAAGTGTTTGAATAGACAGATTATTTGCAGTTTGACTGTACTTTTCTCCAAAAATATACAATAAAATGACTAGAAAATAAATACAGTAATAGTCAGGGTCACTTTAAACAAATATCAAATGACAGAATGAGCAAACCTATAAAGGAAAGATTTTTATGAATTTTTGAAAATTGGACACAGTGTAACTGTTTGAATGGACCGATTTGCAGTTTTACTGCACTTTTCTCCCAAAATATACAGTACAACGTCTTGTAAATAAATTCAGTAATAGTTAGGGTCACTCTGAACCAAAATCAAATGACAGAATGAGCAAACCTATAAAGGAAAGATTTTTATGAATTTTAGAAAATTGGACAGTGTAAGTGCTTGAATGAATTTTGGGGCGAATTTGACTGTACTTTTCTCCAAAACTATACAGTAAGATGACTTGTAAATAAATACAGTAATAGTCAGGGTCACTCTAAACCAATATCAAATGACAGAATGAGCAAACCTATAAAGGAAAGAGTTTTATGAATTGTTGAAAATTGGACAGTGCAAGTGCTTGAATGAATTTTGGGGCAAATTGGACTGTACTTTTCTCTAAAACTATACAGTAAAATTACTTGTACATAAATACAGTAATAGTCAGGGTCACTTTGAACAAATATCAAATGACAGAATGAGCAAACCTATAAAGGAAAGATTTTTATGATTTTTTGAAAATTGGACAGTGTAAGTGCTTGAATGAATTTTGGGAAGAATTTGACTGTACTTTTCTATAAAACTATACAGTAAAATGACTTGTAAATAAATACAGTAATATTCAGGGTCACTCTGAACATATTTCAAATGACAGAATGAGAAAACCTATGAGGTAAAATTGTTTATGAATTTTGGAAAAAAAATGGGACAGTGTAAGTATTTGAATGCACGTTGATTTTTGGGGGCATATTCGACTGTACTTTTCTCCAAAACTATACAGTAAAATTACTTGTAAATAAATACAGTAATAGTCAGGGTCACTCTGAACAAATATCAAATGACAGAATGAGCAAAACTATAAAGAACATATTTTTATGGATTGTTGAAAATTGGAGAGTGCACTTTCTTGAATTACTTTTGGGGCAAATTTGACTGTACTTTTCTCTAAAACTATACAGTAAAATGATTTGTACATAAATACAGTAATAGTCAGGGTCACTCTGAACAAATATCAAAGGACAGAATGAGCAAACCTATAAAAAAATATTGTTATGTTTTATGTTGTTGAAAATTGTACAGTGTTCGAATTCAATTTGATTGTTCGGCAAGTTTGACTGCACTTTTCTCTAAAACTATACAGTAAAATGACTTGTAAATAAATACAGTAATATTCAGGGTCCCTCTGAACAAATTTCAAATGACAGAATGAGAAAACCTATGAAGTAAAATTGTTTATGAATTTTGGAAAAAATGGGACAGTGTAAGTATTTGAATGCAAGTTGATTTTTGGGGGCATATTCGACTGTACTTTTCTCCAAAACTATACAGTAAAATTACTTGTAAATAAATACAGTAATAGTCAGGGTCACTCTGAACAAATATCAAAGGACAGAATGAGCAAACCTATAAAAAAAATATTGTTATGTTTTTTGTTGTTGAAAATTGTACAGTGTTCGAATTCAATTTGATTATTGGGCAAGTTTGACTGCACTTTTCTCTAAAACTATACAGTAAAATGACTTGTAAATAAATACAGTAATATTCAGGGTCCCTCTGAACAAATTTCAAACGACAGAATGAGAAAACCTATGAAGTAAAATTGTTTATGAATTTTGGAAAAAATGGGACAGTGTAAGTATTTGAATGCAAGTTGATATTTGGGGGCATATTCGACTGTACTTTTCTCCAAAACTATACAGTAAAATTACTTGTAAATAAATACAGTATTAGTCAGGGTCACTCTGAACAAATATCAAATGACAGAATGAGCAAAACTATAACGAAAATATTTTTATGGATTGTTAAAAATTGGAGAGTGCACTTGCTTGAATTACTTTTGGGGGCAAATTTGACTGTACTTTTCTCTAAAACTATACAGTAAAATGACTTGTACATAAATACAGTAATAGTCAGGGTCACTCTAAACAAATATCAAATGACAGAATGAGCAAACCTATAAAGGAAAGAGTTTTATGGATTGTTGAAAATTGGAGAGTGCAAGTCCTTGAATTAATTTTGGGGAGAGTTTGACTGCACTTTTCTCCAAAACTATACAGTAAAATTACTTGTAAATAAATACAGTAATAGTCAGTGTCACTCTGGACGAATATCAAATGACAGAATGAGCAAACCTATAAAGGAAATAAAGGAAAGATTTTTATGAATTTTTGGAAATTGGACAGTGTAAGTGTTTGAATAGACAGATTATTTGCAGTTTGACTGTACTTTTCTCCAAAAATATACAATAAAATGACTAGCAAATAAATACAGTAATAGTCAGGGTCACTTTAAACAAATATCAAATGACAGAATGAGCAAACCTATAAAGGAAAGATTTTTATGAATTTTTGAAAATTGGACACAGTGTAAGTGTTTGAATGGACCGATTTGCAGTTTGACTGCACTTTTCTCCCAAAATATACAGTACAACGTCTTGTAAATAAATTCAGTAATAGTTATGGTCACTCTGAACCAAAATCAAATGACAGAATGAGCAAACCTATAAAGGAAAGATTTTTATGAATTTTAGAAAATTGGAAAGTGTAAGTGCTTGAATGAATTTTGGGGCGAATTTGACTGTACTTTTCTCCAAAACTATACAGTAAGATGACTTGTAAATAAATACAGTAATAGTCAGGGTCACTCTAAACCAATATCAAATGACAGAATGAGCAAACCTATAAAGGAAAGAGTTTTATGAATTGTTGAAAATTGGACAGTGCAAGTGCTTGAATGAATTTTGGGGCAAATTGGACTGTGCTTTTCTCTAAAACTATACAGTAAAATTACTTGTACATAAATACAGTAATAGTCAGGGTCACTTTGAACAAATATCAAATGACAGAATGAACAAACCTATAAAGGAAAGATTTTTATGATTTTTTGAAAATTGGACAGTGTAAGTGCTTGAATGAATTTTGGGAAGAATTTGACTGTACTTTTCTATAAAACTATACAGTAAAATGACTTGTAAATAAATACAGTAATATTCAGGGTCACTCTGAACATATTTCAAATGACAGAATGAGAAAACCTATGAGGTAAAATTGTTTATGAATTTTGGAAAAAATGGGACAGTGTAATTATTTGAATGCAAGTTGATATTTGGGGGCATATTCGACTGTACTTTTCTCCAAAACTATACAGTAAAATTACTTGTAAATAAATACAGTAATATTCAGGGTCACTCTGAACATATTTCAAATGACAGAATGAGAAAACCTATGAGGTAAAATTGTTTATGAATTTTGGAAAAAATGGGACAGTGTAATTATTTGAATGCAAGTTGATATTTGGGGGCATATTCGACTGTACTTTTCTCCAAAACGATACAGTAAAATTACTTGTAAATAAATACAGTAATATTCAGGGTCACTCTGAACAAATATCAAAGGACAGAATGAGCAAACCTATAAAAAAAAATATTGTTATGTTTTTTGTTGTTGAAAATTGTACAGTGTTCGAATTCAATTTGATTATTGGGCAAGTTTGACTGCACTTTTCTCTAAACTATACAGTAAAATGACTTGTAAATAAATACAGTAATATTCAGGGTCCCTCTGAACAAATTTCAAACGACAGAATGAGAAAACCTATGAAGTAAAATTGTTTATGAATTTTGGAAAAAATGGGACAGTGTAAGTATTTGAATGCAAGTTGATATTTGGGGGCATATTCGACTGTACTTTTCTCCAAAACTATACAGTAAAATTACTTGTAAATAAATACAGTAATAGTCAGGGTCACTCTGAACAAATTTCAAATGACAGAATGAGAAAACCTATGAAGTAAAATTGTTTATGAATTTTGGAAAAAAATGGGATAGTGTAAGTATTTGAATGCACGTTGATATTTGGGGGCATATTCGACTGTACTTTTCTCCAAAACTATACAGTAAAATTACTTGTAAATAAATACAGTTATAGTCAGGGTCACTCTGAACAAATATCAAATGACAGAATGAGCAAAACTATAAAGGAAAGATTTTTATGATTTTTTGAAAATTGGACAGTGTAAGTTCTTGAATGAATTTTGGGAAGAATTTGACTGTACTTTTCTATAAAACTATACAGTAAAATGACTTGTAAATAAATACAGTAATATTCAGGGTCACTCTGAACATATTTCAAATGACAGAATGAGAAAACCTATGAGGTAAAATTGTTTATGAATTTTGGAAAAAAAATGGGACAGTGTAAGTATTTGAATGCACGTTGATTTTTGGGGGCATATTCGACTGTACTTTTCTCCAAAACTATACAGTAAAATTACTTGTAAATAAATACAGCAATAGTCAGGGTCACTCTGAACAAATATCAAATGACAGAATGAGCAAAACTATAAAGAAAATATTTTTATGGATTGTTGAAAATTGGAGAGTGCACTTGCTTGAATTACTTTTGGGGCAAATTTGACTGTACTTTTCTCTAAAACTATACAGTAAAATGTTTTGTACATAAATACAGTAATAGTCAGGGTCACTCTGAACAAATATCAAAGGACAGAATGAGCAAACCTATAAAAAAAATATTGTTATGTTTTTTGTTGTTGAAAATTGTACAGTGTTCGAATTCAATTTGATTATTGGGCAAGTTTGACTGCACTTTTCTCTAAAACTATACAGTAAAATGACTTGTAAATAAATACAGTAATATTCAGGGTCCCTCTGAACAAATTTCAAATGACAGAATGAGAAAACCTATTAAGTAAAATTGTTTATGAATTTTGGAAAAAATGGGACAGTGTAAGTATTTGAATGCAAGTTGATATTTGGGGGCATATTCGACTGTACTTTTCTCCAAAACTATACAGTAAAATTACTTGTAAATAAATACAGTAATAGTCAGGGTAACTCTGAACAAATATCAAAGGACAGAATGAGCAAAACTAAAACGAAAATATTTTTATGGATTGTTAAAAATTGGAGAGTGCACTTGCTTGAATTACTTTTGGGGGCAAATTTGACTGTACTTTTCTCTAAAACTATACAGTAAAATGACTTGTACATAAATACAGTAATAGTCAAGGTCACTCTAAACAAATATCAAATGACAGAATGAGCAAACCTATAAAGGAAAGAGTTTTATGGATTGTTGAAAATTGGAGAGTGCAAGTCCTTGAATTAATTTTGGGGAGAGTTTGACTGCACTTTTCTCCAAAACTATACAGTAAAATTACTTGTAAATAAATACAGTAATAGTCAGTGTCACTCTGGACGAATATCAAATGACAGAATGAGCAAACCTATAAATGAAATAAAGGAAAGATTTTTATGAATTTTTGGAAATTGGACAGTGTAAGTGTTTGAATAGACAGATTATTTGCAGTTTGACTGTACTTTTCTCCAAAAATATACAATAAAATGACTAGCAAATAAATACAGTAATAGTCAGGGTCACTTTAAACAAATATCAAATGACAGAATGAGCAAACCTATAAAGGAAAGAGTTTTATGAATTGTTGAAAATTGGACAGTGCAAGTGCTTGAATGAATTTTGGGGCAAATTGGACTGTACTTTTCTCTAAAACTATACAGTAAAATTACTTGTACATAAATACAGTAATAGTCAGGGTCACTTTGAACAAATATCAAATGACAGAATGAGCAAACCTATAAAGGAAAGATTTTTATGATTTTTTGAAAATTGGACAGTGTAAGTGCTTGAATGAATTTTGGGAAGAATTTGACTGTACTTTTCTATAAAACTATACAGTAAAATGACTTGTAAATAAATACAGTAATATTCAGGGTCACTCTGAACATATTTCAAATGACAGAATGAGAAAACCTATGAGGTAAAATTGTTTATGAATTTTGGAAAAAAAATGGGACAGTGTAAGTATTTGAATGCACGTTGATTTTTGGGGGCATATTCGACTGTACTTTTCTCCAAAACTATACAGTAAAATTACTTGTAAATAAATACAGTAATAGTCAGGGTCACTCTGAACAAATATCAAATGACAGAATGAGCAAAACTATAAAGAACATATTTTTATGGATTGTTGAAAATTGGAGAGTGCACTTTTTTGAATTACTTTTGGGGCAAATTTGACTGTACTTTTCTCTAAAACTATACAGTAAAATGATTTGTACATAAATACAGTAATAGTCAGGGTCACTCTGAACAAATATCAAAGGACAGAATGAGCAAACCTATAAAAAAAATATTGTTATGTTTTATGTTGTTGAAAATTGTACAGTGTTCGAATTCAATTTGATTATTGGGCAAGTTTGACTGCACTTTTCTCTAAAACTATACAGTAAAATTACTTGTAAATAAATACAGTAATATTCAGGGTCCCTCTGAACAAATTTCAAATGACAGAATGAGAAAACCTATGAAGTAAAATTGTTTATGAATTTTGGAAAAAATGGGACAGTGTAAGTATTTGAATGCAAGTTGATTTTTGGGGGCATATTCGACTGTACTTTTCTCCAAAACTATACAGTAAAATTACTTGTAAATAAATACAGTAATAGTCAGGGTCACTCTGAACAAATATCAAAGGACAGAATGAGCAAACCTATAAAAAAAATATTGTTATGTTTTTTGTTGTTGAAAATTGTACAGTGTTCGAATTCAATTTGATTATTGGGCAAGTTTGACTGCACTTTTCTCTAAAACTATACAGTAAAATGACTTGTAAATAAATACAGTAATATTCAGGGTCCCTCTGAACAAATTTCAAACGACAGAATGAGAAAACCTATGAAGTAAAATTGTTTATGAATTTTGGAAAAAATGGGACAGTGTAAGTATTTGAATGCAAGTTGATATTTGGGGGCATATTCGACTGTACTTTTCTCCAAAACTATACAGTAAAATTACTTGTAAATAAATACAGTATTAGTCAGGGTCACTCTGAACAAATATCAAATGACAGAATGAGCAAAACTATAACGAAAATATTTTTATGGCTTGTTAAAAATTGGAGAGTGCACTTGCTTGAATTACTTTTGGGGGCAAATTTGACTGTACTTTTCTCTAAAACTATACAGTAAAATGACTTGTACATAAATACAGTAATAGTCAGGGTCACTCTAAACAAATATCAAATGACAGAATGAGCAAACCTATAAAGGAAAGAGTTTTATGGATTGTTGAAAATTGGAGAGTGCAAGTCTTTGAATTAATTTTGGGGAGAGTTTGACTGCACTTTTCTCCAAAACTATACAGTAAAATTACTTGTAAATAAATACAGTAATAGTCAGTGTCACTCTGGACGAATATCAAATGACAGAATGAGCAAACCTATAAAGGAAATAAAGGAAAGATTTTTATGAATTTTTGGAAATTGGACAGTGTAAGTGTTTGAATAGACAGATTATTTGCAGTTTGACTGTACTTTTCTCCAAAAATATACAATAAAATGACTAGCAAATAAATACAGTAATAGTCAGGGTCACTTTAAACAAATATCAAATGACAGAATGAGCAAACCTATAAAGGAAAGATTTTTATGAATTTTTGAAAATTGGACACAGTGTAAGTGTTTGAATGGACCGATTTGCAGTTTGACTGCACTTTTCTCCCAAAATATACAGTACAACGTCTTGTAAATAAATTCAGTAATAGTTATGGTCACTCTGAACCAAAATCAAATGACAGAATGAGCAAACCTATAAAGGAAAGATTTTTATGAATTTTAGAAAATTGGAAAGTGTAAGTGCTTGAATGAATTTTGGGGCGAATTTGACTGTACTTTTCTCCAAAACTATACAGTAAGATGACTTGTAAATAAATACAGTAATAGTCAGGGTCACTCTAAACCAATATCAAATGACAGAATGAGCAAACCTATAAAGGAAAGAGTTTTATGAATTGTTGAAAATTGGACAGTGCAAGTGCTTGAATGAATTTTGGGGCAAATTGGACTGTGCTTTTCTCTAAAACTATACAGTAAAATTACTTGTACATAAATACAGTAATAGTCAGGGTCACTTTGAACAAATATCAAATGACAGAATGAACAAACCTATCAAGGAAAGATTTTTATGATTTTTTGAAAATTGGACAGTGTAAGTGCTTGAATGAATTTTGGGAAGAATTTGACTGTACTTTTCTATAAAACTATACAGTAAAATGACTTGTAAATAAATACAGTAATATTCAGGGTCACTCTGAACATATTTCAAATGACAGAATGAGAAAACCTATGAGGTAAAATTGTTTATGAATTTTGGAAAAAATGGGACAGTGTAATTATTTGAATGCAAGTTGATATTTGGGGGCATATTCGACTGTACTTTTCTCCAAAACTATACAGTAAAATTACTTGTAAATAAATACAGTAATATTCAGGGTCACTCTGAACATATTTCAAATGACAGAATGAGAAAACCTATGAGGTAAAATTGTTTATGAATTTTGGAAAAAATGGGACAGTGTAATTATTTGAATGCAAGTTGATATTTGGGGGCATATTCGACTGTACTTTTCTCCAAAACTATACAGTAAAATTACTTGTAAATAAATACAGTAATAGTCAGGGTCACTCTGAACAAATATCAAAGGACAGAATGAGCAAACCTATAAAAAAAAATATTGTTATGTTTTTTGTTGTTGAAAATTGTACAGTGTTCGAATTCAATTTGATTATTGGGCAAGTTTGACTGCACTTTTCTCTAAAACTATACAGTAAAATGACTTGTAAATAAATACAGTAATATTCAGGGTCCCTCTGAACAAATTTCAAACGACAGAATGAGAAAACCTATGAAGTAAAATTGTTTATGAATTTTGGAAAAAATGGGACAGTGTAAGTATTTGAATGCAAGTTGATATTTGGGGGCATATTCGACTGTACTTTTCTCCAAAACTATACAGTAAAATTACTTGTAAATAAATACAGTAATAGTCAGGGTCACTCTGAACAAATTTCAAATGACAGAATGAGAAAACCTATGAAGTAAAATTGTTTATGAATTTTGGAAAAAAATGGGACAGTGTAAGTATTTGAATGCACGTTGATATTTGGGGGCATATTCGACTGTACTTTTCTCCAAAACTATACAGTAAAATTACTTGTAAATAAATACAGTTATAGTCAGGGTCACTCTGAACAAATATCAAATGACAGAATGAGCAAAACTATAAAGGAAAGATTTTTATGATTTTTTGAAAATTGGACAGTGTAAGTTCTTGAATGAATTTTGGGAAGAATTTGACTGTACTTTTCTATAAAACTATACAGTAAAATGACTTGTAAATAAATACAGTAATATTCAGGGTCACTCTGAACATATTTCAAATGACAGAATGAGAAAACCTATGAGGTAAAATTGTTTATGAATTTTGGAAAAAAAATGGGACAGTGTAAGTATTTGAATGCACGTTGATTTTTGGGGGCATATTCGACTGTACTTTTCTCCAAAACTATACAGTAAAATTACTTGTAAATAAATACAGTAATAGTCTGGGTCACTCTGAACAAATATCAAATGACAGAATGAGCAAAACTATAAAGAAAATATTTTTATGGATTGTTGAAAATTGGAGAGTGCACTTGCTTGAATTACTTTTGGGGCAAATTTGACTGTACTTTTCTCTAAAACTATACAGTAAAATGTTTTGTACATAAATACAGTAATAGTCAGGGTCACTCTGAACAAATATCAAAGGACAGAATGAGCAAACCTATAAAAAAAATATTGTTATGTTTTTTGTTGTTGAAAATTGTACAGTGTTCGAATTCAATTTGATTATTGGGCAAGTTTGACTGCACTTTTCTCTAAAACTATACAGTAAAATGACTTGTAAATAAATACAGTAATATTCAGGGTCCCTCTGAACAAATTTCAAATGACAGAATGAGAAAACCTATTAAGTAAAATTGTTTATGAATTTTGGAAAAAATGGGACAGTGTAAGTATTTGAATGCAAGTTGATATTTGGGGGCATATTCGACTGTACTTTTCTCCAAAACTATACAGTAAAATTACTTGTAAATAAATACAGTAATAGTCAGGGTAACTCTGAACAAATATCAAAGGACAGAATGAGCAAAACTAAAACGAAAATATTTTTATGGATTGTTAAAAATTGGAGAGTGCACTTGCTTGAATTACTTTTGGGGGCAAATTTGACTGTACTTTTCTCTAAAACTATACAGTAAAATGACTTGTACATAAATACAGTAATAGTCAAGGTCACTCTAAACAAATATCAAATGACAGAATGAGCAAACCTATAAAGGAAAGAGTTTTATGGATTGTTGAAAATTGGAGAGTGCAAGTCCTTGAATTAATTTTGGGGAGAGTTTGACTGCACTTTTCTCCAAAACTATACAGTAAAATTACTTGTAAATAAATACAGTAATAGTCAGTGTCACTCTGGACGAATATCAAATGACAGAATGAGCAAACCTATAAAGGAAATAAAGGAAAGATTTTTATGAATTTTTGGAAATTGGACAGTGTAAGTGTTTGAATAGACAGATTATTTGCAGTTTGACTGTACTTTTCTCCAAAAATATACAATAAAATGACTAGCAAATAAATACAGTAATAGTCAGGGTCACTTTAAACAAATATCAAATGACAGAATGAGCAAACCTATAAAGGAAAGATTTTTATGAATTTTTGAAAATTGGACACAGTGTAAGTGTTTGAATGGACCGATTTGCAGTTTGACTGCACTTTTCTCCCAAAATATACAGTACAACGTCTTGTAAATAAATTCAGTAATAGTTAGGGTCACTCTGAACCAAAATCAAATGACTAAATGAGCAAACCTATAAAGGAAAGATTTTTATGAATTTTTGAAAATTGGACAGTGTAAGTGCTTGAATGAATTTTGGGGCGAATTTGACTGTACTTTTCTCCAAAACTATACAGTAAGTTGACTTGTAAATAAATACAGTAATAGTCAGGGTCACTCTAAACCAATATCAAATGACAGAATGAGCAAACCTATAAAGGAAAGAGTTTTATGAATTGTTGAAAATTGGACAGTGCAAGTGCTTGAATGAATTTTGGGGCAAATTGGACTGTACTTTTCTCCAAAACTATACAGTAAAATTACTTGTAAATAAATACAGTAATAGTCAGGGTCACTCTAAACCAATATCAAATGACAGAATGAGCAAACCTATAAAGGAAAGAGTTTTATGAATTGTTGAAAATTGGAGAGTGCAAGTGCTTGAATGAATTTTGGGAAGAATTTGACTGTACTTTTCTATAAAACTATACAGTAAAATGACTTGTAAATAAATACAGTAATATTCAGGGTCACTCTGAACATATTTCAAATGACAGAATGAGAAAACCTATGAGGTAAAATTGTTTATGAATTTTGGAAAAAATGGGACAGTGTAAGTATTTGAATGCAAGTTGATATTTGGGGGCATATTCGACTGTACTTTTCTCCAAAACTATACAGTAAAATTACTTGTAAATAAATACAGTAACAGTCAGGGTCACTCTGAACAAATATCAAAGGACAGAATGAGCAAACCTATAAAAAAAATATTGTTATGTTTTTTGTTGTTGAAAATTGTACAGTGTTCGAATTCAATTTGATTATTGGGCAAGTTTGACTGCACTTTTCTCTAAAACTATACAGTAAAATGACTTGTAAATAAATACAGTAATATTCAGGGTCCCTCTGAACAAATTTCAAACGACAGAATGAGAAAACCTATGAAGTAAAATTGTTTATGAATTTTGGAAAAAATGGGACAGTGTAAGTATTTGAATGCAAGTTGATATTTGGGGGCATATTCGACTGTACTTTTCTCCAAAACTATACAGTAAAATTACTTGTACATAAATACAGTAATAGTCAGGGTCACTTTGAACAAATATCAAATGACAGAATGAGCAAACCTATAAAGGAAAGATTTTTATGATTTTTTGAAAATTGGACAGTGTAAGTGCTTGAATGAATTTTGGGAAGAATTTGACTGTACTTTTCTATAAAACTATACAGTAAAATGACTTGTAAATAAATACAGTAATATTCAGGGTCACTCTGAACATATTTCAAATGACAGAATGAGAAAACCTATGAGGTCAAATTGTTTATGAATTTTGGAAAAAAAATGGGACAGTGTAAGTATTTGAATGCACGTTGATTTTTGGGGGCATATTCGACTGTACTTTTCTCCAAAACTATACAGTAAAATTACTTGTAAATAAATACAGTAATAGTCAGGGTCACTCTGAACAAATATCAAATGACAGAATGAGCAAAACTATAAAGAAAATATTTTTATAAATTGTTGAAAATTGGAGAGTGCACTTGCTTGAATTACTTTTGGGGCAAATTTGACTGTACTTTTCTCTAAAACTATACAGTAAAATGTTTTGTACATAAATACAGTAATAGTCAGGGTCACTCTGAACAAATATCAAAGGACAGAATGAGCAAACCTATAAAAAAAATATTGTTATGTTTTTTGTTGTTGAAAATTGTACAGTGTTCGAATTCAATTTGATTATTGGGCAAGTTTGACTGCACTTTTCTCTAAAACTATACAGTAAAATGACTTGTAAATAAATACAGTAATATTCAGGGTCCCTCTGAACAAATTTCAAATGACAGAATGAGAATACCTATGAAGTAAAATTGTTTATGAATTTTGGAAAAAATGGGACAGTGTAAGTATTTGAATGCAAGTTGATATTTGGGGGCATATTCGACTGTACTTTTCTCCAAAACTATACAGTAAAATTACTTGTAAATAAATACAGTAATAGTCAGGGTCACTCTGAAAAAATATCAAAGGACAGAATGAGCAAACCTATAAAAAAATATTGTTATGTTTTTTGTTGTTGAAAATTGTACAGTGTTCGAATTCAATTTGATTATTGGGCAAGTTTGACTGCACTTTTCTCTAAAACTATACAGTAAAATGACTTGTAAATAAATACAGTAATATTCAGGGTCCCTCTGAACAAATTTCAAACGACAGAATGAGAAAACCTATGAAGTAAAATTGTTTATGAATTTTGGAAAAAATGGGATAGTGTAAGTATTTGAATGCAAGTTGATATTTGGGGGCAAATTCGACTGTACTTTTCTCCAAAACTATACAGTAAAATTACTTGTAAATAAATACAGTAATAGTCAGGGTCACTCTGAACAAATATCAAATGACAGAATGAGCAAAACTATAACGAAAATATTTTTATGGATTGTTAAAAATTGGAGAGTGCACTTGCTTGAATTACTTTTGGGGGCAAATTTGACTGTACTTTTCTCTAAAACTATACAGTAAAATGACTTGTACATAAATACAGTAATAGTCAGGGTCACTCTAAACAAATATCAAATGACAGAATGAGCAAACCTATAAAGGAAAGAGTTTTATGGATTGTTGAAAATTGGAGAGTGCAAGTCCTTGAATTAATTTTGGGGAGAGTTTGACTGCACTTTTCTCCAAAACTATACAGTAAAATTACTTGTAAATAAATACAGTAATAGTCAGTGTCACTCTGGACGAATATCAAATGACAGAATGAGCAAACCTATAAAGGAAATAAAGGAAAGATTTTTATGAATTTTTGGAAATTGGACAGTGTAAGTGTTTGAATAGACAGAATATTTGCAGTTTGACTGTACTTTTCTCCAAAAATATACAATAAAATGACTAGCAAATAAATACAGTAATAGTCAGGGTCACTTTAAACAAATATCAAATGACAGAATGAGCAAACCTATAAAGGAAAGATTTTTATGAATTTTTGAAAATTGGACACAGTGTAAGTGTTTGAATGGACCGATTTGCAGTTTGACTGCACTTTTCTCCCAAAATATACAGTACAACGTCTTGTAAATAAATTCAGTAATAGTTAGGGTCACTCTGAACCAAAATCAAATGACAGAATGAGCAAACCTATAAAGGAAAGATTTTTATGAATTTTAGAAAATTGGACAGTGTAAGTGCTTGAATGAATTTTGGGGCGAATTTGACTGTACTTTTCTCCAAAACTATACAGTAAGATGACTTGTAAATAAATACAGTAATAGTCAGGGTCACTCTAAACCAATATCAAATGACAGAATGAGCAAACCTATAAAGGAAAGAGTTTTATGAATTGTTGAAAATTGGACACAGTGTAAGTGTTTGAATGGACCGATTTGCAGTTTGACTGCACTTTTCTCCCAAAATATACAGTAAAACGACTTGTAAATAAATTCAGTAATAGTTAGGGTCACTCTGAACCAAAATCAAATGACAGAATGAGCAAACCTATAAAGGAAAGATTTTTATGAATTTTAGAAAATTGGACAGTGTAAGTGCTTGAATGAATTTTGGGGCGAATTTGACTGTACTTTTCTCCAAAACTATACAGTAAGATGACTTGTAAATAAATACAGTAAGATGACTTGTAAATAAATACAGTAATAGTCAGGGTCACTCTAAACCAATATCAAATGACAGAATGAGCAAACCTATAAAGGAAAGAGTTATATGAATTGTTGAAAATTGGACAGTGAAAGTGCTTGAATGAATTTTGGGGCAAATTGGACTGTACTTTTCTCTAAAACTATACAGTAAAATGACTTGTACATAAATACAGTAATAGTCAGGGTCACTCTGAACAAATATCAAAGGACAGATTGAGCAAACCTATAAAGGAAAGATTGTTATGATTTTTTTGAAAATTGGACTGTAAGTGCTTGAATGAATTTTGGGGAGAGTTTGACTGCACTTTTATCTAAAACTATACAGTAAAATTACTTGTAAATAAATACAAATAAATACTTGTAAGTAATATTCAGGGTCACTCTGAACAAATTTCAAATGACAGAATGAGAAAGCCTATGAAGTAAAATTGTTTATGAATTTTTGAAAAAATGTGACAGTTTAAGTATTTGAATGCACGTTGATATTTTTTGGGCAAGTTTGATTGTACTTTTCTCTAAAACTATACAGTAAAATGACTTGTTGTACAGTATACAGTAAAATGACTTGCTTGAATGAATTTTGGGGAGAGTTTGACTGCACCTTTCTCCAAAACTATATAGTAAAATTACTTGTAAATAAATACAGTAATTGGTCGGGGTAACTCTGAACAAATATCAAATGACTGAATGAGCAAACCTATAAAGGAAAGATTTTTATGAATTTTAGAAAATTGGACAGTGTAAGTGCTTGAATGAATTTTGGGGCGAATTTGACTGTACTTTTCTCCAAAACTATACAGTAAGATGACTTGTAAATAAATACAGTAAGATGACTTGTAAATAAATACAGTAATAGTCAGGGTCACTCTAAACCAATATCAAATGACAGAATGAGCAAACCTATAAAGGAAAGAGTTTTATGAATTGTTGAAAATTGGACAGTGAAAGTGCTTGAATGAATTTTGGGGCAAATTGGACTGTACTTTTCTCTAAAACTATACAGTAAAATGACTTGTACATAAATACAGTAATAGTCAGGGTCACTCTGAACAAATATCAAAGGACAGATTGAGCAAACCTATAAAGGAAAGATTGTTATGATTTTTTTGAAAATTGGACTGTAAGTGCTTGAATGAATTTTGGGGAGAGTTTGACTGCACTTTTATCTAAAACTATACAGTAAAATTACTTGTAAATAAATACAAATAAATACTTGTAAGTAATATTCAGGGTCACTCTGAACAAATTTCAAATGACAGAATGAGAAAGCCTATGAAGTAAAATTGTTTATGAATTTTTGAAAAAATGTGACAGTTTAAGTATTTGAATGCACGTTGATATTTTTTGGGCAAGTTTGATTGTACTTTTCTCTAAAACTATACAGTAAAATGACTTGTTGTACAGTATACAGTAAAATGACTTGCTTGAATGAATTTTGGGGAGAGTTTGACTGCACCTTTCTCCAAAACTATATAGTAAAATTACTTGTAAATAAATACAGTAATTGGTCGGGGTAACTCTGAACAAATATCAAATGACTGAATGAGCAAACCTATAAAGGAAATATTTTTATGAATTTTGGAAAATTGGACACAGTGTAAGTGTTTGAATAGACTTGGCCAAACATGTATTCAAAATTTCACACTTGTAACTTATGATGAATCTATTACCATATATAGAAAGTTCAAGTTCATAGGATCCAGGGTCAGAAGTTTTATTTTTTTCATAAAAAGTCATTTTTTCTTTGAAAAGTCAATTTTAAGTAAATATTTCATTATTAGTCTATTTGTTTGCATAGAAAGCTCAAGTTCATAAAAAATAAGTTCAAAGCTCATTCTTGAACTACTGATAAAATATAAGGAGTCTATTGTTTATGTATAGAAAGTTCAAATTCATAGGATCCAGGGTCAGATTTTTTTTTTCAAAAAGTCATGTTTGAACTTCTGAAGAAACACCATAAAGCCATAAGTGAGTTTATACATGTAAAGTTCAAACACTCTTTGGCTAAAACATTTATTCAACAATTCACACTTGAACTACTGATGAATCTATTACTATGTATAGAAAGTTCAATTTCATAGGGTCCAGGGTCAGAATTTTTATTTTTCAAAAAAAGTAATCCTTCAACTACTAATAGTAAGTAAGTAATCATTCAACTACAGAAGGATTCTATTCGTATATAGAAAGTTCAAGTTCAAATACTCTTTGGCAAAAATAAGTTTAAAAGTTCATCCTTGAACAATGGAATCTATTAGTATATATGAAAGTTCAAGTTCAAAGACTCTGGTAAAAAAAATAAGTTCAAAATTTCACCCTTGAAATACCGATGACTGTTACTATGTATAGAAAGTTCAAGTTCATAGGATCCAGGGTCAGAAAGTTTTTTTTTTTTTTTAACTCATCCTTCAACTGCTGAGGAAACTACAGAAGGATTCTATTCATATATAGAAAGTTCAAATTCAAATACTCTTAGCAAAAATAAGTTCAACTGTTCATCCTTGAACTACTTATGAAACAACAGAAGGAATCTATTCGTATGAATAGAAAGTTCAAGTTTTTAGAATCAAGGGTCAGAATATTTTTTCAATATAATCCTTAATCATATTACGAGTCTATTGTTATGCATAGAAAGCTCAAGTTCAAAGACTCTGGTAAAAAAATAAGTTCAAAATTTCACCCTTGAAATACTGATGACTGTTACTATGTATAGAAAGTTCAAGATCATAGAATCTAGGGTGATTTTTTTTATTTTTCACAAAAAGTCATGCTTGAACTACTGATGAAACATTTGGTGTCTATTGGTATGCATAGAAAGTGCACGTTCATATATTCCCGTGTCAGAAAAATTGTTCAAAACGTCATGTTTAAACTTCTGAAGAATCACCATGAAGTCATATGTATAGAAAGTTTAATCTATGTATAGAAAGTTACAGTTCATAGACCCTTTGGCAAAAAATAAGTTCAAAAGTTCATCCTTGAACTACTGATGAAACATTAGGAGTCTATTGGTATGCATAGAAAGTTCAAGTTCATAGATTCCAGGGTCAGAAAAAATAGTTCAAAAAGTCATGTTTGAACTTCTGAAGAAACACTATAAGAAAGTTTGCACATTTTAAGTTGACAGACTGCTTGGCCAAAAATGTATTCAAAAAAATGTACACTTGAACTACTGATGAATCTATTACTATGTATAGAAAGTTCAAGTTCATAGACTCTTGGCAATAAATAAGTTCAAAAGATCATCCTTGGACTACAGAATCTATTAGAAAGTTATAAAGTTCAAGTTCAAAGACTTATCCTTGATACAGATAGTATGAAGAGAAAGTTCAAGTTCATAGAATCCAGGGTTAGAATTTTTCTTCAAAAAGTCACATTTGGACTTTTGATAAAACATCAGAAAGTCATAAGTTACTGATGAAACATCCAAAGTATATACATGTATATAAACTCAAAAATGTAAAGAGTCTTTGGCTAGTAATGTTCAAAATGTCATTCTTGAACTGCGATGAAACATTGAAGTCTGTGAGTCTGAGCTTGAACATTCTAAACATTCATACAAATTCGGCCACAAAAAGGTTCCATATTTAACTACTGAACATATTTCTGGCCATTTAATATCAGATGGTTTCTAGACAATATATTGTAAAAACAAACAAAAAAACCTTCTGTGCATTCGTATTTGGTCAGAAATATATCCTATAGGTCAAATATGTATTTCTTTCGAAGGGGAAATGCATATAAGAACTCGTTGTAGATTGAAGAGATTAGCGCTTTTGCACTGCATTGCATATAAAAACTCGCGGTGCTTCGACGAGAGTACCTTTGCATAGCATAGAAAGCATTGTGGATTTAAGAATTAGCACTTTGCCATTGCGTATAATATTTCGCTGTGCAATTGCATACGAAAAAACACGTGCATAGAAGACTTTTGCATGCAGTGCATACAAAAATCTTTTGTGCATTCAAGAAATTAGTGGTTTCTAATTCATTGCATTTAAATCGCTGTGCACTCCGAGTAAGTATTTGTGCATTACATTAAATACGGAAAAACGTGTGCAATAAGATTAGTTTATTCTGAATTGCATTGCATGCAAAAAAACTTGTGCAATGAGGAGATTATTGCTTTTGCATTGCATTGCATGCGAAAAAAAACTCGTGCATAGAAGACTTTTGCATGCATTGCATACAAATACATTTTGTTAATTCAAGAAATTAGTGGTTTCTAATGCATTGCATTTAAGTCGCTGTGCACTGAGGGTAGGTGTTTTTGCATTGCATTGAATACGAAAAACCTTGTGCAATAAGATTAGTTATTCTGCATTGCATTGCATGCAAAAAAAACTTGTGCAATGAGGAGATTATTGCTTTTGCATTGCATTGCATAAAAAACTCGCATTGCACCGAAGAGCCAGTGTCTTTGCATTGCATAGATCTCGTGCAATGAAGTTAATGGCGGTTTTGTGTTCCATATTAGAATTCGCGGTGCAATAAAGAAAAGAGTGCTTTTGCATTGCATTGCATTGCATACTAAAAATCTCGTGCATAGAAGACTTTTGAATGCATTGCATACAAAAACATTTTGTTCATTCAAGAAATTAGTGGTTTCTAATGCATTGCATTTAAGTCGCTGTGCACTGAGAATAGGTGTTTTTGCATTGCATTGAATACGGAAAAACTTGTGCAATAAGATTAGTTTATTCTGCATTGCATTGCATGCAAAAAAAACTTGTGCAATGAGGAGATTATTGCTTTTGCATTGCATTGCATAAAAAACTCGCAATTTACCGAAGAGCCAGTGTCTTTGCATTGCATAGATCTCGTGCAATGAAGTTAATGGCGGTTTTGTGTTCCATATTAGAATTCGCGGTGCAATAAAGAGAAGAGTGCTTTTGCATTGCATTGCATTGCATACTAAAAATCTCGTGCATAGAAGACTTTTGCATGCATTGCATACAAAAACATTTTGTTCATTCAAGAAATTAGTGGTTTCTAATGCATTGCATTTAAGTCGCTGTGCACTGAGAGTAGGTGTTTTTGCATTGCATTGAATACGAAAAACCTTGTGCAATAAGATTAGTCATTCTGCATTGCATTGCATGCTAAAAAAAACTTGTGCAATGAGGAGATTATTGCTTTTGCATTGCATTGCATAAAAAACTCGCATAGCAGCAAAAGCCATTGTCTTTGCGTTGCATAGATCTCGTGCAATGAAGTTAATAGCGCTTTTGTTTTCCACATAAGAATTCGCAGTGCAATAAAAAGAAGAGTGTTTTTGCATTGCATTGCATTGCATACGAAAAAACTCGTGCATAGAAGACTTTTGCATGCATTGCATACAAATACATTTTGTTCATTCAAGAAATTAGTGGTTTCTAATGCATTGCATTTAAGTCGCTGTGCACTGAGAGTAGGTGTTTTTGCATTGCATTGAATACGAAAAACCTTGTGCAATAAGATTAGTTATTCTGCATTGCATTGCATGCAATAAAAACTTGTGCAATGAGGAGATTATTGCTTTTGCATTGCATTGCATAAAAAACTCGCATTGCACCGAAGAGCCAGTCTCTTTGCATTGCATAGATCTCGTGCAATGAAGATATTAGCGGTTTTGTGTTCCATATTAGAAATCGCGGTGCAATAAAGAGAAGAGTGCTTTTGCATTGCATTGCATTGCCTACGAAAAAACTCGTGCATAGAAGACTTTTGCATTCATTGCTTACAAAAACATTTTGTTCATTCAAGAAATTAGTGGTTTCTCATGCATTGCATTTAAGTCGCTGTGCACTGAGAGTAGGTGTTTTTGCAATGCACTGAATACGAAAAACCTTGTGCAATAAGATTAGTTATTCTGCATTGCATTGCATGCAAAAAAACTTGTGCAATGAGGAGATTATTGCTTTTGCATTGCATTGCATAAAAAACTCGCATTGCACCGAAGAGCCAGTGTCTTTGCATTGCATAGATCTCGTGCAATGAAGTTTATAGCGGTTTTGTGTGGCATGTTAGAATTCGCGATGGAATAAAGAGAAGAGTGCTTTTGCATTGCATTGCATTTGCATACTAAAAAACTCGTGCATTGATGACTTTTGCATTCATTGCATACAAAAAATTTTGTTCATTCAAGAAATTAGTGGTTTCTAATGCATTGCATTTATGTCGCTGTGCAATGAGAGTAGGTGTTTTTGCATTGCATTGAATACAAAAAACCTTGTGCAATAAGATTAGTTATTCTGCATTGCATTGCATGCAAAAAAACTTGTGCAATGAGGAGATTATTGCTTCTGCATTGCATTGCTTAAAACTCACATTGCACTGAAGAGATAGTGTCTTTGCATTGCATAGATCTCGTGCAATGAAGATATTAGCGCGTTTGCTTTGCATATAAGAATTCGAGGTGCAATAAAGAGATAAGAGCTTTTGCATTGCATTGCATTGCATGCGAAAAAACTCGTGCATAGAAGACTTTTGCAAAATACAAAAACCTTTTGTGCATTCAAGAAATTAGTGGTTTCTAATGCATTGCATTTAAGTCGCTGTGCACTGAGAGTAGGTGTTTTTTTGCATTGCATTGAATACGAAAAACCTTGTGCAATGAGGAGTTTATTGGTTTTGCATTGCATAAAAAACTCGCTTTGCAGAGACAGTGCCTTTGCGTTGCATACATCTCGTGAATGAAGATATTAGCAATAACAAGATATTAGCAATACTATTGCATTGAATACGGAAAAAACTTTTGCAATAAGAATAAAGCTTAAGCATTATTTATAACAATATTTATTAACAAATATTTTTCACAAAAAGTCAACCTTGAACTCCTAATGAAAAATTAGGAATCAATGGTATGCATAGAAAGCTTAAGTTCATAGGATCTAGGGTCAGCATTTTTATTTTTCAAAAAGTCATTTGAAGATCAAAGACTCCTTGGCCAAAAATGTATTCAAAATTATTTCAGACTTGAACTACTGATAAATGTATTACTCTGTATAGAAAGTTCCAGTTCATAGACTGTTTGGAAAAAAATAAGTTCAAAGCTCATCCTTGAACTACTGATGAAATATAAGGAGTCTTTTGTTTATTTTTAGAAAGTTCAAGTTCATAGGATCCAGGGACAGATTTCTTTTATTCCCAAAAAAGTCATCCTTCAACTACTGATGGAATCTATTTCTTATAGTTCAAGTTCACAAAATCCAGGCTCAGATTGTTTTGTTTCAAAAAGTCATGTTTGAACTTCTGAAGAAACACCATAAAGCCATAAGTGAGTTTATACATTTAAAGTTCAAACACTCCTTGGCCAAAAAATGTATTCAAAAGGTCACACTTGAACTAATGATGAATCTATTACAATGTATAGAAAGTTTTGAAAGTTTTGAAAGTTTTTCAGAATTTTTATTTTTCAAAAAAAGTCATCCTTCAACTACTGATGAAACAACAGAAGGAATCTATTTGTATAAGAAAGTTCAAGTTCAAATACTCTTAGTCAAAAATAAGTTCAAAAATTCATCCTTGAATGATGGAATCTATTAGTATATATAGCAAGTTCAAGTTCAAACACTCTGGTAAAAATAAATTCAAAACTTCATTCATAAACTACGTATGAAACAACAGAAGGAGTCTATTGGTATGCATAGAAAGTTCAAGTTCATAGGATCCAGGGTCAACAATTTTATTTTTCAAAAAAGGTCACCCTTCAACTGTTTATACATTTGAAGATCAAAGACTCCTTGGCCAAAAATGTATTCAAAATTATTTCACACTTGAACTACTGATAAATTAATTACTCTGTATAGAAAGTTCCAGTTCATAGACTGTTTGGGAAAAAATAAGTTCAAAGCTCATACTTGAACTACTGATGAAATATAAGGAGTCTATTGTTTATGTATAGAAAGATCAAGTTCATAGGATCCAGGGTCAGATTTCTTTTTTTTTTCTTTTTTTAAAGTCATCCTTCAACTACTGATGGAATTATTTCCTTATAGGAATCTATACGTATATAGAAAGTTCAAGTTCAAATACTCTTATGCAAAAAATGAATTCAAAATTGTATCCTTGAACTACAGAATCTATTTGTATATATAGAAAGTTCAAGTTCATATGGGTATGTATGGAAAGTTCAAGTTAACAGAATCCAGGCTCAGATTGTTTTGCTTCAAAAAGTCATGTTTGAACTTCTGAAGAAACACCATAAAGCCATAAGTGAGTTCATACATTTAAAGTTCAAACACTCCTTGGCCAAAAAATGTATTCAAAATTTCACCCTTGAACAACTGATGAATCTATTACTATGTATAGAAAGTTCAAGTTAATAGGATCGAGGGTCAGAATTTTTATTAATTAATTTTAAGAACCCGACGATCATTCCTCGGGCCACTCCCGCCCTCTTGCACATCGCTTCCAGCGAGTGTTGGACTGAAGCAGCGGGACCGTCTGCTGAGTTCGTTTCGTTCATACTCCAAATAGCGGCGAGAGGTCGATTGCCGCATCTCAAGGTGGGCTGGAGTCCTTTGGGGATGACGATTCGGCTATGCTCCGCCTCCGGGTGTGGTAGCACTGTAGAATCTGACCTAGAGTTGACAGCCATGTTATCTCGGGCAGCCGCGAGCCTCGGGCTGGTGTGAATCTCCACCCTGTCACGAGTGCTCGCGGTTGGGCGATTGATTTTTGGAGGTGGCACCCGACAGCTGCGGGTCCCGCCCCCAATGCCATTTCGCTCCTGAGATGCATGAGGAGTCCACGCGGTCCGGGAGATCTCCAGGTCTTCCCGCGACCGTTCGGTGGCCTCCTCCGCCTTCTCTGCCCTCGAGGGGTCGCGGCCTAAGGGTACACTGGGGTCCCTCCCCCTCAGTCAGGTGCTCTGTTGCGCACTACGGTGTCCACTGAGTGCTTTGACCTGACGCAGTGAGGCTATCCTAAGCGCCCTCCCAAGCCTGTTAGCTCGTCTACTTCGGTGGCGTAGTCCAGCAGTGCTATGGGGTAAGCTGCCGCCCGATGCGTATGCACGAGGACAGAGCTGATCCAGGGCTTACTAACTTCGTGCCGTCACCGATCCCACCCAGCGCGGCGTAGGTGACCACACGCCCCCTGGGTCAGGAGATGTCCACAGCTGTGGTCCGGGAAAGACAATTGGCCTTACTTGGTCTATGTGGGAAGGCTGAGTGAGCCCGCCTCCTCAGCTCACCCATATCCCAGGCTGGCCTTATCGGCGGCACGGTCGAGGACTGCGCCCAACAGTTCTTGGCCGTCCCCAGAGGCAGACTGAGGCCATCTGCCCCGGCGGCCCGCTGCTGCACCTAAGCCGTCCCAGTCCGCGCCAGCCCCGCAGCCTGCAGAACTCTAGGCTAGCGGCGCTCCGGGCGCGGACAGCTCTGGGATGGGCAGTTCTTTCAGGGGACGGTGGCAGGTCCGCCACTTCTCCTGGTGGAGGGCCGGGGGAGAATCCTTTGTCCAGCTGTTGGCCCACGGGTCAGCAGCACCCTTTGTAAGAAAGAACTGATTAACCCATCCCTGAGCACCCAGAGACCGGTGACGGCAGTGTGCGCCGCCCCCGGGCCACGCCGCTCTCGTCCCTCTCTGTCGCCAGCCCCCTCTCAGAGCAGACCCCAGTGGAACGCGAGTCCTTCCCTGGTCTCCTCTGTCAGGGCGCAGCCGTTACCCCGTTGGTACACTCCCTGGGAGCGTGGCTACTGCTGCCGGGATTGTCGCACGGACCATCCGGCTCGGCTACGCGATTCAGTTCACGCGAGCTCCTCCCCGCTTCCGGGGTGTCCGGTACACCATGGTGGGGTCCAATGCCCCAGTCATGCGTGCGGAGATCGCGACCCTACTGGCGAATGGCGCGGTCGAGCTCGTCCCTCCAGCCGAGATGAAGTCCGGCTTTTACAGCCCTTACTTCATTGTACCAAAGAAATCCGGTGGGTTACGACCGAAGGTCCAATCCTGGACCTTCGCGTCCTGAACCGATCCCTGTACAGGCTTCCGTTCAGGATGTTGACTGCGAAATGCCTTTTTCGAATGCGTTCGTCCATGCGATTGGTCTGCAGCGATCGACCTGAAGGACGCGTACTTCCATGTGTCCATCCTTCCGCGACACAGACCGTTCCTACGGTTTGCGTTCGAAGGGCGGGCATATCAGTATGCCCTACTACCATTCGGGCTAACTCTGTCCCCTCGCGTCTTCACAAGGATTGTCGAGGCAGCTCTTGCGCCACTCAGGCAACAAGGGGTTCGCATCCTGAACTATCTCGACGACTGGCTCATACTGGGCCACTCTCGGGACCGGGTGTGCGAACACAGAGATCTGGTTCTCCACCTCTTAGCTCGTCTGGGCCTTCGGGTCAACTGGGAGAAGAGCAAACTCTGCCCAGTGCAGAGGATCTCTTTTCTTGGTATGGAGATCGACTCGGTCGCCATGTGTGCGCAGCTTACCGGCGTACGCGCGCAGTCACTGCTGACTTGCCTCCGTCAGATAGAGAGCAAGAGTGCCGTTCCACTGAAACTGTTTCAGAGGCTCCTGGGGCATATGGCATCTGCAGCCGCGGTGACGCCGCTCGGATTGCTTCATATGAGACCGCTTCAGCACTGACTTCGCGATCGAGTCCCGAGATGGGCATGGCAGTCTGGCACGCTCCGGGTCCCCGTGACTCGGGCCTGCAGACAGACACTCACCCAGTGGTCAAACCTCAGCTTTCTACGGGCAGGTGTGCCCTTAGAACGAGTTTCCCTGTCCACCACGGGTTGGGGTGCCATGTGCAATGGACATGCAGCTGCCGGCTCTTGGTCAGAGAGCCAGAGCCGCCTGCATATCAATTGCCTCGAGTTGCTAAAAGTACGGTTCGCCCTGCACCGCTTCCTAGCATTGCTGAAGGGTCAACACGTACTAGTCAGATCGGACAACACGGCCGTAGTAGCGTACATCAACCTCCAGGGCGGTCTACGCTCCCGCCACATGTCTCAACTCGCCCGCCATCTCGTTTTATGGAGTCAGAAGCGCCTGAGGTCCCTTCGTGCTATCCATATCCCGGGGATCCTGAACCGTGCAGCCGACGAGCTCTCACGGGTTAAGCCAATCCCTGGGGAGTGGAGACTCCATCCCCAGTCGGTCCAGCTGGTCTGGGATCAGTTTGGGGATGCACAGGTAGATCTGTTTGCCTCCCACGACTCGTCCCATTGCAGCCTGTACTATTCCCTGACCGAGGGCACGCTCGGCACGGCTGCACTGGCGCACAGCTGGCCGCAGGGCCTACGCAAGTATGCGTTCCCCCAGTGAGCCTTCTTGCACGTGTTCTGTGCAAGGTCAGGGAGGACAAGGAGCAGGTCATCTTGGTCGCCCCATACTGGCACGGCCGGACCCGGTTCCTAGAACTAGTTCTCCTTGCGACAGCCCCTCCCTGGCCGATTCCTCTGAGACAGGATCTACTCTCTCAGAGACGGGGCACCCTGTGGCACCCGCGTCCCGATCTTTGGAACCTCCACGTGTGGCTCCTGGACGGGACGCGGCAGGTTTGAGTACCCTACCACCTCCGGTGGTGGCTACCATCACTTCCGCTCGGGCCGAGTCCACGAGACAGGCCTATGCGTCGAAGTGGAACCTTTTCGTCAATTGGTGCTCTTCTTGCCAAGAAGCCCCCTGGAAGTGCCCGATCGGGTCTGTGCTCTCTTTCCTCCAAGAAGGGTTGGATCGAAGGCTGTCTCCATCCACCCTGAAGGTTATGTGGCCGCTATCGCCGCCTACCATGACCTCTTGGATGGGAAAATGGTAAGTAAGCACGACCTGGTCATCAGGTTCCTGAGGGGTGCGAGGAGACTACATCCTCCTCGTGCTCCTCTCGTACCCTCTTGGGACCTCTCAGTAGTTCTAAGTGCTCTGCAAAGGGCCCCATTTGAGCCTTTGCGGTCAGTAGATGCTAAGTTCTTGTCTATGAAGACAGCGCTCCTGACCGCATTGGCCTCCATCTAGAGAGGGTAGGGGACCTGCAGGCATTTTCGGTTGACGAAGCATGCCTGGAATTCGGGCCGGCTGACTCTCACGTGATCCTGAGACTCCGGCCTGGAGATGTGCCCAAGGTTCCCACCACTCCGTTTAGAGATCAGGTGGTGAACCTGCAAGCGCTGCCTTTGGAGGAGGCAGACCCAGCCTTGGCATTGCTCTGTCCAGTACGCGCCCTTCGCGCTTACGTAGACAGGACGCATTGTTTCAGGACCTCAGACCAGCTCTTTGTCTGTTATGGTGGGAAGCTGAAAGGAAAGGCCTCTCAAAGCAAAGGCTGTCTCACTGGATAGTGGACACCATTGTTTTGGCTTACCAGCAACAGGGACGTCCATGTTCCCTATTTATTTACAAGTCATTTTACTGTATAGTTTTGGAGAAAAGTACAGTCCGATTATCCCCAAAATTAATTCAAGCACTTGCACTGTCCAATTTTCAACAATTCATAAAACTCTTTCCTTTATAGGTTTGCTCATTCTTTCATTTGATATTTGTTTAGATTGACCCGGACTATTACGGTATTTATTTACAAGTAATTTTACTGTATAGTTTTGGAAAAAGGTACAGTCAAATTCGCCCCAAAATTCATTCAAGCACTTACACTGTCCAATTTGCAAAAATTCATAAAAATCGTTCCTTTATAGGTTTGCCCATTCTGTCATTTGATTTTTGTTCAAAGTGACCCTAACTATTACTGTATTTATTTACAAGTCGTTTTACTGTATATTTTGGGAGAAAAGTGCAGTCAAATTCTTCCCAAAATTCATTCAAGCACTCACACTGTCCAATTTTCAAAAAAATCATAAAAATCTTTCCTTTATAGGTTTGCCCATTCTGTCATTTGATTTTTGTTCAAAGTGACCCTAACTATTACTGTATTTATTTACAAGTCGTTTTACTGTATATTTTGGGAGAAAAGTGCAGTCAAATTCTTCCCAAAATTCATTCAAGCACTCACACTGTCCAATTTCCAAAAATTCATAAAAATCTTTCCTTTATTTCCTTTATAGGTTTGCTCATTCTGTCATTTGATATTTGTCCAGAGTGACACTGACTATTACTGTATTTATTTACAAGTCATTTTACTGTATAATTTTGGAGAAAAGTACAGTCAAATTTGCCCCACAATTCATTCAAGAACTTGCACTCTCCAATTTTCAACAATCCATAGAACTCTTTCCTTTATAGGTTTGCTCATTCTGTCATTTGATATTTGTTCAGAGTGACACTGACTATTACTGTATTCATTTACAAGTAATTTGTCTGTATAATTTTGGAGAAAAGTACAGTCAAATTTGCCCCAAAATGAATTCAAGCACTTGCACTCTCCAATTTTCAACAATCCATAAAACTCTTTCCTTTATAGGTTTGCTCATTCTGTCATTTGAATTTTGTTCAGAGTGACCCTGACTATTACTGTATTTATTTACAAGTCATTTTACTGTATAGTTTGGGAGAAAAGTGCAGTCAAACTCTCCCCAAAATTCATTCAAGCACTTACAGTCCAATTTACAAAAAAAATCATTAAAATCTTTCCTTTATAGGTTTTCTCATTCTGTCATTTGATATTTGTTTAGAGTGACCCTGACTATTACTGTATGTAGTAACAAGTCATTTTACTGTATAGTTTTGGAAAAAGGTACAGTCAAATTCGCCCCAAAATTCATTCAAGCACTTACACTGTCCAATTTGCAAAAATTCATAAAAATCGTTCCTTTATAGGTTTGCCCATTCTGTCATTTGATTTTTGTTCAAAGTGACCCTAACTATTACTGTATTTATTTACAAGTCGTTTTACTGTATATTTTGGGAGAAAAGTGCAGTCAAACTGCAAATAGGTCTATTCAAACACTTACACTGTGTCCAATTTTCAAAAATTCATAAAAATCTTTCCTTTATAGGTTTGCCCATTTTGTCATTTGATATTTGTTTAAAGTGACCCTGACTATTACTGTATTTATTTACAAGTCATTTTACTGTATAGCTTTGGAGAAAAGTACAGTCAAATTTGCCCCAAAATTAATTTATTTACAAGTAATTTTACTGTATAGTTTTGGAGAAAAGTACAGTCAAATTCTTCCAAAAATATACAGTAAAATGACTTGCAAATAAATACAGTAATAGTCAGGGTCACTTTGAACAAATATCAAATGACAGAATGGGCAAACCTATAAAGGAAAGATTTTTATGATTTTTTGAAAATTGGACAGTGTAAGTGCTTGAATGAATTTTGGGAGAAAAGTGCAGTCAAACTGCAAATAATCTGTCTATTCAAACACTTACACTGTCCAATTTCCAAAAATTCATAAAAATCTTTCCTTTATTTCCTTTATAGGTTTGCTCATTCTGTCATTTGATATTTGTCCAGAGGGACACTGACTATTACTGTATTTATTTACAAGTAATTTTACTGTATAGTTTTGGAGAAAAGTGCAGTCAAACTCTCCCCAAAATTAATTCAAGCACTTGCACTCTCCAATTTTCAACAATCCATAAAACTCTTTCCTTTATAGGTTTGCTCATTTTGTCATTTGAAATTGGTTCAGATTGACCCTGACTATTACTGTATTTATTTACAAGTCATTTTACTGTATAGTTTTGGAGAAAAGTACAATCACATTATCCCCAAAATTCATTCAAGCACTTGCACTGTCCAATTTTCAACAATTCATAAAACTCTTTCCTTTATAGGTTTGCTTATTCTTTCATTTGATATTTGTTTAGATTGACCCGGACTATTACTGTATTTATTTACAACTAATTTTACTGTATAGTTTTGGAGAAAAGTACAGTCAAATTCTTCCCAAAATTCATTCAAGCACTTACACTGTCCAATTTTCAAAAAATCATAAAAATCTTTCCTTTATAGGTTTGCCCATTCTGTCATTTGATATTTGTTCAAAGTGACCCTGACTATTACTGTATTTATTTGCAAGTCATTTTACTGTATATTTTTGGAGAAAAGTGCAGTCAAACTGCAAATAATCTGTCTATTCAAACACTTACACTGTCCAATTTCCAAAAATTCATAAAAATCTTTCCTTTATTTCCTTTATAGGTTTGCTCATTCTGTCATTTGATATTTGTCCAGAGTGACACTGACTATTACTGTATTTATTTACAAGTAATTTTACTGTATAGTTTTGGAGAAAAGTGCAGTCAAACTCTCCCCAAAATTAATTCAAGCACTTGCACTCTCCAATTTTCAACAATCCATAAAACTCTTTCCTTTATAGGTTTGCTCATTCTGTCATTTGATATTTGTTTAGAGTGACCCTGACTATTACTGTGTTTATGTACAAGTCATTTTACTGTATAGTTTTAGAGAAAAGTACAGTCAAATTTGCCCCAAAAATAATTCAAGCAAGTGCACTCTCCAATTTTCAACAATCCATAAAAATATTTTCTTTATAGTTTTGCTCATCCTGTCATTTGGTATTTGTTCAGAGTGACCCTGACTATTACTGTATTTATTTACAAGTAATTTTACTGTATAGTTTTGGAGAAAAGTACAGTCGAATATGCCCCAAATATCAATGTGCATTCAATTACTTACACTGTCCCATTTTTTTCAAAAATTCATAAAAATCTTTCCTTTATAGGTTTGCTAATTCTGTCATTTGATTTTTTTTCAGAGTGACCCTGACTATTACTGTATTTATTTACAAGTCATTTTACTGTATAGTTTTGGAGAAAAGTACAGTCACATTATCCCCAAAATTCATTCAAGCACTTGCACTCTCCAATTTTCAAGTGGACAGTGTAATTGGACAGTGTAAGTGCTTGAGTGAATTTTGGGAAGAATTTGACTGTACTTTTCTCCAAAACTATACAGTAAAATGACTTGTAAATAAATACAGTAATAGTCAAGGTCAATACTTGTGAATGTACCCTTAGGCCGCGACCCCTCGAGGGCAGAGAAGGCGGAGGAGGCCACCGAACGGTCGCAGGAAGACCCGGAGATCTCCCGGACCGCGTGGACTCCTCATGCATCTCAGGAGCGAAATGGCATTGGGGGCGGGGCCCGCAGCTGTCGGGTGCCACCTCCAAAAACCAATCGCCCAACCGCGAGCACTCGTGACAGGGTGGAGATTCACACCAGCCCGAGGCTCGCGGCTGCCCGAGATAACATGGCTGTCAACTCTAGGTCAGATTCTACAGTGCTACCACACCCGGAGGCGGAGCATAGCCGAATCGTCATCCCCAAAGGACTCCAGCCCACCTTGAGATGCTATTTGGAGTATGAACGAAACGAACAGGGCATCAGCAGACGGTCCCGCTGCTTCAGTCCAACACTCGCTGGAAGCGATGTGCAAGAGGGCGGGAGTGGCCCGAGGAATGATCGTCGGGTTCTTAAAATTAATTAACAAAAATTCTGACCCTCGATCCTATTAACTTGAACTTTCTATACATAGTAATAGATTCATCAGTAGTTCAAGTGTGAAATTTTGAATACATTTTTTGGCCAAGGAGTGTTTGAACTTTAAATGTATGAACTCACTTATGGCTTTATGGTGTTTCTTCAGAAGTTCAAACATGACTTTTTGAAGCAAAACAATCTGAGCCTGGATTCTGTTAACTTGAACTTTCCATACATA
The DNA here is from genome assembly GCF_024679245.1 of Pseudorasbora parva. Lineage (NCBI taxonomy): Eukaryota > Metazoa > Chordata > Actinopteri > Cypriniformes > Gobionidae > Pseudorasbora > Pseudorasbora parva. Next base: position 35,245,130 of record NC_090185.1, on the reverse strand, counting down.
CCCATATGAACTTGAACTTTCTATATATACAAATAGATTCTGTAGTTCAAGGATGAAATTTTGAATTCATTTGTTGCATTGGAGTATTTGAACTTGAACTTTCTATATACGTATAGATTCCTATAAGGAAATAATTCCATCAGTAGTTGAAGGATGACTTTAAAAAAAGAAAAAAAAAGAAATCTGACCCTGGATCCTATGAACTTGAACTTTCTATACATAAACAATAGACTCCTTATATTTCATCAGTAGTTCAAGTATGAGCTTTGAACTTATTTTTTCCCAAACAGTCTATGAACTGGAACTTTCTATACAGAGTAATTAATTTATCAGTAGTTCAATTGTGAAATAATTTTGAATACATTTTTGGCCAAGGAGTCTTTGATCTTCAAATGTATAAACAGTTGAAGGGTGACCTTTTTTGAAAAATAAAATTTTTGACCCTGGATCCTATGAACTTGAACTTTCTATGCATACCAATAGACTCCTTCTGTTGTTTCATACGTAGTTTATGAATGAAGTTTTGAATTTATTTTTACCAGAGTGTTTGAACTTGAACTTGCTATATATACTAATAGATTCCATCATTCAAGGATGAATTTTTGAACTTATTTTTGACTAAGAGTATTTGAACTTGAACTTTCTATATACAAATAGATTCCTTCTGTTGTTTCATCAGTAGTTGAAGGATGACTTTTTTTGAAAAATAAAAATTCTGAAAAACTTTCAAAACTTTCAAAACTTTCTATACATTGTAATAGATTCATCATTAGTTCAAGTGTGAACTTTTGAATAAATTTTTTGGCCAAGGAGTGTTTGAACTTTAAATGTATAAACTCACTTATGGCTTTATGGTGTTTCTTCAGAAGTTCAAACATGACTTTTTGAAACAAAACAATCTGAGCCTGGATTCTGTGAACTTGAACTTTCCATGCATACCCATATGAACTTGAACTTTCTATATAAACTGATAGATTCTGTAGTTCAAGGGTGAACTTTTGAACTTGTTTTTTGCATAAGAGTATTTGAACTTGAACTTTCTGTAACGTATAGATTCCTATAAGAAATAGATTCCATCAGTAGTTGAAGGATGACTTTTTTGGGGAAAAAAGAAATCTGTCCCTGGATCCTATGAACTTGAACTTTCTATAAATAAACAAAAGACTCCTTATATTTCATCAGTAGTTCAAGGATGAGCTTTGAACTTATTTTTTTCCAAACAGTCTATGAACTGGAACTTTCTATACAGAGTAATACATTTATCAGAAGTTCAAGTCTGAAATAATTTTGAATAAATTTTTGGCCAAGGAGTCTTTGATCTTCAAATGACTTTTTGAAAAATAAAAATGCTGACCCTGGATCCTATGAACTTGAGCTTTCTATGCATACCATTGATTCCTAATTTTTCATTAGGAGTTCAAGGTTGACTTCTTGTGAAAAATATTTGTTAATAAATATTGTTATAAATAATGCTTAAGCTTTATTCTTATTGCAAAAGTTTTTCCGTATTCAATGCAATGGTATTGCTAATATCTTGTTATTGCTAATATCTTCATTCACGAGATGTATGCAACGCAAAGGCACTGTCTCTGCAAAGCGAGTTTTTTATGCAATGCAAAACCAATAAACTCCTCATTGCACAAGGTTTTTCGTATTCAATGCAATGCAAAAAAACACCTACTCTCGTTTGCTAGGTTTTATAGCTTACGTGTAGAGCCGGTATCTTCCCGCATCCTCGCCCCTGGTGGCCAGGAGCGCTAAGTGCCCGTTCTAAGTGTCGGCTTGCAACGCCACTCCCGCCCTCTGGGCCGGATACGTGCGTTTATTGTCTCCAGTTGTGTTCCCCGGGAAACCGGCTAACCCTGTCGAGGCTCCTCCGTCACCCCATGCGGTGTCAGACGTTGCGGACCGTCTGACGCTAGGCCTGCACCCGTATGCTTGTGGAACGTGGTTGTAGGCTGGGTTCCATATGTAGCGGTTCCCTCACGGCAACCCCATATGTGTATTCGTCCACGGTATCAGCTACCCTTCGGGCTAGCCCCGTGTCTTTCCCTTGACAGAGCCCGCTCTGTCGTCTCTGGGCGTGTTCTTTCCCCCCTACAATTAGGTTGGAACCACCCCAGAGACTGCCATATGTTGCACTACCCTGCCAGGTTAGTCCTTATGTGTATTCTGCAACCACTCCTTCCCTGAAGGACGTGGCCCCGCAGCGTACCTTCTCCCGAGAAGAACATGCTTCCCAGCGGTCTATGGTCTCTCTAAGTGGGTCTTGCAGAAACAGCAGTGACTGACCTCCCTGCTTGGAGCCCTGACTTCCGTACCATACTAGACGGTCCAGTGCGCTCAAGCAGGACGCTGGAAGGGCCAGCATCCTGGCGCTTTCCAAAGGGATCCCAATTCGTCGGTTCAGTTCTGACGTACGTCGAACGTGACCGACTGAAAGGGAACGTCTCGGTTACGTATGTAACCCTCGTTCCCTGAAGGAGGGAACGGAGACGTACGTCACGTCGCCAGGAGCTGTGCTTCAGCTAGGAGCCCAGTCACGTATTCGGCTCCTCAGTTGAAAAAAGCATTTGATCTACCATTCCACTTCCTATTTATACCCGTGCTGCGGGGCGGAGCGTGGACTCCCGATCCTGTGTGGATCACATGCCAATCTCCGATTGGCTCGTTTTTATACACTCGAAGTGGATAGGTCTCTGAGGGCAGATCCCAATTCGTCGGTTCAGTTCTGACGTACGTCTCCGTTCCCTCCTTCAGGGAACGAGGGTTACATACGTAACCGAGACGTTCCATTATAGGTTTGCTCAATCTGTCCTTTGATATTTGTTCAGAGTGACCCTGACTATTACTGTATTTATGTACAAGTCATTTTACTGTATAGTTTTAGAGAAAAGTACAGTCCAATTTGCCCCAAAATTCAATCAAGCACTTGCACTGTCCAATTTTCAACAATTCATAAAACTCTTTCCTTTATAGGTTTGCTCATTTTGTCATTTGATATTGGTTTAGAGTGACCCTGACTATTACTGTATTTATTTACAAGTCATCTTACTGTATTTATTTACAAGTCATCTTACTGTATAGTTTTGGAGAAAAGTACAGTCAAATTCGCCCCAAAATTCATTCAAGCACTTACACTGTCCAATTTTCTAAAATTCATAAAAATCTTTCCTTTATAGGTTTGCTCATTCTGTCATTTGATTTTGGTTCAGAGTGACCCTAACTATTACTGAATTTATTTACAAGTCGTTGTACTGTATATTTTGGGAGAAAAGTGCAGTCAAACTGCAAATCGGTCCATTCAAACACTTACACTGTGTCCAATTTTCAGAAATTCATAAAAATCTTTCCTTTATAGGTTTGCTCATTCTGTCATTTGATATTTGTTTAAAGTGACCCTGACTATTACTGTATTTATTTGCTAGTCATTTTATTGTCTATTTTTGGAGAAAAGTACAGTCAAACTGCAAATAATCTGTCTATTCAAACACTTACACTGTCCAATTTCCAAAAAATCATAAAAATCTTTCCTTTATTTCCTTTATAGGTTTGCTCCTTCTGTCATTTGATATTTGTCCAGAGTGACACTGACTATTACTGTATTTATTTACAAGTAATTTTACTGTATAGTTTTGGAGAAAATTACAGTCGAATATGCCCCCAAATATCAACTTGCATTCAAATATTTACACTGTCCCATTTTTTCCAAAATTCATAAACAATTTTACTTCATAGGTTTTCTCATTCTGTCATTTGAAATTTGTTCAGAGTGACCCTGAATATTACTGTATTTATTTACAAGTCATTTTACTGTATAGTTTTAGAGAAAAGTACAGTAATAGTCAGGGTCCATTTGAACAAATATCAAATGGCAGAATGGGCAAAGCTATAAAGGAACGATTTTTAAGAATTTTTGCAAATTGGACAGTGTAAGTGCTTGAATGAATTTTGGGGCGAATTTGACTGTACTTTTCTCCAAAACTATACAGTAAAATTACTTGTTACTACATACAGTAATAGTCAGGGTCACTCTAAACAAATATCAAATAACAGAATGAGCAAAACTATAAAGAAAATATTTTTATGGATTGTTGAAAATTGAAGAGTGCACTTGATTGAATTACTTATGGGGCAAGTTTGACTGTACTTTTCTCTAAAACTATACAGTAAAATGACTTGTTAATACATACAGTAATAGTCAGGGTCACTCTAAACAAATATCAAATGACAGAATGAGCAAACCTATAAAGGAAAGAGTTTTATGGATTGTTGAAAATTGGAGAGTGCAAGTGCTTGAATTAATTTTGGGGCAAATTTGACTGTACTTTTCTCCAAAGCTATAAAGTAAAATGACTTGTAAATAAATACATTAATAGTGAGGTTCACTTTAAACAAATATCAAATGACAAAATGGGCAAACCTATAAAGGAAAGATTTTTATGAATTTTTGAAAATTGGACACAGTGTAAGTGTTTGAATAGACCTATTTGCAGTTTGACTGCACTTTTCTCCCAAAATATACAGTAAAACGACTTGTAAATAAATACAGTAATAGTTAGGGTCACTTTGAACAAAAATCAAATGACAGAATGGGCAAACCTATAAAGGAACGATTTTTATGAATTTTTGCAAATTGGACAGTGTAAGTGCTTGAATGAATTTTGGGGCGAATTTGACTGTACCTTTTTCCAAAACTATAGAGTAAAATGACTTGTTACTACATACAGTAATAGTCAGGGTTACTCTAAACAAATATCAAATGACAGAATGAGAAAACCTATAAAGGAAAGATTTTAATGATTTTTTTTTGTAAATTGGACTGTAAGTGCTTGAATGAATTTTGGGGAGAGTTTGACTGCACTTTTCTCCAAAACTATACAGTAAAATGACTTGTAAATAAATACAGTAATAGTCAGGGTCACTCTGAACAAAATTCAAATGACAGAATGAGCAAACCTATAAAGGAAAGAGTTTTATGGATTGTTGAAAATTGGAGAGTGCAAGTGCTTGAATAATTTTGGGGCAAATTTGACTGTACTTTTCTCCAAAACTATACAGTAAAATTACTTGTAAATAAATACAGTAATAGTCAGTGTAACTCTGGACAAATATCAAATGACAGAATGAGCAAACCTATAAAGGAAATTAAGGAAAGGAATTTTTTTAAAATTGATTAAATTAAGGAATTTTTGAAAATTACACAGTGTAAGTGCTTGAATGAATTTTGGGGATAATTTGACTGTACTTTTCTCCAAAACTATACTTTAAAATTACTTGTAAATAAATACAGTAATAGTCGGGGTCACTCTGAACAAATATCAAATGACAGAATGGGCAAATCTATAAAGGAACGATTTTTATGAATTTTTGCAAATTGGACAGTGTAAGTGCTTGAATGAATTTTGGGGTGAATTTGACTGTACCTTTCTCCAAAACTACAAATGACTTGTTACTACATACAGTAATAGTCAGTGTCACTCTAAACAAATATCAAATGACAGAATGAGAAAACCTATAAAGGAAAGATTTTTATGATATTTTTGAAAATTGGACTGTAAGTGTTTGAATGAATTTTGGGGAGAGTTTGACTGCACTTTTCTCCAAAACTATACAGTAAAATGACTTGTAAATAAATACAGTAATAGTCAGTGTCACTCTGAACAAATATCAAATGACAGAATGAGCAAACTTATAAATGAAAGATTTTTATGAATTTTTAGGAAATTGGACAGTGTAAATGCTTGAATGAATTTTGGGGCGAATTTGACTGTACTTTTCTCTAAAATTATGCAGTAAAATGACTTGTAAATAAATACAGTAATAGTCAGTGTCATTCTAAACAATTTTTGTCAAAAGACAGAATGAGCAAACCTATAAAGGAAAGAGTTCTATGAATTGTTGAAAATTGGACAGTGCAAGTGCTTGAATGAATTTTGGGGCAAATTGGACTGTACTTTTCTCTAAAACTATACAGTAAAAGGACTTGTACATAAATACAGTAATAGTCGGGGTCACTCTGAACAAATATCAAAGGACAGAATGAGCAAACCTATAAAGAAAATATATTTATGTTGGGTTTTTTTAGAGATTGGACAGTGTTTGAATTCAATCTGATTTTTGGACATGTTTGACTGTATTTTTCTCTAAAACTATATAGTAAAATGACTTGTAAATAAATACAGTAATATTCAGGGTCACTCTGAACAAATTTCAAATGACAGAATGAGAAAACCTATGAAGTAAAATTGTTTATGAATTTTGGAAAAAATGGGACAGTGTAAGTATTTGAATGCACGTTGATATTTGGGGCATATTCGACTGTACTTTTCTCCAAAACTATACAGTAAAATTACTTGTAAATAAATACAGAAATAGTCAGGGTCACTCTGAACAAATATCAAATGACAGAATGAGCAAAACTATAAAGAAAATATTTTTATGGATTGTTGAAAATTGGAGAGTGCACTTGCTTGAATTACTTTTGGGGCAAATTTGACTGTACTTTTCTCTAAAACTATACAATAAAATGACTTGCAAATAAATACAGTAATAGTCAGGGTCACTTTGAACAAATATCAAATGACAGAATGAGCAAACCTATAAAGGAAAGATTTTTATGAATTTTTGAAAATTGGACAGTGTAAGTGCTTGAATTAATTTTGGGAATAATTTGACTGTACTTTTCTCCAAAACTATACAGTAAAATGACTTGCAAATAAATACAGTAATAGTCCGGGTCACTCTAAACAAATATCAAATGAAAGAATGAGCAAACCTATAAAGGAAAGAGTTTTATGAATTGTTGAAAATTGGACAGTGCAAGTGCTTGAATGAATTTTGGGGATAATGTGACTGTACTTTTCTCCAAAACTATACAGTAAAATGACTTGTAAATAAATACAGTAATAGTCAGGGTCACTCTGAAAAAAAATCAAATGACAGAATGAGCAAACCTATAAAGGAAAGATTTTTATGAATTTTTGAAAAAATGGGACAGTGTAAGTAATTGAATGCACGTTGATATTTGGGGCATATTCGACTGTACTTTTCTCCAAAACTATACAGTAAAATTACTTGTAAATAAATACATAAATAGTCAGGGTCACTCTGAACAAATATCAAATGACAGGATGAGCAAAACTATAAAGAAAATATTTTTATGGATTGTTGAAAATTGGAGAGTGCACTTGCTTGAATTATTTTTGGGGCAAATTTGACTGTACTTTTCTCTAAAACTATACAGTAAAATGACTTGTACATAAATACAGTAATAGTCAGGGTAACTCTAAACAAATATCAAATGACAGAATGAGCAAACCTATAAAGGTAAGAGTTTTATGAATTATTGAAAATTGGACAGTGCAAGTGCTTGAATGAATTTTGGGGATAATGTGACTGTACTTTTCTCCAAAACTATACAGTAAAATGACTTGTAAATAAATACAGTAATAGTCAGGGTCAATCTGAACCAATTTCAAATGACAAAATGAGCAAACCTATAAAGGAAAGAGTTTTATGGATTGTTGAAAATTGGAGAGTGCAAGTGCTTGAATTAATTTTTGGGCAAATTTGACTGTACTTTTCTCCAAAACTATACAGTAAAATGACTTGTAAACAAATACAGTAATAGTTAGGGTCACTCTGAACAAAAATCAAATGACAGAATGAACAAACCTATAAAGGATAGATTTTTATGAATTTTTGAATATTGGACAGTGTAAGTGCTTGAATTAATTTTGGGGAGAATTTGACTGTACTTTTCTCCAAAACTATACAGTAAGATGACTTGTAAATAAATACAGTGATAGTCAGGGTCCCCTTGAACAAATATCAAATGGCAGAATGGGCTAACCTATAAAGGAACGATTTTTATGATTTTTTGCAAATTGGACAGTGTAAGTGCTTGAATGAATTTTGGGGAGAATTTGACTGTACCTTTCTCCAAAACTATACAGTAAAATGACTTGTTACTGCATACAGTAATAGTCAGGGTCACTCTAAACAAATATCAAATGGCAGAATGAGAAAACCTATAAAGGAAAGATTTTTATGATATTTTTGAAAATTGGACTGAAAGTGTTTGAATGAATTTTGGGGAGAGTTTGACTGCCCTTTTCTCCAAAACTATACAGTAAAATGACATGTAAATAAATACAGTAATAGTCAGTGTCACTCTGAACAAATATCAAATGACAGAATGAGCAAACATATAAATGAAAGATTTTTATGAATTTTTTGGAAATTGGACAGTGTAAATGCTTGAATGAATTTTGGGGCGAATTTGACTGTACTTTTCTCTAAAATTATACAGTAAAATGACTTGTAAATAAATACAGTAATAGTCAGTGTCACTCTAAACAAATGCAAAAGACAGAATGAGCAAACCTATAAAGGAAAGAGTTTTATGAATTGTTGAAAATTGGACAGTGCAAGTGCTTGAATGAATTTTGGGGCAAATTGGACTGTACATTTCTCTAAAACTATACAGTAAAAGGACTTGTACATAAATACAGTAATAGTCGGGGTCACTCTGAACAAATATCAAAGGACAGAATGAGCAAACCTATAAAGAAAATATATTTATGTTGGTTTTTTTTAGAAATTGGACAGTGTTTGAATTCAATCTGATTTTTGGGCAAGTTTGACTGTACTTTTCTCTAAAACTATACAGTAAAATGACTTGTACATAAGTACAGTAATAGTCAGGGTCACTCTGAACAAATATCAAAGGACAGAATGAGCAAACCTATAAAAAAAATATTGTTATGTTTTTTGTTGTTGAAAATTGTACAGTGTTTGAATTCAATTTGATTTTTGGGCATGTTTGACTGTATTTTTCTCTAAAACTATATAGTAAAATGACTTGTAAATAAATACAGTAATATTCAGGGTCACTCTGAACAAATTTCAAATGACAGAATGAGAAAACCTATGAAGTAAAATTGTTTATGAATTTTGGAAAAAATGGGACAGTGTAAGTATTTGAATGCACATTGATATTTGGGGCATATTCGACTGTACTTTTCTCCAACACTATACAGTAAAATTACTTATAAATAAATACAGTAATAGTCAGGGTCACTCTGAACAAATATCAAATGACAGAATGAGCAAAACTATAAAGAAAATATTTTTATGGATTGTTGAAAATTGGAGAGTGCACTTGCTTGAATTACTTTTGGGGCAAATTTGACTGTACTTTTCTCTAAAACTATACAGTCAAATGACTTGTACATAAATACAGTAATAGTCAGGGTCACTCTGAATAAAATTCAAATGACAGAATGAGCAAACCTATAAAGGAAAGAGTTTTATGGATAGTTGAAAATTGGAGAGTGCAAGTGCTTGAATTAATTTTGAGGAAAATTTGACTGTACTTTTTTCCAAAACTATATAGTAAAATTACTTGTGAATAAATACAGTAATAGTCGGGGTCACTCTGAACAAATATCAAATGACAGAATGAACAAACCTATAAAGGAAAGAGTTTTATGGATTGTTTAAAATTGGAGAGTGCAAGTGCTTGAATGAATTTTGGGGAGAGTTTGACTGCACTTTTCTCCAAAACTATACAGTAAAATTACTTGTAAATAAATACAGTAATAGTCAGTGTAACTCTGGACAAATATCAAATGACAGAATGAGCAAACCTATAAAGGAAATTAAGGAAAGGAATTTTTTTTAATTGATTAAATTAAGGAATTTTTGAAAATTGCACAGTGTATGTGCTTGAATGAATTTTGGGAAGAATTTGACTGTACTTTTCTCCAAAACTATACAGTAAAATGACTTGCAAATAAATACAGTAATACTCCGGGTCACTCTAAACGAATATCAAATGAAAGAATGAGCAAACCTATAAAGGAAAGAGTTTTATGAATTGTTGAAAATTGGACAGTGCAAGTGCTTGAATGAATTTTGGGGATATTGTGACTGTACATTTCTCCAAAACTATACTGTAAAATTACTTGTAAATAAATACAGTAATAGTCGGGGTCACTCTGAACAAATATCAAATGATTTTAATGATTTTTTGTAAAATGGACTGTAAGTGCTTGAATGAATTTTGGGGAGAATTTGACTGAACTTTTCTCCAAAACTATACAGTAAAATGACTTGTAAATAAATACAGTAATAGTCAGGGTCACTCTGAACAAATTTCAAATGACAGAATGAGCAAACCTATAAAGGAAAGAGTTTTATGGATTGTTATTTTTGAAAACTGGACACTGTTTGAATTCAATTTGAGTTTTGGGCAAGTTTGACTGTACTTTTCTCCACAACTATACTGTAAAATGACTTGTAAATAAATACAGTAATAGTCAGTGTCACTCTGAACAAATATCAAATGACAGAATGAGCAAACCTATAAAGGAAAGATTTTTATGAATTGTTGAAAATTGGACAGTGCAAGTGCTTGAATCAAATTTGGGGAGAGTTTGACTGTACTTTTCTCCAAAACTATACAGTAAAATGACTTGTAAATAAATACAGTAATAGTCAGGGCCACTCTGAACAAATTTCAAATGACAGAATGAGCAAACCTATAAAGGAAAGAGTTTTATGGATTGTTGAAAATTGGAGAGTGCTAGTGCTTGAATTAATTTTGGGGCAAATTTGACTGTACTTTTCTCCAAAATTATACAGTAAAATTACTTGTAAATAAATACAGTAATAGTCAGTGTCACTCTGAACAAATATCAAATGAAAGAATGAGCAAAGCTATAAAGGAAAGATTCTTATGAATTTTTGAATATTGGACAGTGTAAGTGCTTGAATAAATTTTGGGGAGAATTTGACTGTACTTTTCTCCAAAACTATACAGTAAGATGACTTGTAAATAAATACAGTGATATTCAGCGTCCCCTTGAACAAATATCAAATGGCAGAATGGGCACACCTATAAAGGAACGATTTTTATGAATTTTTTCAAATTGGACAGTGTAAGTGCTTGAATGAATTTTGGGGCGAATTTGACTGTACCTTTCTCCAAAAATATACAGTAAAATGACTTGTTACTACATACAGTAATAGTCAGGGTCACTCTAAACAAATATCAAATGAGAGAATGAGAAAACCTATAAAGGAAAGATTTTTATGATATTTTTTAAAATTGGACAGTGTAAATGCTTGAATGAATTTTGGGGCGAATTTGACTGTACTTTTCTCTAAAATTATGCAGTAAAATGACTTGTAAATAAATACAGTAATAGTCAGTGTCACTCTAAACAAATGTCAAAAGACAGAATGAGCAAACCTATAAAGGAAAGAGTTTTATGAATTGTTGAAAATTGGACAGTGCAAGTGCTTGAATGAATTTTGGGGCAAATTGGACTGTACTTTTCTCTAAAACTATACAGTAAAAGGATTTGTACATAAATACAGTAATAGTCGGGGTCACTCTGAACAAATATCAAAGGACAGAATGAGCAAACCTATAAAGAAAATATATTTATGTTGGTTTTTTTTAGAAATTGGACAGTGTTTGAATTCAATCTGATTTTTGGGCAAGTTTGACTGTACTTTTCTCTAAAACTATACAGTAAAATGACTTGTACATAAGTACAGTAATAGTCAGGGTCACTCTGAACAAATATCAAAGGACAGAATGAGCAAACCTATAAAAAAATATTGTTATGTTTTTTGTTGTTGAAAATTGTACAGTGTTTGAATTCAATTAGATTTTTGGGCATGTTTGACTGTATTTTTCTCTAAAACTATACAGTAAAATTACTTGTAAATAAATACAGTAATAGTCAGGGTCACTCTGAACAAATATCAAATGACAGAATGAGCAAAACTATAACAAAAATATTTTTATGGATTGTTGAAAATTGGAGAGTGCACTTGCTTGAATTAATTTTGGGGCAAATTTGACTGTACTTTTCTATAAAACTATACAGTAAAATGACTTGTACATAAATACAGAAATAGTCAGGGTCACTCTGAATAAAATTCAAATGACAGAATGAGCAAACCTATAAAGGAAAGAGTTTTATGGATTGTTGAAAATTGGAGAGTGCAAGTGCTTGAATTAATTTTGAGGAAAATTTGACTGTACTTTTTTCCAAAACTATATAGTAAAATTACTTGTAAATAAATACAGTAATAGTCGGGGTCACTCTGAACAAATATCAAATGACAGAATGAACAAACCTATAAAGGAAAGAGTTTTATGGATTGTTTAAAATTGGAGAGTGCAAGTGCTTGAATGAATTTTGGGGAGAGTTTGACTGCACTTTTCTCCAAAACTATACAGTAAAATTACTTGTAAATAAATACAGTAATAGTCAGTTTAACTCTGGATGAATATCAAATGACAGAATGAGCAGACCTATAAAGGAAATTAAGGAAAGGAATTTTTTTAAATTGATTAAATTAAGGAATTTTTGAAAATTGCACAGTGTAAGTGCTTGAATGGATTTTGGGAAGAATTTGACTGTACTTTTCTCCAAAACTATACAGTAAAATGACTTGCAAATAAATACAGTAATACTCCGGGTCACTCTAAACGAATATCAAATGAAAGAATGAGCAAACCTATAAAGGAAAAAGTTTTATGAATTGTTGAAAATTGGACAGTAAAAGTGCTTGAATGAATTTTGGGGATAATGTGACTGTACTTTTCTCCAAAACTATACTGTAAAATTACTTGTAAATAAATACAGTAATAGTCGGGGTCACTCTGAACAAATATCAAATGATTTTAATGATTTTTTGTAAATTGGACTGTAAGTGCTTGAATGAATTTTGGGGAGAGTTTGACTGAACTTTTTTCCAAAACTATACAGTAAGATTACTTGTAAATAAATACAGTGATAGTCAGGGTCCCCTTGAACAAATATCAAATGGCAGAATGGGCAAACCTATAAAGGAACGATTTTTATAAATTTTTGCAAATTGGACAGTGTAAGTGCTTGAATGAATTTTGGGGCGAATTTGACTGTACCTTTCTCCAAAACTATACAGTAAAATGACTTGTTACTACATACAGTAATAGTCAGGGTCACTCTGAACAAATATCAAATGACAGAATGAGCAAAACTATAAAGGAAAGATTTTTATGAATTTTTGAAAAAATGGGACAGTGTAAGTAATTGAATGCATGTTGATATTTGGGGCATATTCGACTGTACTTTTCTCCAAAACTATACAGTAAAATTACTTGTAAATAAATACAGTAATAGTCAGGGTCACTCTGAACAAATATCAAATGACAGGATGAGCAAAACTATAAAGAAAATATTTTATGGATTGTTGAAAATTGGAGAGTGCACTTGCTTGAATTATTTTTGGGGCAAATTTGACTGTACTTTTCTCTAAAACTATACAGTAAAATGACTTGTACATAAATACAGTAATAGTCAGGGTCACTCTAAACAAATATCAAATGACAGAATGAGCAAACCTATAAAGGAAAGAGTTTTATGGATTGTTGAAAATTGGAGAGTGCAAGTGCTTGAATTAATTTTGGGGAGAGTTTGACTGCACTTTTCTCCAAAAAACTATACAGTAAAATGACTTGTAAATAAATACAGTAATAGTTAGTGTCACTCTGGACAAATATCAAATGACAGAATGAGCAAACCTATAAAGGAAATAAAGGAAAGATTTTTATGAATTTTTGGAATTTGGACATTGTAAGTGTTTGAATTAATTTTGGAAATAATTTGACTGTACTTTTCTCCAAAACTATACAGTAAAATGACTTGCAAATAAATACAGTAATAGTCAGGGTCACTCTAAACCAATATCAAATGACAGAATGAGCAAACCTATAAAGGAAAGATTTTTATGAATTTTTGAAAATTGGACAGTGTAAGTGCTTGAATGAATTTTGGGAAGAGTTTGACTGCCCTTTTCTCCAAAACTATACAGTAAAATGACTTGTTAATAATTAATACAGTAATAGTCAGGGTCACTCTAAACAAATATCAAATGACAGAATGAGCAAAACTATAAAGAAAATATTTTTATGGATTGTTGAAAATTGGAGAGTGCACTTGCTTGAATTACTTTTGGGGCAAATTTGACTGTACTTTTCTCTAAACCTATACTGTAAAATGACTTGTACATAAATACAGTAAGAGTCGAAGTCACTCTGAACAAATATCAAATGACAGAATGAGAAAACCTATAAAGGAAAGATTTTTATGAATTTTTGAAAATTGGACTGTAAGTGCTTGAATGAATTTTGGGGAGAGTTTGACTGCACTTTTCTCTAGAACTATACAGTAAAATGACTTGTAAATAAATACAGTAATAGTCAGGGTCACTTTAAACAAATATCAAATGACAGAATGAGCAAACCTATAAAGGAAAGATTTTTATGAATTTTTGAAAATTGGACACAGTGTGAGTGTTTGAATGGACCGATTTGCAGTTTGACTGCACTTTTCTCCCAATATATACAGTAAAACGACTTGTAAATAAATACAGTAATAGTTAGGGTCACTCTGAACAAAAATCAAATGACAGAATGAGCAAACCTATAAAGGAAAGATTTTTATGAATTTTAGAAAATTGGACAGTGTAATTGCTTGAATTAATTTTGGGGCGAATTTGACTGTACTTTTCTCCAAAACTATATAGTAAGATGACTTGTAAATAAATACAGTAATAGTCAGGGTCACTCTAAATCAATATCAAATGACAGAATGAGCAAACCTATAAAGGAAAGAGTTTTATGAACTGTTGAAAATTGGACAGTGCACGTGCTTGAATTAATTTTGGGGCAAATTGGACTGTACTTTTCTCTAAAACTATACAGTAAAATGACTTGTACATAAATACAGTAAAAGTCAGGGTCACTCTGAACAAATGTCAAATGACAGAATGAGCAAACCTATAAAGGAAAGATTTTTATGAATTTTTGAAAATTGGACTGTAAGTGCTTGAATGAATTTTGGGGAGAGTTTGTCTGCACTTTTCTCCAAAACTATACAGTAAAATTACTTGTAAATAAATACAGTAATATTCAGGGTCACTCTGAACAAATTTCAAATGACAGAATGAGAAAACCTATGAAGTAAAATTGTTTATGAATTTTTGAAAAAATGGGACAGTTTAAGTATTTGAATGCACGTTGATACTTGGGGCATATTCGACTCTACTTTTCTCTAAAACTATACAGTAAAATGATTTGTAAATAAATACAGTAATATTCAGGGTCACTCTGAACAAATTTCAAATGACAGAATGAGAAAACCTATGAAGTAAAATTGTTTATGAATTTTTGAAAAAATGGGACAGTGTAAGTTTTTGAATGCATGTTGATATTTTTTTTAGCAAGTTTGATTGTACTTTTCTCTAAAACTATACAGTAAAATGACTTGTTGTACAGTACACAGTAAAATGACTTGCTTGAATGAATATTGGGGAGAGTTTGACTGCACCTTTCTCCAAAACTATATAGTAAAATTACTTGTAAGTAAATACAGTAATTGTCGGGGTAACTCTGAACAAATATCAAATGACTGAATGAGCAAACCTATAAAGGAAATGTTTTTATGAATTTTTGAAAATTGGACACAGTGTAAGTGTTTGAATAGACTTGGCCAAACATGTATTCAAAATTTCACACTTGTAACTAATGATGAATCTATTACCATATATACAAAGTTCAAGTTCATAGGATCCAGGGTCAGAAGTTTTATTTTTTCATAAAAAGTCATTTTTTCTTTGAAAAGTCAATTTTAAGTAAATATTTCATTATTAGTCTATTTGTTTGCATAGAAAGCTCAAGTTCATAGACTGTTTGGAAAAAATAAGTTCAAAGCTCATCCTTGAACTACTGTTAACATATAAGGAGTCTATTGTTTATGTATAGAAAGTTCAAATTCATAGGATCCAGGGTCAGATTTTTTTTTTTCAAAAAGTCATGTTTGAACTTCTGAAGAAACACCATAAAGCCATAAGTGAGTTTATACATGTAAAGTTCAAACACTCTTTGGCTAAAACATTTATTCAACAATTCACACTTGAACTACTGATGAATCTATTACTATGTATAGAAAGTTCAATTTCATAGTGTCCAGGGTCAGAATTTTTATTTTTCAAAAAAAAGTAATCCTTCAACTACTAATAGTAAGTAAGTAATCATTCAACTACAGAAGGATTCTATTCGTATATAGAAAGTTCAAGTTCAAATACTCTTTTGCAAAAATAAGTTTAAAAGTTCATCCTTGAACAATGGAATCTATTAGTATATATAGAAAGTTCAAGTTCAAAGACTCTGGTAAAAAAATAAGTTCAAAATTTCACCCTTGAAATACTGATGACGTTACTATGTATAGAAAGTTCAAGTTCATAGGATCCAGGGTCAGAATGTTTTTTTTTTTTTAAACTCATCCTTTAACTGCTGAGGAAACTACAGAAGGATTCTATTTATATATAGAAAGTTCAAATTCAAATACTCTTAGCAAAAATAAGTTCAACTGTTCATCCTTGAACTACTTATGAAACAACAGAAGGAATCTATTCGTATGAATAGAAAGTTCAAGTTTTTAGAATCAAGGGTCAGAATATTTTTTCAATATAATCCTTAATCATATTACGAGTCTATTGTTATGCATAGAAAGCTCAAGTTCAAAGACTCTGGTAAAAAAATAACTTCAAAATTTCACCCTTGAAATACTGATGACTGTTACTATGTATAGAAAGTTTAAGATCATAGAATCTAGGGTGATTTTTTTTATTTTTCACAAAAAGTCATGCTTGAACTACTGATGAAACATTTGGTGTCTATTGGTATGCATAGAAAGTGCACGTTCATATATTCCAGTGTCAGAAAAAAATAGTTCAAAAAGTCATGTTTAAACTTCTGAAGAATCACCATGAAGTCATATGTATAGAAAGTTGAATCTATGTACAGAAAGTTACAGTTCATAGACCCTTTGGCAAAAAATAAGTTCAAAAGTTCATCCTTGAACTACTGATGAAACATTAGGAGTCTATTGGTATGCATAGAAAGTTCAAGTTCATAGATTCTAGGGTCAGAATAAATAGTTCAAAAAGTCATGTTTGAACTTCTGAAGAAACACTATAAGTAAGTTTGCACATTTTAAGTTGACAGACTGCTTGGCCAAAAATGTATTCAAAAAAATTCACACTTGAACTACTGATAAATCTATTACTATGTATAGAAAGTTCAAGTTCATAGACTCTTGGCAATAAATAAGTTCAAAAGATCATCCTTGGACTACAGAATGATTAGAAAGTTCTAAAGTTCAAGTTCAAAGACTTATCCTTGATACACTTATGAAACAATAAGAAGGAATCTATTAGTATGAAGAGAAAGTTCAAGTTCATAGAATCCAGGGTTAGAATTTTTCTTCAAAAAGTCACATTTGGACTTTTGATAAAACATCAGAAAGTCATGTTACTGATGAAACATCCAAATACAAGTATATACATGTATATAAATTCAAAAATGTAAAGAGTCTTTGGCCAGTAATGTTCAAAATTTCATTCTTGAACTGCGATGAAACATTGAAGTCTGTGAGTCTGAGCTTTAACATTCTAAACATTCATACATATTCGGCCACAAAAAGGTTCAATATTTAACTACTGAACATATTTCTGGCCATTTAATATCAGATGGTTTCTAGACAATATATTGTAAAAACAAACAAAAAAACCTTCTGTGGATTCGTATTTGGTCAGAAACATATCCTCTAGGGCAAATATGTATTTCTTTCGAAGGGGAAATGCTTATAAGAACTCGTTGTAGATTGAACAGCGCTTTTGCACTGCATTGCATATAAAAACTCGCGGTGCATTGCATAGAAAGCATTGTGGATTTAAGAACTATAAAATATAAAAAATATAAATATATTATTATATAAATTATATAAATATATAAATATAAAAACTCGCGGTGCATAGCATAGAAAGCATTGTGGATTTAAGAATTAGCGCTTTGCCATTGCGTATAATATTTCGCTGTGCAATTGCATACGAAAAAACGTGCATAGGAGACTTTTGCATGCATTGCATACAAAAACCTTTTGTGCATTCAAGAAATTAGTGGTTTCAAATTAATTGCATTTAAGTCGCTGTGCACTCCGAGTAAGTGTTTGTGCATTGCATTAAATACGGAAAACGTGTGCAATAAGATTAGTTTATTCTGCATTGCATTGCATGCAAAAAAAACTTGTGCAATGAGGAGATTATTGCTTTTGCATTGCATTGCATAAAAAACTCACATTGCAGCAAAGAGTCAGTGTCTTTGCATTTCATAGATCTCGTGCAATGAAGTTAATAGCGCTTTTGTGTTCCATATAAGAATTCGAAGTGCAATAAAAAGAAGAGTGCTTTTGCATTGCATTGCATTGCATACGAAAAAACTCGTGCATAGAAGACTTTTGCATGCATTGCATACAAAAACATTTTGTTCATTCAAGAAATTAGTGGTTTCTAATGCATTGCATTTAAGTCGCTGTGAACTGAGAGTAGGTATTTTTGCAATGCATTGAATAGGAAAAATCTTGTGCAATAAGATTAGGTATTCTGCATTGCATTGCATGCAAAAAAACTTGTGAAATGAGGAGATTATTGCTTTTGCATTGCATTGCATAAAAAACTCGCATTGCACCGCAGAGCCAGTGTCTTTGCATTGCATAGATCTCGGGCAATGAAGTTAATAGCGGTTTTGTGTTCCATATTAGAATTCGCGGTGCAATAAAGAGAAGAGTGCTTTTGCATTGCATTGCATTGCATACGAAAAAACTCGTGCATAGAAGACTTTTGCATTCATTGCATACAAAAACATTTTGTTCATTCAAGAAATTAGTGGTTTCTAATGCATTGCATTTAAGTCGCTGTGCACTGAGAGTAGGTGTTTTTGCAATGCATTGAATACGAAAAACCTTGTGCAATAAGATTAGTTATTCTGCATTGCATTGCATGCAAAAAAAACTTGTGCAATGAGTAGATTATGTTTGTGCATTGCATTGCATAAAAAACTCGCATTGCACCGAAGAGCCAGTGTCTTTGTATTGCATAGATCTCGTGCAATGAAGTAAATAGCGGTTTTGTGTTCCATATTAGAATTCGCGGTGCAATAAAAAGAAGAGTGCTTTTGCATTGCATTGCATTGCATACTAAAAAACTCGTGCATAGAAGACTTTTGCATTCATTGCATACAAAAACATTTTGTTCATTCAAGAAATTCGCATTGCACCGAAGAGCCAGTGTCTTTGTATCGCATAGATCTCGTGCAATGAAGTTAATAGCGGTTTTGTGTGGCATGTTAGAAATCGCAGTGCAATAAAAAGAAGAGTGCTTTTGCATTGCATTGCATTGCATACGAAAAACTCGTGCATAGAAGACTTTTGCATTCATTGCATACAAAAACATTTTGTTCATTCAAGAAATTAGTGGTTTCTAATGCATTGCATTTAAGTCGCTGTGCACTGAGAGTAGGTGTTTTTGCAATGCATTGAATACGAAAAACCTTGTGCAATAAGGTTAGTTATTCTGCATTGCATTGCATGCAAAAAAACTTGTGCAATGAGGAGATTATGTTTGTGCATTGCATTGCATAAAAAACTCGCATTGCACCGAAGAGCCAGTGTCTTTGTATTGCATAGATCTCGTGCAATGAAGTAAATAGCGGTTTTGTGTTCCATATTAGAATTCGCGGTGCAATAAAAAGAAGAGTGCTTTTGCATTGCATTGCATTGCATA
This sequence comes from Pseudorasbora parva, assembly GCF_024679245.1. Classification (NCBI taxonomy): domain Eukaryota; kingdom Metazoa; phylum Chordata; class Actinopteri; order Cypriniformes; family Gobionidae; genus Pseudorasbora; species Pseudorasbora parva. The sequence goes on along the minus strand of NC_090185.1, from coordinate 35,225,438 downwards.
CTAAAAAACTCGTGCATAGAAGACTTTTGCATTCATTGCATACAAAAACATTTTGTTCATTCAAGAAATTAGTGGTTTCTAATGCATTGCATTTAAGTCGCTGTGCACTGAGAGTAGGTGTTTTTGCAATGCATTGAATACGAAAAACCTTGTGCAATAAGATTAGTTATTCTGCATTGCATTGCATGCAAAAAAAACTTGTGCAATGAGGAGATTATTGCTTTTGCATTGCATTGCATAAAAAACTCGCATTGCACCGAAGAGCCAGTGTCTTTGCATTGCATAAATCTCGTGCAATGAAGTTAATAGCGGTTTTGTGTTCCATATTAGAATTCGCGGTGCAATAAAGAGAAGAGTGCTTTTGCATTGCATTGCATTGCATACGAAAAAACTCGTGCATAGAAGACTTTTGCATTCATTGCATACAAAAATATTTTGTTCATTCAAGAAATTAGTGGTTTCTAATGCATTGCATTTAAGTCGCTGTGCACTGAGAGTAGGTGTTTTTGCGAAGCATTGAATACGAAAAACCTTGTGCAATAAGATTAGTTATTCTGCATTGCATGCAAAAAAACTTGTGCAATGAGGAGATTATTGCTTTTGCATTGCATTGCATAAAAAACTCGCATTGCACCGAAGAGCCAGTGTCTTTGCATTGCATAAATCTCGTGCAATGAAGTTAATAGCGGTTTTGTGTTCCATATTAGAATTCGCGGTGCAATAAAGAGAAGAGTGCTTTTGCATTGCATTGCATTGCATACGAAAAACTCGTGCATAGAAGACTTTTGCATTCATTGCATACAAAAATATTTTGTTCATTCAAGAAATTAGTGGTTTCTAATGCATTGCATTTAAGTCGCTGTGCACTGAGAGTAGGTGTTTTTGCGAATGCATTGAATACGAAAAACCTTGTGCAATAAGATTAGTTATTCTGCATTGCATGCAAAAAAACTTGTGCAATGAGATTATTGCTTTTGCATTGCATTGCATAAAAAACTCGCATTGCACCGAAGAGCCAGTGTCTTTGTATCGCATAGATCTCGTGCAATGAAGTTAATAGCGATTTTGTGTGGCATGTTAGAAATCGCAGTGCAATAAAAAGAAGAGTGCTTTTGCATTGCATTGCATTGCATACGAAAAACTCGTGCATAGAAGACTTTTGCATGCATTGCATACAAAAACATTTTGTTCATTCAAGAAATTAGTGGTTTCTAATGCATTGCATTTAAGTCGCTGTGCACTGAGAGTAGGTGTTTTTGCAGATGCATTAATACGGAAAAACCTTGTGCAATAAGATTAGTTATTCTGCATTGCATTGCATGCAAAAAAAAAAAACTTGTGCAATGAGGAGATTATTGCTTGTGCATTGCATTGCATAAAAAACTCGCATTGCACCGAAGAGCCAGTGTCTTTGTATTGCATAGATCTCGTGCAATGAAGTTAATAGCGGTTTTTGTGTGGCATGTTAGAATTCGCAGTGCAATAAAAAGAAGAGTGCTTTTGCATTGCATTGCATTGCATACGAAAAAACTCGTGCATAGAAGACTTTTGCATGCATTGCATTCAAAAAAACTTGTGCAATGAGGAGATTATTGCTTTTGCATCGCATTGCACCGAAGAGCCAGTGTCTTTGTATTGCATAGATCTCGTGCAATGAAGTTAATAGCGGTTTTGTGTGGCATGTTAGAATTCAGGATGGAATAAAAAGAAGAGTGCTTTTGCATTGCATTGCATACGAAAAAACTTGTGCAATGAGGAGATTATTGCTTTTGCCATTGCATTGCATAAACAACTCATATTGCAGCAAAGAGTCAGTGTCTTTGCATTTCATAGATCTCGTGCAATGAAGTTAATAGCGCCTTTGTGTTCCATATAAGAATTCGAAGTGCAATAAAAAGAAGAGTGCTTTTGCATTGCATTGCATGCAAAAAACTTGTGCAATGAGGAGATTATTGCTTTTGCATTGCATTGCATAAAAAACTCACATTGCACCGCAGATCCAGTGTCTTTGCATTGCATAGAGCTCGTGCAATGAAGTTAATAGCGCTTTTGTGTTCCATATAAGAATTCGCAGTGCAATAAAAAGAAGAGTGCTTTTGCATTGCAATGCATTGCATACGAAAAACTCGTGCATAGAAGACTTTTGCATGCATTGCATACAAAAACATTTTGTTCATTCAAGAAATTAGTGATTTCTAATGCATTGCATTTAAGTCGCTGTGCACTGAGAGTAGGTGTTTTTGCAATGCATTGAATACGAAAAACCTTGTGCAATAAGATTAGGTATTCTGCATTGCATTGCATGCAAAAAAACTTGTGCAATGAGGAGATTATTGCTTTTGCATTGCATTGCATAAAAAAACTCGCATTGCACCGCAGAGCCAGTGTCTTTGCATTGCATAGATCTCGTGCAATGAAGTTAATAGCGGTTTTGTGTTCAATATTAGAATTCGCGGTGCAATAAAGAGGTGTTTTTGCAAATGCATTAAATACGGAAAAACAGGTGCAATAAGATTAGTTTATTCTGCATTGCATTGCATGCAAAAAACTTGTGCAATGAGGAGATTATTGCTTTTGCATTGCATTGCATAAAAAACTCGCTTTGCACCGCAGATCCAGTGTCTTTGCAATGCATAGAGCTCGTGCAATGAAGTTAATAGCGCTTTTGTGTTCCATATAAGAATTCGCAGTGCAATAAAAAGAAGAGTGCTTTTGCATTGCATTGCATTGCATACGAAAAAACTCGTGCATAGAAGACTTTTGCATGCATTGCATACAAAAACATTTTGTTCATTCAAGAAATTAGTGGTTTCTAATGCATTGCATTTAAGTCGCTGTGAACTGAGAGTAGGTATTTTTGCAATGCATTGAATAGGAAAAACCTTGTGCAATAAGATTAGGTATTCTGGATTGCATTGCATGCAAAAAAAAACTTGTGCAATGAGGAGATTATTGCTTGTGCATTGCATTGCATAAAAAACTCGCATTGCACCGAAGAGCCAGTGTCTTTGTATTGCATAGATCTCGTGCAAAGAAGTTAATAACGGTTTTTGTGTGGCATGTTAGAATTCGCGATGGAATAAAAAGAAGAGTGCTTTTGCATTGCATTGCATTCGAAAAAACTTGTGCAATGAGGAGATTATTGCTTTTGCATTGCATTGCATAAACAACTCATATTGCAGCAAAAAGTCAGTGTCTTTGCATTTCATAGATCTCGTGCAATGAAGTTAATAGCGCTTTTGTGTTCCATATAAGAAATCGAAGTGCAATAAAAAGAAGAGTGCTTTTGCATTGCATTGCATGCAAAAAACTTGTGCAATGAGGAGATTATTGCTTGTGCATTGCATTGCATAAAAAACTTGCATTGCACCGAAGAGCCAGTGTCTTTGTATCGCATAGATCTCGTGCAATGAAGCTAATAGCGGTTTTGTGTGGCATGTTAGAAATCGCAGTGCAATAAAAAGAAGAGTGCTTTTGCATTGCATTGCATTGCATACGAAACACTCGTGCATAGATGACTTTTGCATTCATTGCATACAAAAATATTTTGTTCATTCAAGAAATTAGTGGTTTCTAATGCATTGCATTTAAGTCGCTGTGCACTGAGAGTAGGTGTTTTTGCAAATGCATTAAATACGGAAAAACAGGTGCAATAAGATTAGTTTATTCTGCATTGCATTGCATGCAAAAAAACTTGTGCAATGAGGAGATTATTGCTTGTGCATTGCATTGCATAAAAAACTCGCATTAAACCGAAGAGCCAGTGTCTTTGCATTGCATAAATCTCGTGCAATGAAGTTAATAGCGGTTTTGTGTTCCATATTAGAATTCGCGGTGCAATAAAGAGAAGAGTGCTTTTGCATTGCATTGCATGCATGCATTTGTATGCATTGCATACAAAAAAACTCGTGCATAGAAGACTTTTGCATTCAATGCATACAAAAATATTTTGTTCATTCAAGAAATTAGTGGTTTTAATGCATTGCATTTAAGTCGCTGTGCACTGAGAGTAGGTGATTTTGCGATGCATTGAATACGAAAAACCTTGTGCAATAAGATTAGTTATTCTGCATTGCATTGCATGCAAAAAAACTTGTGCAATGAGGAGAATATTGCTTTTGCATTGCATTGCATAAAAAACTCGCATTGCACCGAAGAGCCAGTGTCTTTGTATCGCATAGATCTCGTGCAATGAAGTTAACAGCGGTTTTGTGTGGCATGTTAGAAATCGCAGTGCAATAAAAAGAAGAGTGCTTTTGCATTGCATTGCATTGCATACGAAAAACTCGTGCATAGAAGACTTATGCATTCATTGCATACAAAAACATTTTGTTCATTCAAGAAATTAGTGGTTTCTAATGCATTGCATTTAAGTCGCTGTGCACTGAGAGTAGGTGTTTTTGCAAATGCATTAAATACGGAAAAACATGTGCAATAAGATTAGTTTATTCTGCATTGCATGCAAAAAAACTTGTGCAATGAGGAGATTATTGCTTGTGCATTGCATTGCATAAAAAACTCGCATTGCACCGAAGAGCCAGTGTCTTTGCATTGCATAGATTTCGTGCAATGAAGATATAAGCGCTTATGCTTTCCATATTAGAATTCGCGGTGCAATAAAGAGATAAGTGCTTTTGTTTTGCATTGCATACGATAAAACTCGTGCATAGAAGACTTGCATGCATTGCATACAAAAACATTTTGTTCATTCAAGAAATTAGTGGTTTTTAATGCATTGCATTTAAGTCGCTGTGCACTGAGAGTAGGTGTTTTTGCAATGCATTGAATACGAAAAACCTTGTGCAATAAGATTAGTTATTCTGCATTGCATTGCATGCAAAAAAAACTTCTGCAATGAGGAGATTATTGCTTGTGCATTGCATTGCATAAAAAACTCGCATTGCACCGAAGAGCCAGTGTCTTTGTATTGCATAGATCTCGTGCAATGAAGTTAATAGCGGTTTTTGTGTGGCATGTTAGAATTCGCGATGGAATAAAAAGAAGAGTGCTTTTGCATTGCATTGCATTCGAAAAAACTTGTGCAATGAGGAGATTATTGTTTTTGCATTGAATTGCATAAAAAACTCGCATTGCACCGCAGAGCCAGTGTCTTTGCATTGCATAGATCTCGTGCAATAAAGTTAATAGCGGTTTTGTGTTCCATATTAGAATTCGCGGTGCAATAAAGAGGTGTTTTTGCAAATGCATTAAATACGGAAAAACAGGTGCAATAAGATTAGTTTATTCTGCATTGCATTGCATGCAAAAAACTTGTGCAATGAGGAGATTATTGCTTGTGCATTGCATTGCATAAAAAACTCGCTTTGCACCGCAGATCCAGTGTCTTTGCATTGCATAGAGCTCGTGCAAATGAAGTTAATAGCGCTTTTGTGTTCCATATAAGAATTCGCAGTGCAATAAAAAGAAGAGTGCTTTTGCATTGCATTGCATTGCATACGAAAAAACTCGTGCATAGAAGACTTTTGCATGCATTGCATACAAAAACATTTTGTTCATTCAAGAAATGAGTGGTTTCTAATGCATTGCATTTAAGTCGCTGTGCACTGACAGTAGGTGTTTTTGCAATGCATTGAATTCGAAAAACCTTGTGCAATAAGATTAGTTATTCTGCATTGCATTGCATGCAAAAAAACTTGTGCAATGAGGAGATTATTGCTTTTGCATTGCATTGCATAAAAAAGTTAATAGCGCTTTTGTGTTCTATATAAGAATTCGCAGTGCAATAAAAAGAAGAGTGCTTTTGTTTTGCATTGCATACGATAAAACTCGTAGTGGTTTTGTGTTCCATATTAGAATTGATTGCACCAGAGTGTTTGAACTTGAACTTTCTATAGAAACTAATGTTTATATAGAAAGTTCAAGTTCAATCACTCTGGTAAAAGTAAATTAAAAACTTCAATCTTGAACTACGTTTGAAACAACAGAAGGAGTCTATTGGTATACATAGAAAGTTCAAGTTCACAGAATCCAGGGTTAGATTGTTTTTTTGTTTTTGTTTTTTCAAAAAAAAAATGTATTCAAAATTTCACACTTGAACTACTGATGATTCTGTTATTACATAATATCAGTTGTTCAAGTGTGAAATTTTGTGTGAAAATAGAAAGTTCAAGTTTCTGACAGTAGTTCAAGTTCAAGATTCAGGGTCAGAATTTTTTTTCTCCAAAAAAGTCATCCCTGAACTACTGACAAAATATAAAGAGTCTATTATTATGCAAGGAAAATCAAGTTCATAGAATCTAGAGTCAGATTTTTTTTTTCAACAAGACATTTGACTTACTGATGAAACTTCAGAAAGTATTTAAGTCTATATATATAAATATTAAGTTCAAAGACTATTTGACCAAAAATTAGTTCAAAAGTTTATACTTGAACTACTGATGAAACATGAGGAGTCTATTGGTGACTCTGACTATTACTGTTTTTATTTACAAGTCATTTTACTGTATAGTTTTAGAGAAAAGTTCAATCAAACTCTCCCAAAATTCATTCAAGCACTTACAGTCCAATTTTCAAAAATTCATAAAAATCTTTCCTTTGATCAGAGTGACCCTGACTATTACTGTATTATGTTTTCAGTCATTTTATTGTATAGTTTTGGAGAAAAGTACAGTCAAACTCGCCCCAAAAAATCATTTTACACCGAATTTATGAAAATTGGACAGTGTTAGTGCTTGAATTAATATTGGGGCGATATTGACTGTACTTTTCTCCAAAACTATACAGTAAAATGACTTGTTAATAAATACAGTAATAGTCAGGGTCACTCTAAACAAATATCAAATGACAGAATGAGCAAACCTATAAAGGAAAGAGTTTTATGGATTGTTGAAAATTGGACAGTGCAAGTGCTTGAATGAATTTTGGGGCAAATTGGACTGTACTTTTCTCCAAAGCTATAAAGTAAAATGACTTGTAAATAAATACAGTAATAGTCAGTGTCACTCTAAACAAATGTAAAATGACAGAATGAGCAAACCTATAAAGGAAAGAGTTTTATGAATTGTTGAAAATTGGACAGTGCAAGTGCTTGAATGAATTTTGGGGCAAATTGGACTGTACTTTTCTCTAAAACTATACATTAAAATGACTTGTTCATAAATACAGTAATAGTCGGGGTCACTCCGAACAAATATCAAAGGACAGAATGAGCAAACCTATAAAAAAAATATTGTTATGTTTTTTGTTTGTTGTTGAAAATTGTAGTGTTTGAATTCAATTAGATTTTTGGGCAAGTTTGACTATACTTTTCTCTAAAACTATACAGTAAAATGACTTGTAAATAAATACAGTAATAGTCAGTATCACTCTCAACAAATTTCAAATGTCAGAATGAGAAAGCCTATGAAGTAAAATTGTTTATAAATTTTTTAAAAAATAGGACAGTGTAAGTTTTTGAATGCACGTTGATATTTGGGGCAAGCTTTTATTGTACTTTTCTCTAAAACTATACAGTAAAATGACTTGTAAATAAATACAGTAATAGTCAGGGTCACTCTGAACAAATGACAGAATGAGCAAACCTATAAAGGAAAGAGTTTTATGGATTGTTGAAAATTGGAGAGTGCAAGTGCTTGAATTAATTTTGAGGCAAATTTGACTGTACTTTTCTCCAAAATTATACAGTAAAATTACTTGTAAATAAATACAGTAATAGTCAGTGTCACTCTGAACATATATCAAAGGACAGAATGAGCAAATCTATTAAGGAAAGATTCTTATGATTTTTTGAAAATTGGACTGTAAGTTTTTGAAAGAATTTTGGGGATAATTTGACTGTACATTTCTCCAAAACTATACAGTAAAATGACTTGTAAATAAATACAGTAATAGTCAGGGTCACTCTGAACAAATTTCAAATAACAGAATGAGAAAACCTAGGAAGTAAAATTGTTTATGAATTTTTGAAAAAATTGGAGAGTGTAAGTATTTGAATGCACGTTGATATTTGCGGCATATTCGACTGTACTTTTCTCTAAAACTATACAGTAAAATGACTTGTACACAAATACAGTAATAGTCAGGGTCACTCTGAACATATATCAAAGGACAGAATGAGCAAATCTATTAAGGAAAGATTTTTATGAATTTTTGAAAATTGGAAACAATGTAAGTGTTTGAATAGACAGATTATTTGCAGTTTGAGTGCCCTTTTCTCCAAAAATATACAGTAGAATGACTTGTACATAAATACAATAATAGTCAGGGTCACTCTGAACAAATATCAAATGACAGAATGAGAAAACCTACAAAGGAAATATTTTTATGTTTTTTTTGAAAACTGGACACTGTTTGAATTCAATTTGAGTTTTGGGCAAGTTTGACTGTACTTTCCTCCACAACTATACAGTAAAATGACTTGTAAATAAATACAGTAATAGTCAGTGTCACTCTGAACAAATATCCAATGACAGAATGAGCAAACCTATAAAGGAAAGATTTTTATGAATTGTTGAAAATTGGACAGTGCAAGTGCTTGAATGAATTTTGGGGCAAATTGGACTGTACTTTTCTCCAAAGCTATAAAGTAAAATGACTTGTAAATAAATACAGTAATAGTCAGTGTCACTCTAAACAAATGTAAAATGACAGAATGAGCAAACCTATAAAGGAAAGAGTTTTATGAATTGTTGAAAATTGGACAGTGCAAGTGCTTGAATGAATTTTGGGGCAAATTGGACTGTACTTTTCTCTAAAACTATACAGTAAAATTACTTGTTCATAAATACAGTAATAGTCGGGGTCACTCCGAACAAATATCAAAGGACAGAATGAGCAAACCTATAAAAAAAATATTGTTATGTTTTTTGTTTGTTGTTGAAAATTGTAGTGTTTGAATTCAATTAGATTTTTGGGCAAGTTTGACTATACTTTTCTCTAAAACTATACAGTAAAATGACTTGTAAATAAATACAGTAATAGTCAGTATCACTCTCAACAAATTTCAAATGTCAGAATGAGAAAGCCTATGAAGTAAAATTGTTTATAAATTTTTGAAAAAATAGGACAGTGTAAGTTTTTGAATGCACGTTGATATTTGGGGCAAGCTTTTATTGTACTTTTCTCTAAAACTATACAGTAAAATGACTTGTAAATAAATACAGTAATAGTGACAGAATGACAGAATGACAGAATGAGCAAATGACAGAATGACAAATGACAGAATGAGCAAACCTATAAAGGAAAGAGTTTTATGGATTGTTGAAAATTGGAGAGTGCAAGTGCTTGAATTAATTTTGAGGCAAATTTGACTGTACTTTTCTCCAAAATTATACGGTAAAATTACTTGTAAATAAATACAGTAATAGTCAGTGTCACTCTGAACAAATATCAAATGACAGAATGAGCAAAGCTATAAAGGAAAGATTCTTATGATTTTTTGAAAATTGGACTGTAAGTTTTTGAAAGAATTTTGGGGATAATTTGACTGTACATTTCTCCAAAACTATACAGTAAAATGACTTGTAAATAAATACAGTAATAGTCAGGGTCACTCTGAACAAATTTCAAATAACAGAATGAGAAAACCTAGGAAGTAAAACTGTTTATGAATTTTTGAAAAAATGGGAGAGTGTAAGTATTTGAATGCACGTTGATATTTGCGGCATATTCGACTGTACTTTTTTCTAAAACTATACAGTAAAATGACCTATAAAGGAAAGATTTTTATGATTTTTTGAAAATTGGACAGTGTAAGTGCTTGAATGAATTTTGGGAAGAATTTGACTGTACTTTTCTCCAAAACTATACAGTAAAATTACTTGTAAATAAATACAGTAATAGCCCGGGTCAATCTAAACAAATATCAAATGAAAGAATGAGCAAACCTATAAAGGAAAGTGTTTTATGAATTGTTGAAAATTGGACAGTGCAAGTGCTTGAATTAATTTTGGGGATAATGTGACTGTACTTTTCTCCAAAACTATACAGTAAAATGACTTGTAAATAAATACAGTAATAGTCAGGGTCAATATCAACCATTTTCAAATGACAAAATGGGCAAACCTATAAAGGAAATATTTTTATGAATTTTTGAAAATTGGACACAGTGTAAGTGTTTGAATAGACCTATTTGCAGTTTGACTGCACTTTTCTCCCAAAATATACAGTAAAACGACTTGTAAATAAATACAATAATAGTTAGGGTCACTCTGAACAATGACAGAATGAACAAACCTATAAAGGAAAGATTTTTATGAATTTTTGAATATTGGACAGTGTAAGTGCTTGAATTAATTTTGGGGAGAATTTGACTGTACTTTTCTCCAAAACTATACAGTAAAATGACTTGTTACTACATACAGTAATAGTCAGGGTCACTCTAAACAAATATCAAATGACAGAATGAGAAAACCTATAAAGGAAAGATTTTTATAATATTTTTGAAAATTGGACTGTAAGTGCTTGAATGAATTTTGGGGAGAGTTTGACTGCACTTCTCTCCAAAACTATACAGTAAAATGACTTGTACATAAATACAGTAATAGTCAGGGTCACTCTAAACAAATATCAAATGAAAGAATGAGCAAACCTATAAAGGAAAGAGTTTTATGGATTGTTGAATATTGGAGAGTGCAAGTGCTTGAATGAATTTTAGGGCAAATTGGACTGTACTTTTCTCTAAAACTATACAGTAAAAGGACTTGTACATAAATTCAGTAATAGTCAGGGTCACTCTGAACAAATATCAAAGGACAGATTCGGCAAACCTATAAAACAAATATTGTTATGTTTTTTGTTGTTGAAAATTGTACAGTGTTTGAATTCAATTTGATTTTTGGGCATGTTTGACTGTATTTTTCTCTAAAACTATATAGTAAAATGACTTGTAAATAAATACAGTAATATTCAGGGTCACTCTGAACAAATTTCAAATGACAGAATGAGAAAACCTATGAAGTAAAATTGTTTATGAATTTTGGAAAAAATGGGACAGTGTAAGTATTTGAATGCACGTTGATATTTGGGGCATATTCGACTGTACTTTTCTCCAAAACTATACAGTAAAATTACTTGTAAATAAATACAGTAATAGTCAGGGTCACTCTGAACAAATATCAAATGACAGAATGAGCAAAACTATAAAGAAAATATTTTTATGGATTGTTGAAAATTGGAGAGTGCACTTGCTTGATTTACTTTTGGGGCAAATTTGACTGTACTTTTCTCTAAAACTATACAGTAAAATGACTTGTACATAAATACAGTAATAGTCAGGGTCACTCTGAACAAAATTCAAATGACAGAATGAGCAAACCTATAAAGGAAAGAGTTTTATGGATTGTTGAAAATTGGAGAGTGCAAGTGCTTGAATTAATTTTGAAGAGAATTTGACTGTATTTTTTCCAAAACTATACAGTAAAATTACTTGTAAATAAATACAGTAATCGTCGGGGTCACTCTGAACAAATATCAAATGACAGAATGAACAAACCTATAAAGGAAAGAGTTTTATGGATTGTTGAAAATTGGAGAGTGCAAGTGCTTGAATGAATTTTGGGGAGAGTTTGACTGCACTTTTCTCCAAAACTATACAGTAAAATTACTTGTAAATAAATACAGTAATAGTCAGTGTAACTCTGGACTAATATCAAATGACAGAATGAGCAAACCTATAAAGGAAATTAAGGAAAGGAATTTTTTAAAATTGATTAAATTAAGGAATTTTTGAAAATTGCACAGTGTAAGTGCTTGAATGAATTTTGGGAAGAATTTGACTGTACTTTTCTCCAAAACTATACAGTAAAATGACTTGCAAATAAATACAGTAATACTCCGGGTCACTCTAAACAAATTTCAAATGAAAGAAAGAGCAAACCTATAAAGGAAAGAGTTTTATGAATTGTTGAAAATTGGACAGTGCAAGTGCTTGAATGAATTTTGGGGATGTGACTGTACTTTTCTCCAAAACTATACTGTAAAATTACTTGCAAATAAATACAGTAATAGTCGGGGTCACTCTGAACAAATATCAAATGATTTTAATGATTTTTTGTAAATTGGACTGTAAGTGCTTGAATGAATTTTGGGGAGAGTTTGATTGCACTTTTCTCCAAAACTATACAGTAAAACGACTTGTAAATAAATACAGTAATAGTCAGTGTCACTCTGGACAAATATCAAATGACAGAATGAGCAAACCTTTAAAGGAAATAAAGGAAAGATTTTTATGATTTTTTGGAAATTGGACAGTGTAAGTGTTTGAATAGACAGATTATTTGCAGTTTGACTGCACTTTTCTTCAAAACTATACAGTAAAATGACTTGTAAATAAATACAGTAATAGTCAGGGTCACTTTGAACAAATATCAATGACAGAATGAGCAAACCTATAAAGGAAAGATTTTTATGATTTTTTTGAAAATTGGACAGTGTAAGTGCTTGAATGAATTTTGGGAAGAATTTGACTGTACTTTTCTCCAAAACTATACAGTAAAATTACTTGTAAATAAATACAGTAATAGTCCGGGTCAATCTAAACAAATATCAAATGAAAGAATGAGCAAACCTATAAAGGAAAGAGTTTTATGAATTGTTGAAAATTGGACAGTGCAAGTGCTTGAATTAATTTTGGGGATAATGTGACTGTACTTTTCTCCAAAACTATACAGTAAAATGACTTGTAAATAAATACAGAAATAGTCAGGGTTACTTTAAACAAATATCAAATGACAAAATGGGCAAACCTATAAAGGAAATATTTTTATGAATTTTTGAAAATTGGACACAGTGTAAGTGTTTGAATAGACCTATTTGCAGTTTGACTGCACTTTTCTCCCAAAATATACAGTAAAACGACTTGTAAATAAATACAATAATAGTTAGGGTCACTCTGAACAATGACAGAATGAACAAACCTATAAAGGAAAGATTTTTATAATATTTTTGAAAATTGGACTGTAAGTGCTTGAATTAATTTTGGGGAGAGTTTGACTGCACTTTTCTCCAAAACTATACAGTAAAATGACTTGTACATAAATACAGTAATAGTCAGGGTCACTCTAAACAAATATCAAATGAAAGAATGAGCAAACCTATAAAGGAAAGAGTTTTATGGATTGTTGAATATTGGAGAGTGCAAGTGCTTGAATGAATTTTAGGGCAAATTGGACTGTACTTTTCTCTAAAACTATACAGTAAAAGGACTTGTACATAAATTCAGTAATAGTCAGGGTCACTCTGAACAAATATCAAAGGACAGATTCAGCCAACCTATAAAACAAATATTGTTATGTTTTTTGTTGTTGAAAATTGTACAGTGTTTGAATTCAATTTGATTTTTGGGCATGTTTGGCTGTATTTTTCTCTAAAACTATATAGTAAAATGACTTGTAAATAAATACAGTAATATTCAGGGTCACTCTGAACAAATTTCAAATGACAGAATGAGAAAACCTATGAAGTAAAATTGTTTATGAATTTTGGAAAAAATGGGACAGTGTAAGTATTTGAATGCACGTTGATATTTGGGGCATATTCGACTGTACTTTTCTCCAAAACTATACAGTAAAATTACTTGTAAATAAATACAGTAATAGTCAGGGTCACTCTGAACAAATATAAAATGACAGAATGAGCAAAACTATAAAGAAAATATTTTTATGGATTGTTGAAAATTGGAGAGTGCACTTGCTTGATTCACTTTTGGGGCAAATTTGACTGTACTTTTCTCTAAAACTATACAGTAAAATGACTTGTACATAAATACAGTAATAGTCAGGGTCACTCTGAACAAAATTAAAATGACAGAATGAGCAAACCTATAAAGGAAAGAGTTTTATGGATTGTTGAAAATTGGAGAGTGCAAGTGCTTGAATTAATTTTGAAAAAAATTTGACTGTATTTTTTCCAAAACTATACAGTAAAATTACTTGTAAATAAATACAGTAATAGTCGGGGTCACTCTGAACAAATATCAAATGACAGAATGAACAAACCTATAAAGGAAAGAGTTTTATGGATTGTTGAAAATTGGAGAGTGCAAGTGCTTGAATGAATTTTGGGGAGAGTTTGACTGCACTTTTCTCCAAAACTATACAGTAAAATTACTTGTAAATAAATACAGTAATAGTCAGTGTAACTCTGGACTAATATCAAATGACAGAATGAGCAAACCTATAAGGGAAATTAAGGAAAGGAATTTTTTAAAATTGATTAAATTAAGGAATTTTTGAAAATTGCACAGTGTAAGTGCTTGAATGAATTTTGGGAAGAATTTGACTGTACTTTTCTCCAAAACTATACAGTAAAATGACTTGCAAATAAATACAGTAATACTCCGGGTCACTCTAAACAAATATCAAATGAAAGAAAGAGCAAACCTATAAAGGAAAGAGTTTTATGAATTGTTGAAAATTGGACAGTGCAAGTGCTTGAAAGAATTTTGGGGATGTGACTGTACTTTTCTCCAAAACTATACTGTAAAATTACTTGCAAATAAATACAGTAATAGTCGGGGTCACTCTGAACAAATATCAAATGATTTTAATGATTTTTTGTAAATTGGACTGTAAGTGCTTGAATGAATTTTGGGGACAGTTTGATTGCACGTTTCTCCAAAACTATACAGTAAAATGACTTGTAAATAAATACAGTAATAGTCAGTGTCACTCTGGACAAATATCAAATGACAGAAGGAGCAAACCTATAAAGGAAATAAAGGAAAGATTTTTATGATTTTTTGGAAATTGGACAGTGTAAGTGTTTGAATAGACAGATTATTTGCAGTTTGACTGCACTTTTCTTCAAAACTATACAGTAAAATGACTTGTAAATAAATACAGTAATAGTCAGGGTCACTTTGAACAAATATCAATGACAGAATGAGCAAACCTATAAAGGAAAGATTTTTATGATTTTTTTGAAAATTGGACAGTGTAAGTGCTTGAATGAATTTTGGGAAGAATTTGACTGTACTTTTCTCCAAAACTATACAGTAAAATTACTTGTAAATAAATACAGTAATAGTCCGGGTCAATCTAAACAAATATCAAATGAAAGAATGAGCAAACCTATAAAGGAAAGAGTTTTATGAATTGTTGAAAATTGGACAGTGCAAGTGCTTGAATTAATTTTGGGGATAATGTGACTGTACTTTTCGCCAAAACTATACAGTAAAATGACTTGTAAATAAATACAGTAATAGTCAGGGTCAATCTGAACCAATTTCAAATGACAGAATGAGCAAACATATAAAGGAAAGATTTTTATGGATTGTTGAAAATTGGAGAGTGCAAGTGCTTGAATACATTTTGGGGCAAATTTGACTGTACTTTTCTCCAAAACTATACAGTAAAATGACTTGTAAATAAATACAGCAATAGTCAGGGTCACTTTAAACAAATATCAAATGACAAAATGGGTAAACCTATAAAGGAATTATTTTTATGAATTTTTGAAAATTGGACACAGTGTAAGTGTTTGAATAGACCTATTTGCAGTTTGACTGCAGTTTTCTCCCAAAATATACAGTAAAACGACTTGTAAATAAATACAGTAATAGTCAGGGTCACTCTGAACAAAAATCAAATGACAGAATGAACAAACCTATAAAGGAAAGATTTTTATGAATTTTTGAATATTGGACAGTGTAAGTGCTTGAATTAATTTTGGGGAGAATTTGACTGTACTTTTCTCCAAAACTATACAGTAAAATGACTTGTTACTACATACAGTAATAGTCAGGGTCACTCTAAACAAATCGTCTCAGGTTACGTATGTAACCATGGTTCCCATTCAGTCGGTCACTCTCGACGCCACGTCGGAGTACCGACGAATTGGAATCTCGCTTGCGAGAGCCAATCTACTTCGAGTCTAACTAAACGAGCCAATGCACATTGGCATGCAATGATTGCACCAGGTGCTCATGCCACGCCACGCGGGTATAAATGAGACACAGGTGATTGCATCAAATTATCCTTTTGCTTCGGAGCCTAGTGGTATGCCAGATATCACTCTTCACTTCGCAGTTCGACTGAGAAAGAGCCTGCCTTTTGGAAGAGATCTCTTCGGTCGGTGCTGGTGTGACAACACAGCAGCGGGTCGTGTGTTCTTCGGATCTTCTCTCTTCGTTGTCCATAAGAGCAACCACAAGGGCTGTTTTCACAGCTGGTACGGTGCGCTAGGTGGAGAGCGCTAAAAAGCCGTTCTCACGGCTGTTGAAAGCGTCCTGTGAGAGAGAGCGCGCATGACAGACTGCACTACATTCCTGTCTGTGTCGCCGCGGCCCCACCCCCTGCGTGTTTCAGCACCAAGGAGAGCGTCATTCTAAAAGAGCAACACAGATAGAGCTTGCGTCTTTTTAAAGATGACATTCTATCTGTGTGTTTCTGGGTGCGGTGGGTTCATTTCACCGCGGGATGGTCATCAGCACTGTATCTCGTGTTTGGGCGTGCAGCACGCTGAGGCAGCGCTGGTGGATGACTCATGTTCTTACTGCGGGAACATGACCATCTCGGAGTTGCGGTCGCGGCTCCGTCTTGCAAAAGGCGGAGTCCCCGTGCCTCTGCCGCGATCTAACCCTCCACAGAGGGTTACTTCCGGTAGTAGCGCGGCCGATTTGAGGGTGACGGTGAGCGCGCTTCCTCCAGGGAACCAACCCGCGGGGAATCCTCACTCCTCCCGCGCTCCGCAGCCAGTAGAGCTGCCGTTGGAACGAGGTGGGCCGTCCTCGAGATGCGCACCACCCGTATTTTTCGGGGCTCCCCGCGATGACGAAATGTCCATCGCTGCATCGGAGGGAGGGTCAGAGTTGTCTGGAGATGACGTGTCGGCGCAGGGGGCTCCTTCGGGAAGACCCGCTGTGCCCGATACTGATCCGGAGATGATGGCCATGCTTTCCCGGGCTGCCGAGAGGGTCGGGCTCGTGTGGAACCCTCCACCGTGTCCCGAGCCGTCGAGGTTGGACGATTGGTTTCTCGGGGTGGCCCGTGCTGGTTCTCAGCGCCCCACCCCGGTTCCTTTCTTCCCGGAGGTGCACGAGGAGCTCACTAGGTCGTGGACGGCACCTTTTACTGCCCGAAACCGGCCCAGTGGTTCCTCCTCCCTCACCACCCTTGATGGCGGACCTGCAAAGGGTTACACGCAGGTTCCTCCCGTGGAACGGGCCGTTGCTATGCAACTGTGCCCTAACTCCACATCAAGGGGGAACCCGTGTCTCCCCTCCCGGGCCTGTAGGTACTCCTCCGATCTGATCGGGAAGGCCTACCAGGCTTGTGGAGAGGCAGGTTCCGCCCTACACGCTATGGCGTTGTTGCAGGTTCATCAGGCCCAGGCACTGAAGGACCTGCACGAGGGTGGTCACGATCCCGCAGTTCTACAAGAGCTGAGGGCGGCGACGGACCTCGCGCTTCGTGCGACGAAGGTTACGGCGCGTGCCGTGGGACGTGCGATGTCCACTATGGTGGTCCAGGAGCGCCATCTCTGGCTGTGTCTGGCGGACATGAGGGATACCGACAAGATCAGGTTCCTTAATGCCCCCGTGTCCCAGACTGGCCTCTTCGGCGACGCGGTGCAGAACTTCGCCCAGCAGTTCTCGGCCGCACAGAAGCAGACTGAGGCCATCAGTCACATCATGCCGCGGCGGTCAGCTGCTGCCTCCACCCCGCCACCGGCAGCGCCTCAGCCAGCTCGTCGCCGAGGGCGGCCGTCTGCGTCTGCCTCCGCTCCCGCGTCGCAGCAGCAGCCTCCACCCAAGCGGCGTCGTGGAGCCGGGCACAAGCCGGCCGTCCCGCCCGTCCAGGCAGCCCCGAAGAAGGGCAAAGGCATGGGGAAGCGGTCCTGAGACGGGCGACCCGGAGATGAGGAGGACTGCTCTCCAGGAGACGGTGACCGCACCGCTCCTTCCCCCGGAGGAGGGCCGGGTGGAGAATCTTGTGTTCCGTTTTGTTTCTGTTTCTGAGTAATAGGTACCCAAATTTTCAATAAAAGAGCAGTTTCCTTTATCTCCGGGTCCCCAGGGGGCTCGGAGAGTTGTGGCCGGTCAAACGCCGGACCACTCTCATCCTCCTCCTGTGTCGCCAGTGGGCAGCAGCGGACGACGCACGGACACCCCACAAACTCCGTGCGGACCCTCTGCCCAGCCGTGGAATCAGGTAGGTGTCGCACGGCACACTCACACCTCTCTGCGGGCCGCCTCCACGAGACAGCCGCCCCAAACCGGTGCCTGTATTCCACCTCCCTGCCCCTCGGTGGGTACGCCGGTGGTCCCGATGATCCCGCTTGTTCGGTCTCTGCGAGCCTGGTTAGAGCTTCCCAGTCCGTCTCGCTGGCTCATTCGGACCATCAGGCTCGGCTATGCGATTCAGTTCGCCCGGCGTCCCCCCAGGTTCACGGGCGTCCGCTTCACTTCGGTGAAAGCTGCAGACGTCCGTGTCCTGCGTGCGGAAATCGCAGTCCTACTGGCGAAGGACGCGATAGAGCCGGTCCCTCCAGCCGATATGAGGACAGGCTTCTACAGCCCGTACTTCATTGTACCCAAGAAAACCGGTGGGTTACGGCCAATCTTGGACCTGCGAGTACTGAACCGGAGCCTTCACAAGCTACCGTTCAAGATGCTCACGCAGAAACGCATTTTCGAGTGCATCCGTCCCCAAGATTGGTTTGCAGCGATCGACCTGAAGGACGCGTACTTTCATGTCTCGATTCTCCCCCGACACAGGCCGTTCCTGCGCTTTGCGTTCGAGGGGCGAGCATATCAGTACAAGGTCCTACCCTTCGGGCTGGCCCTGTCCCCCCGCGTCTTTACGAAAGTCACGGAGGGGGCCCTTGTGCCCATGAGAGAACAGGGCGTTCGCATCCTAAACTATCTCGACGACTGGCTCATCCTTGCACAGTCCCGGGAGCAGTTGTGCGAACACAGGGACTTGGTGCTCAGACACCTCAGCCAGTTGGGTCTTCAGGTCAACTGGGAAAAGAGCAAACTCGCCCCCGTGCAGAGGATCTCTTTTCTCGGTATGGAGTTGGATTCGGTCAAGCGGACTGCGCGTCTCACGAAGGAGCGCGTCCAGTCGATGCTGAACTGGCTGAACACGTTTCAGGGCAGGATGGCGGTTCCACTGAAACATTTTCAGAGGCTCCTGGGGCATATGGCGGCTGCGGCGGCAGTAACACCGCTCGGCCTGCTTCATATGAGACCGCTTCAGCATTGGCTTCACGGCCGAGTCCCGAGATGGGCGTGGACACGCGGCACGTATCGGGTGAGCATCACTCCGTCCTGCCGCAAAACCTTCAGCCCGTGGTCAGATCCCGGGTTCCTTCGGGCCGGAGTGCCGTTGGAACAGGTATCCAGGCATGCTGTGGTCTTCACGGATGCCTCGTCCATGGGCTGGGGTGCCACGTACAACGGGCATGCAGTGTCAGGGGTTTGGACGGGCCCGCACCTGCAGTGGCATATCAATTGCCTCGAGTTGCTAGCAGTACATCGTGCACTGAGCCGACTCAAGGGCCGGTTACGGGGCAAAGATGTACTGGTCCGTACGGACAACACGGCGACCGTTGCGTACATCAACCGTCAAGGTGGTCTACGCTCACGTCGCATGTCGCAACTCGCCCGCCATCTCCTCCTCTGGAGTCAGAAGTGTCTGAGGTCGCTTCGGGCCATTCATGTCCCTGGGGTGCGCAACCGGGCGGCCGACGAGCTGTCACGAGCTGCGCTTCCGGGAGAATGGCGGCTCCACCCCCAGGTGGTCCGGCTGATCTGGGTTCAGTTCGGGGTTGCACAGGTCGACCTGTTTGCCTCCCCAGAAACGTCCCACTGCCAGTGGTTTTATTCGCTGACCGAGGGCACACTCGGCACGGATGCACTTGCGCACAGCTGGCCCCAGGGCCTACGCAAATATGCGTTTCCCCCAGTGAGCCTACTTGCACAGACACTGTGCAAGGTCAGGGAGGACAAGGAGCAGGTCCTGTTGGTGGCCCCGTATTGGCCCCACCGGACTTGGTTCCCAGAACTCATGCTCCTCGCGACAGCCCCTCCTTGGCCGATTCCTCTGAGGAAGGATCTTCTAACTCAGAGACGGGGCACCCTCTGGCACCCGCGTCCAGACCTCTGGAAACTTCATGTCTGGTCCCTGGACGGGACGCGGAGGTTCTAGGTGACTTACCTCAAGAGGTAGTTAACACCATCACTTCAGCTAGAGCACCGTCTACGAGACGGGCCTATGCCTTGAAGTGGAACCTGTTCGTCGATTGGTGTTCTCTCCGCCGGGAGGACCCCCGAAGATGTTCGATCGCGTCAGTGCTTTCCTTCCTGCAGCAGGGGTTGGAGCGGAGGCTGTCGCCCTCCACCCTCAAGGTTTACGTTGCTGCTATTTCTGCCCATCATGACCATGTAGAGGGTAAGTCGGTGGGGAAGCACGACCTGGTCGGCAGGTTCCTTAGGGGGGCGAGACGGCTAAATCCTCCTCGTCCTCCCTCCATACCCTCTTGGGATCTTGCTCTGGTGCTCCGAGCACTGCAGAATGCCCCATTTGAGCCTTTGCAGTCAGCAGAGCTGAAGATTCTGTCTATGAAAACTTTGCTGTTGGCTGCATTGGCCTCCATCAAGAGGGTAGGGGACCTGCAGGCATTTTCGGTCGACGAATCGTGCCTGGAGTTCGGGCCGGGTGACACCCACGTGGTACTGAGACCCCGGCCTGGCTACGTGCCCAAGGTTCCCACCACTCCCTTCAGGGACCAGGTGGTGAACCTGCAAGCACTGCCCCTGGAGGAGGCAGACCCAGCCCTAGCTTTGCTCTGTCCCGTCCGCGCTCTGCGGATCTACGTGGACAGAACCCAAAGCTTCAGGACCTCAGATCAGCTCTTTGTCTGTCACGGAGGCCAGCAGAAGGGAAAGGCTGTCTCCAAGCAGAGGATGGCCCACTGGATAGTGGATGCCATCACCTTGGCCTATCAGGCACAAGGCGTGCCCTGCCCGCTCAGGCTGCGAGCACACTCTACTAGAAGTGTTGCATCCTCCTGGGCACTGGCATGTGGCGCCTCGCTGTCAGACATCTGTAGAGCTGCGGGCTGGGCGACACCTAACACGTTCGCTAGGTTTTATAGCCTACGTGTAGAGCCGGTCTCCTCCTGTGTTCTCACCTCAAACGGGTAGAAGCACTGAGAGGCCCGGCTCTTGTCGGCTTGCTGCGCCTCGGCGCTTAATTCTCCAGAAGCAAACTCTGTGAGTCCTCCACCGCCCTCGGTGCCGGGCGTGGCGGAGCGTCCGGCATCAGGCCCCTTACCGCTGAATCCTGGAGAACCGGTAATTGGCTGGGGCCATGTGAGTGACCCTACGGGGATCCCACACTTTTTCCACGGTTGCTCCTCTCGGAAGCCCGTGTCTTTCCCTTGGGAGAGCCCTCCTTTTTAGGGATGGAGCCCCCCTCACGGCGGCGGGCTACGGCTCAGCTCGGTCCCCACATAACTCCCGTGGTATGATGTGGTTCCGCAGCGGCCCCCCATTGGGCACGCTTTCCCAGTGTTATCCAATAGTCACTGAGCGGGTCATGCGGAACAGCAGTGATGGACTTCTCGGTGTGAGCCCCGTCTCATCAGGTAAGAGAGCTCAGGAGGCTCACACAGGGCACTGGAAGGGGGCAGAGTCCATGGCGCTTTGGTAGGGATTCCTATTCGTCGGTACTCCGACGTGGCGTCGAGAGTGACCGACTGAATGGGAACGTCTCGGTTACGTATGTAACCCTCGTTCCCTGAAGGAGGGAACGGAGACGCCACGTCCCGTCGCCATGTCCTCTGTCCCTGCCGGGGCGCCAGTCTACCTACTCGGCTCCTCAGCAAAAAAGATAATTTGATGCAATCACCTGTGTCTCATTTATACCCGTGTGGCGTGGCATGAGCACCTGGTGCAATCATTGCATGCCAATGTGCATTGGCTCGTTTAGTTAGACTCGAAGTAGATTGGCTCTCGCAAGCGAGATTCCTATTCGTCGGTACTCCGACGTGGCGTCTCCGTTCCCTCCTTCAGGGAACGAGGGTTACATACGTAACCGAGACGTTCCCTGAGAGGGAACGAGACGCTGCGTCGAAACGCTAGGGGACGCCTCTGCGTGCCATGTCATGAAGCACTTGTGTAATCAGTCCAATAGCGGGACGATACGTCACGGGCGGGTGACGTCATCGACCAGGAAGCTATAAAGCATGCCCGGACCAAACAGTCACTAGCTTTTGAAAAAGTCGAACAAATCGATCACAGGCATGCCGGGAGTATGGCATCTCGCGTCTCGTTCCCTCTCAGGGAACCATGGTTACATACGTAACCTGAGACGTTCCCTATCTCGAGGGAACTTCGAGCTGCGTCGAAACGCTAGGGGACCTCAATACCCACGCCGCCAGAGTCCCAAATGTCTGTTTGTGTGATTTAACCCAGAAACACCCGGGACCCCGGAGTAGAGGCTACGTCCAGATTGTAAAACCTCACAAATGTATGTGGAGAGGACCACCCAGCCGCATCACAAACCTCTGACAGCGAAACTCCCGAAATAAGAGCCATAGAGGCAGCCATACTCCTAGTGGAATGGGCGCGGACCCTCATAGGTGAAGGATGTCCGACCGACTCATAAGCGAGCGAAATAGCCTCGACTATCCACTTGCTAAGCGTCTGCTTTGAAGCCGGTTTTCCCTTATTGGAGGACCCAAAACATACAAACAACTGTTCTGACTTTCGCCACAGGGCAGCTCTGTGGACATATGCATCTAGGGCCCTGACCGGACATAGCAGATTTAGCTTCTCTTGGTTTTGACTAATGAAAGGAGGCGGACAGAAAGCCTGCAGCATTACTGGTCCCGGCACGTTGGTCGGGACCTTGGGAACATATCCTTCCCTCGGGAAGAGAAATGCTTTCACCATTCCTGGTGCAAATTCAAGGCAAGAAGGTGCTACTGATAGAGCCTGTAGGTCTCCTACTCTTTTCAGTGATGAAATCGCTAGGAGAAACACTGTTTTTAGTGTGAGGAACTTTTCTGACACTTCCTCTAACGGCTCGAAGGGAGCCGACATAAGGCCTTCCAGCACTATGGCCAGGTCCCAAGTCGGCACCCTGGAGCGTGCCGCAGGTCTGAGCCTCAAGGAACCACGGAGGAAACGCGTGACCCACGGGGGTCTCCCTAATGATGCGTTATCTAATGGATTATGATACGCAGATATCGCCGACACATACACTTTCAGAGTCGACGGGGATAACCCTGCGGAGAATTTTTCTTGCAAGAACTCGAGAACTGAACCGACCGGGCAGTTAACAGGGTCCAAAGTCTGGTGCGTACACCAGGCGACAAAAACTCTCCATTTGAGTGCGTAAAGTCTCCTTGTGGATGGTGCTCTGGAGTGCAACATGGTGTCTATCACCTCAGTCGATAGACCCGTGTTTATGAACTGGGCCCCCTCAGGGGCCAAGCCCACAGTTTCCACAGTTCCGGGCGCGGGTGCAGTACTGACCCCCCGGCCTGTGAAAGAAGATCCCTCCTGACTGGGATTTCCCAGGGAGGACCCTCTAGGAGAGACCTGATGTCTGAGAGCCATACTCGGCCCGGCCAGAACGGGGCTACCAATAAGAGCTGAAGCCCGTCCCGGTGGACTCTCTCCAGCACTCCTGGGAGCAACGCCAGAGGGGGAAAGGCGTACAGACGCAGCCTCGGCCACGTCTGTACCATTGCGTCCAGCCCCAGTGGGGCTGGATGTGTGAGGGAAAAGAATGCTGGACAATGTGTCGTCTCTCGAGACGCAAACAGATCCACCTGGGCTCGCCCAAAGCGGATCCACAGCTCCTCCACCACCTCGGGGTGGAGCCTCCATTCCCCCGGCACCACTCCCTGCCTCGACAGGGAGTCTGCCGCTACATTCAGGACCCCCGGGATATACATTGCCCTGAGCGAGAGTATCTTGCCTTGGGCCCATATCAGAATGTGATGCGTGAGCTTCCACAACCGACGCGATCTCAATCCCCCCTGGTGATTTATATACGAGACCACCGAAGTGTTGTCTGACCGAACTAACACATGGCGGCCCCGTAGGTCTGGGAGGAAGTGTTTGAGTGCTTGAAACACAGCCATCAGCTCCAGATGGCCCCTCCACAGACCTTGGGCCGAGCGGACCACTCATGACCGCTCCCCAGCCAGTTAGGGAGGCATCCGTCGTTAGCATTATGCGACGACAAGGAGCCCCCAGAACTGGACCTTGGGAAAGGAACCAAGGATCTTTCCACTTCACCAAGGCACGTAGGCAGCGCCGCGTGACCTTGATTAGGCGAAAAGGGTTTCCCTCGGGGAGAACCCCTTGGTCCTGAGCCACCACTGCAAGGGTCTCATGTACAGCAGGCCAAAAGGTATCACGTTGGACGCTGCTGCTATCAAACCCAACACTCTTTGAAAGTGTTTGACAGTGAGTGACTGGCCTAGCTTTATCCGGTTGACGGTAATCAGGATCGTTTTTACCCTGGGCGGAGATAGCCGAGCCGACATCGTTCTCGTGTCCCAAACTACCCCCAGAAAAGTAATGCTCTGCTGTGGCGCCAACATAATTTTCTTTTCGTTCAACCTTAGCCCCAACACCTTCATGTGGGCGAGAACAGCATCTTGATGCTGAACCGCCAGTTGTTTCGACTGTGCTAACACTAGCCAATCGTCGATGTAATTTAGCACGCGGATGCCCTGGGGTCGCAGCGGAGCCAGAGCTGCATCCACGCACTTCGTGAAAGTGCGGGGCGATAAAGCTAGACCGAATGGCAGCACTCGATATTGGTACGCTTTTCCCCCAAAAGCGAACCTGAGGAACTGTCTGTGCTGCGGAAGGATGGAGATGTGGAAGTACGCATCTTTTAAATCTATCGTGACACACCAGTCCTCGGACCTGATGTGACACACGATCTGTTTTATCGTGAGCATTTTGAATTTTAATCTTTTTACTGCTCTGTTTAGATGACGCAGATCTAAGATAGGCCTTAACCCCCCATCCTTCTTCGGAACTATGAAGTACTGGCTGTAAAACCCCGACTCTCTGCAGTGGGGAGGGACCCGTTCTATAGCCTCTTTTCGCAGAAGAGTCTGTACCTCTTGTTCCATTACCAGAGCCTGCTCGGGGCTTACTACCGTGGCAGTAACCCCGTTGAACACGGGCGGGTGTAACCCGAATTGAATTCTGTACCCTTTTTCTATTGTACGCAGGACCCATTCTGAGACGTTCGGCAGAAGTTTCCACGCTGCCAGAAAATCTACTAAGGGAACCAGCCTCTCGAGGCTGGTCTCTGGATTTTCCTGTGTGGTCAGCCCGGTGTCCTGTAACGGATAACCGGCAGGTAGCAACCGAACTGACCGCCCAGGGGCCCTCCCGAGAGGGCGCGAACATCCCTAAGCCGCTACGTTTCCGGGCGGACATGGAGATATGCGTTCGCCGGGGACCGCCGCGCCCTGAAGCACCAATGGTGGCAGGGTTGGCAGACCGGCCCCCCGATGGCACCGGGAAAGAGCGGGCGCCTCGGCGAGCCGCACTTTCCCGGAGGGGACTGCCATCGGAAGCCCTGCGCTCTTGGCGTCAGGACTTCTTAGCCGAGGCCTTCCTAGCGATAAGGACGGTCCTCAGATCCGTCCTACCGCGGGAAGGTCCCGGCTGAGCGCGTCGCCCGGACCCCCGTTCTCTCTGCGGGGGGGCCCGAGCGGCCACGCTCTGCTTTTGCTGCGCTCGATGCGCTACGGAGGAGGACGTACTCGGCTGGGGCTGCCCCCGCCCGGCAGCCCCTGGGGGATATGATTTGCGGGGGAGAAACTTTGAAAACGCCGCCGCCTGCTTCCTGGCCTCCTGGTAACGGTCGACGACCGTTGTTACAGCGTCACCAAAGAGGCCAGTAGGCGAGACGGCCGAATACATAAGAATTTTTTTATCTCTCTCTTTTATATCTGAAAGATTTAACCACAGATGTCTCTCCGTGGCCACCAGGGCTGCCATAGAGCGGCCGATTGATCTGGCCGTCTCCATGGTGGCACGAAGAGACAGATCTGCCGCCCGTCTAATTTCGGCGATCGTTTCTCTCCCCACTTCCTCTGTTTCTTCATCAATATCCCCCAACAGATCAGCTTGATATGCTTGCAGGACGGCCACCATATGTAAACAGGCGGCCGCCTGCCCTGCTGCCGAGTACGCCCTGCCCACCAGCGCTGATGTTGTTCTTACGGGCTTGGTGGGCAGCTGCGGGGCTTGCAGCGACGATGCTGACTCGGGGGAGAGATAGCTCGCGAGCGTCTCTTCCACCCGCGGCATCGCCGCATAACCATTAGCCTTCAACCCGCTTATATTTGAGTATTGAGATGTGGACGGGTTAAAGACTCTGGCAGATGCTGGTTTAGCCCAGGACCTCCACACCTCGGTGTGGAGGTCCGGGAAAAATGGCAAGCCCCGCCTAGGAGGTTGAGTATATGAGGGCAGAAATCTTTCATCTAGCCTGCTTGTGTGTTTTTGTGACTCATAACACTCGGCCGGCCAGTCTAAACTTAATCTGGCAACGGCGCGAGTGACAACCTCCATTAGCTCCTCCTGTGCGTGTGTGTGTAATGGTGGAAGTAGTTCGTCAGTTTCATTTACACTAACAAAATCCAGTTCCTCGGAACTGGAGTGCTGCAGCTGATCTTGTGCCTCAGCTTGAGCGGAAGAAACCGCAGAGCGAGCTTCCAACTCACGAGCTGAGGCTTGAGATCCAGTGGGTAAGGGCAGAGATAGGGGATCACCCGTCTCTAACCCCGCCACCAGATCTAACTGCGATCCCCAAGACGCGAGCCTTCGCTGTGCCTCGGCAACAGCGGGACCCGAGCCCTGAGGACCTCCTCGAAGAGTGCCCGGCGTGATCTTAATGTACGCATTGGGAGACTCTCGCAATGCTCGCAGCCAACCCCCTCGAGAGCTGACTGGGCATGCTCGAGCCCCAAACACATAACACACAGGTCGTGTGTATCCCCACCCGTGATGTAACGAGGGCAGGGAGGAACACAACGCCTGAACTGACTAGACATTCTCTTTTTTCTCTTTGACACACACACAATAAATGGACATACAATATCACACAGAGCGCTTGTGAAGACACAGAAGCTAGTGACTGTTTGGTCCGGGCATGCTTTATAGCTTCCTGGTTGATAACGTCACCCGCCCGTGACGTATCGTCCCGCTATTGGACTGATTACACAAGTGCTTCATGACATGGCACGCAGAGGCGTCCCCTAGCGTTTCGACGCAGCTCGAAGTTCCCTCGAGATCAAATCAAAATGACAGAATGAGAAAACCTATAAAGGAAAGATTTTTATAATATTTTTGAAAATTGGACTGTAAGTGCTGAATGAATTTTGGGGAGAGTTTGACTGCACTTTTCTCCAAAACTATACAGTAAAATGACTTGTACATAAATACAGTAATAGTCAGGGTCACTCTAAACAAATATCAAATGAAAGAATGAGCAAACCTATAAAGGAAAGAGTTTTATGGATTGTTGAAAATTGGAGAGTGGAAGTGCTTGAATTAATTTTGAGGAAAATTTGACTGTACTTTTTTCCAAAACTATACAGTAAAATTACTTGTAAATAAATACAGTAATAGTCGGGGTCACTCTGAACAAATGTCAAATGACAGAATGAGCAAACCTATAAAGGAAAGAGTTTTATGAATTGTTGAAAATTGGACAGTGCAAGTGCTTGAATGGATTTTGGGGCAAATTGGACTGTACTTTTCTCTAAAACTATACAGTAAAAGGACTTGTACATAAATTCAGTAATAGTCGGGGTCACTCTGAAAAAAAATCAAAGGACAGAATGAGCAAACCTATGAAGAAAATATATTTATGTTGTTTTTTTTTAGAAATTGGTCAGTGTTTGAATGCAATCTGATTTTTGGGCAAGTTTGACTGTACTTTTCTCTAAAACTATACAGTAAAATGACTTGTACATAAGTACAGTAATAGTCAGGGTCACTCTGAACAAATATCAAAGGACAGATTGAGCAAACCTATAAAAAAAATATTGTTATGTTTTTTGTTGTTGAAAATTGTACAGTGTTTGAATTCAATTTGATTTTTGGGCATGTTTGACTGTATTTTTCTCTAAAACTATATAGTAAAATGACTTGTAAATAAATACAGTAATATTCAGGGTCACTCTGAACAAATTTCAAATGACAGAATGAGAAAACCTATGAAGTAAAATTGTTTATGAATTTTGGAAAAAATGGGACAGTGTAAGTATTTGAATGCATGTTGATATTTGGGGCATATTCGACTGTACTTTTCTCCAAAACTATACAGTAAAATTACTTGTAAATAAATACAGTAATAGTCAGGGTCACTCTGAACAATAATCAAATGACAGAATGAGCAAAACTATAAAGAAAATATTTTTATGGATTGTTGAAAATTGGAGAGTGCACTTGCTTGATTTACTTTTGGGGCAAATTTGACTGTACTTTTCTCTAAAACTATACAGTAAAATGACTTGTAAATAAATACAGTAATAGTCGGGGTCACTCTGAACAAATATCAAATGACAGAATGAACAAACCTATAAAGGAAAGAGTTTTATGGATTGTTGAAAATTGGAGAGTGCAAGTGCTTGAATGAATTTTGGGGAGAGTTTGACTGCACTTTTCTCCAAAACTATACAGTAAAATTACTTGTAAATAAATACAGTAATAGTCAGTGTAACTGTGGACTAATATCAAATGACAGAATGAGCAAACCTATAAAGGAAATTAAGGAAAGGAATTTTTTAAAATTGACTAAATTAAGGAATTTTTGAAAATTGCACAGTGTAAGTGCTTGAATGAATTTTGGGAAGAATTTGACTGTACTTTTCTCCAAAACTATACAGTAAAATGACTTGCAAATAAATACAGTAATACTCCGGGTCACTCTAAACAAATATCAAATGAAAGAATGAGCAAACCTATAAAGGAAAGAGTTTTATGAATTGTTGAAAATTGGACAGTGCAAGTGCTTGAATGAATTTTGGGGATGTGACTGTACTTTTCTCCAAAACTATACTGTAAAATTACTTGCAAATATATACAGTAATAGTCGGGGTCACTCTGAACAAATATCAAATGATTTTAATGATTTTTTGTAAATTGGACTGTAAGTGCTTGAATGAATTTTGGGGAGAGTTTGATTGCACTTTTCTCCAAAACTATACAGTAAAATGACTTGTAAATAAATACAGTAATAGTCAGTGTCACTCTGGACAAATATCAAATGACAGAATGAGCAAACCTATAAAGGAAATAAAGGAAAGATTTTTATGATTTTTTGGAAATTGGACAGTGTAAGTGTTTGAATAGACAGATTATTTGCAGTTTGACTGCACTTTTCTCCAAAACTATACAGTAAAATGACTTGTAAATAAATACAGTAATAGTCAGGGTCACTTTGAACAAATATCAATGACAGAATGGGCAAACCTATAAAGGAAAGATTTTTATGATTTTTTTGAAAATTGGACAGTGTAAGTGCTTGAATGAATTTTGGGAAGAATTTGACTGTACTTTTCTCCAAAACTATACATTAAAATTACTTGTAAATAAATACACTAATAGTCCCGGTCAATCTAAACAAATATCAAATGAAAGAATGAGCAAACCTATAAAGGAAAGAGTTTTATGAATTGTTGAAAATTGGACAGTGCAAGTGCTTGAATTAATTTCGGGGATAATGTGACTGTACTTTTCTCCAAAACTATACAGTAAAATGACTTGCAAATAAATACAGAAATAGTCAGGGTTACTTTAAACAAATATCAAATGACAAAATGGGCAAACCTATAAAGGAAATATTTTTATGAATTTTTCAAAATTGGACACAGTGTAAGTGTTTGAATAGACCTATTTGCAGTTTGACTGCACTTTTCTCCCAAAATATACAGTAAAACGACTTGTAAATAAATACAGTAATAGTTAGGGTCACTCTGAACAAAAATCAAATGACAGAATTAACAAACCTATAAAGGAAAGATTTTTATGAATTTTTGAATATTGGACAGTGTAAGTGCTTGAATAAATTTTGGGGAGAATTTCACTGTACTTTTTTCCAAAACTATACAGTAAAATGACTTGTTACTACATACAGTAATAGTCAGGGTCACTCTAAACAAATATCAAATGACAGAATGAGAAAACCTATAAAGGAAAGATTTTTATGATATTTTTGAAAATTGCACTGTAAGTGCTTGAATGAATTTTGGGGAGAGTTTGACTGCACTTTTCTCCAAAACTATACAGTAAAATGACTTGTAAATAAATACAGTAATAGTCGGGGTCACTCTGAACAAATATCAAATGACAGAATGAACAAACCTATAAAGGAAAGAGTTTTATGGATTGTTGAAAATTGGAGAGTGCAAGTGCTTGAATGAATTTTGGGGAGAGTTTGACTGCACTTTTCTCCAAAACTATACAGTAAAATTACTTGTAAATAAATACAGTAATAGTCAGTGTAACTGTGGACTAATATCAAATGACAGAATGAGCAAACCTATAAAGGAAATTAAGGAAAGGAATTTTTTTAAATTGATTAAATTAAGGAATTTTTTAAAATTGCACAGTGTAAGTGCTTGAATGAATTTTGGGAAGAATTTGACTGTACTTTTCTCCAAAACTATACAGTAAAATGACTTGCAAATAAATAGAGTAATACTCCGGGTCACTCTAAACAAATATCAAATGAAAGAATGAGCAAACCTATAAAGGAAAGAGTTTTATGAATTGTTGAAAATTGGACAGTGCAAGTGCTTGAATGAATTTTGGGGATGTAACTGTACTTTTCTCCAAAACTATACTGTAAAATTACTTGCAAATATATACAGTAATAGTCGGGGTCACTCTGAACAAATATCAAATGATTTTAATGATTTTTTGTAAATTGGACTGTAAGTGCTTGAATGAATTTTGGGGAGAGTTTGATTGCACTTTTCTCCAAAACTATACAGTAAAATGACTTGTAAATAAATACAGTAATAGTCAGTGTCACTCTGGACAAATATCAAATGACAGAATGAGCAAACCTATAAAGGAAATAAAGGAAAGATTTTTATGATTTTTTGGAAATTGGACAGTGTAAGTGTTTGAATAGACAGATTATTTGCAGTTTGACTGCACTTTTCTCCAAAACTATACAGTAAAATGACTTGTAAATAAATACAGTAATAGTCAGGGTCACTTTGAACAAATATCAATGACAGAATGGGCAAAACTATAAAGGAAAGATTTTTATGATTTTTTTGAAAATTGGACAGTGTAAGTGCTTGAATGAATTTTGGGAAGAATTTGACTGTACTTTTCTCCAAAACTATACAGTAAAATTACTTGTAAATAAATACATTAATAGTCCGGGTCAATCTAAACAAATATCAAATGAAAGAATGAGCAAACCTATAAAGGAAAGAGTTTTATGAATTGTTGAAAATTGGACAGTGCAAGTGCTTGAATTAATTTCGGGGATAATGTGACTGTACTTTTCTCCAAAACTATACAGTAAAATGACTTGCAAATAAATACAGAAATAGTCAGGGTTACTTTAAACAAATATCAAATGACAAAATGGGCAAACCTATAAAGGAAATATTTTTATGAATTTTTCAAAATTGGACACAGTGTAAGTGTTTGAATAGACCTATTTGCAGTTTGACTGCACTTTTCTCCCAAAATATACAGTAAAACGACTTGTAAATAAATACAGTAATAGTTAGGGTCACTCTGAACAAAAATCAAATGACAGAATTAACAAATCTATAAAGGAAAGATTTTTATGAATTTTTGAATATTGGACAGTGTAAGTGCTTGAATAAATTTTGGGGAGAATTTCACTGTACTTTTTTCCAAAACTATACAGTAAAATGACTTGTTACTACATACAGTAATAGTCAGGGTCACTCTAAACAAATATCAAATGACAGAATGAGAAAACCTATAAAGGAAAGATTTTTATGATATTTTTGAAAATTGGACTGTAAGTGCTTAAATGAATTTTGGGGAGAGTTTGACTGCACTTTTCTCCAAAACTATACAGTAAAATGACTTGTAAATTAATACAGTAATAGTCAGTGTCACTCTGAACAAATATCAAATGACAGAATGAGCAAACTTATAAATGAAAGATTTTTATGAATTTTTGGAAATTGGACAGTGTAAATGCTTGAATGAATTTTGGGGCGAATTTGACTGTACTTTTCTCTAAAATTATACAGTAAAATGACTTGTAAATAAATACAGTAATAGTCAGTGTCACTCTAAACAAATGTCAAAAGACAGAATGAGCAAACCTATAAAGGAAAGAGTTTTATGAATTGTTGAAAATTGGACAGTGCAAGTGCTTGAATTAATTTTGGGGCAAATTGGACTGTACTTTTCTCTAAAACTATACAGTAAAAGGACTTGTACATAAATACAGTAATAGTCAGGGTCACTCTGAACAAATATCAAAGGACAGAATGAGCAAACCTATAAAAAAATATTGTTATGTTTTTTGTTGTTGAAAATTGTAGTGTTTGAATTCAATTTGATTTTTTGGCATGTTTGACTGTATTTTTCTCTAAAACTATATAGTAAAATGACTTGTAAATAAATACAGTAATATTCAGGGTCACTCTGAACAAATTTCAAATGACAGAATGAGAAAACCTATGAAGTAAAATTGTTTATGAATTTTGGAAAAAATGGGACAGTGTAAGTATTTGAATGCACGTTGATATTTGGGGCATATTCGACTGTACTTTTCTCCAAAACTATACAGTAAAATTACTTGTAAATAAATACAGTAATAGTCAGGGTCACTCTGAACAAATATCAAATGACAGAATGAGCAAAACTATAAAGAAAATATTTTTATGGATTGTTGAAAATTGGAGAGTGCACTTGCTTGAATTACTTTTGGGGCAAATTTGACTGTACTTTTCTCTAAAACTATACAGTAAAATGACTTGTACATAAATACAGTAATAGTCAGGGTCACTCTAAACAAATATCAATTGAAAGAATGAGCAATCCTATAAAGGAAAGAGTTTTATGGATTGTTGAAAATTGGAGAGTGCAAGTGCTTGAATTAATTTTGAGGCAAATTTGACTGTACTTTTTCCCAAAACTATACAGTGAAATTACTTGTAAATAAATACAGTAATAGTCGGGGTCACTCTGAACAAATATCAAATGACAGAATGAGGAAACCTATAAAGGAAAGAGTTTTATGAATTGTTGAAAATTGGACAGTGCAAGTGCTTGAATGAATTTTGGGGCAAATTGGACTGTACTTTTCTCTAAAACTATACAGTAAAAGGACTTGTACATAAATACAGCAATAGTCGGGGTCACTCTGAACAAATATCAAAGGACAGAATGAGCAAACCTATAAAGAAAATATATTTATGTTGTTGTTTTTTTAGAAATTGGACAGTGTTTGAATTCAATCAGATTTTTGGGCAAGTTTGACTGTACTTTTCTCTAAAACAATACAGTAAAATGACTTGTACATAAGTACAGTAATAGTCAGGGTCACTCTGAACAAATATCAAAGGACAGAATGAGCAAACCTATAAAAAAATATTGTTATGTTTTTTGTTGTTGAAAATTGTAGTGTTTGAATTCAAATTGATTTTTGGGCTTGTTTGACTGTATTTTTCTCTAAAACTATATAGTAAAATGACTTTTAAATAAATACAGTAATATTCAGGGTCACTCTGAAGAAATTTCAAATGACAGAATGAGAAAACCTATGAAGTAAAATTGTTTATGAATTTTGGAAAAAATGGGACAGTGTAAGTATTTGAATGCACGTTGATATTTGGGGCATTTTCGACTGTACTTATCTCCAAAACTATACAGTAAAATTACTTGTAAATAAATACAGTAATAGTCAGGGTCACTCTGAACAAATATCAAATGACAGAATGAGCAAAACTGTAAAGAAAATATTTTTATGGAATGTTGAAAATTGGAGAGTGCAAGTGCTTGAATTACATTTGGGGCAAATTTGACTGTACTTTTCCCTAAAACTATACAGTAAAATGACTTGTACATAAATACAGTAATAGTCAGGGTCACTCTGAAAAAATTCCAATGACAGAATGAGCAAACCTATAAAGGAAAGAGTTTTATGGATTGTTGAAAATTGGAGAGTGCAAGTGCTTGAATTAAATTTGAGGCAAATTTGACTGTACTTTTTTTCCAAAACTATACAGTAAAATTACTTGTAAATAAAAACAGTAATAGTCGGGGTCACTCTGAACAAATATCAAATGACAGAATGAACAAACCTATAAAGGAAAGAGTTTTATTGATTGTTGAAAATTGGAGTGCAAGTGCTTGAATGAATTTTGGGGAGAGTTTGACTGCAGTTTTCTCCAAAACTATACAGTAAAATTACTTGTAAATAAATACAGTAATGGTCAGTGTCACTCTGGACAAATATCAAATGACAGAATGAGCAAACCTATAAAGGAAAGAGTTTTATGAATTGTTCAAAATTGGACAGTGCAAGTGCGTGAATGAATTTTGGGGATAATGTGACTGTACCTTTCTCCAAAACTATACTGTAAAATTACTTGTAAATAAATACAGTAATAGTCAGTGTCACTCTGAACAAATATCAAATGACAGAATGAGCAAACTTATAAATGAAATATTTTTATGAATTTTTGAAAATTGGACAGTGTAAATGCTTGAATGAATTTTGGGGCGAATTTGACTGTATTTTCTCTAAAATTATACAGTAAAATGACTTGTAAATAAATACAGTAATAGTCAGTGTCACTCTAAACAAATGTCAAAAGACAGAATGAACAAACCTATAAAGGAAAGAGTTTTATGAATTGTTGAACATTGGACAGTGCAAGGGCTTGAATGAATTTTGGGGCAAATTGGACTGTACTTTTCTCTAAAACTATACAGTAAAAGGACTTGTACATAAATACAGTAATAGTCGGGGTCACTCTGAACAAATATCAAAGGACAGAATGAGCAAACCTATAAAGAAAATATATTTATGTTGGTTTTTTTTAGAAATTGGACAGTGTTTGAATTCAATCTGATTTTTGGGCGTTTGACTGTACTTTTCTCTAAAACTATACAGTAAAATGACTTGTACATAAGTACAGTAATAGTCAGGGTCACTCTGAACAAATATCAAAGGACAGAATGAGCACACCTATAAAAAAAATATTGTTATGTTTTTTGTTGTTGAAAATTGTAGTGTTTGAATTCAATTTGATTTTTGGGCATGTTTGACTGTATTTTTCTCTAAAACTATATAGTAAAATGACTTGTAAATAAATACAGTAATATTCAGGGTCACTCTGAACAAATTTCAAATGACAGAATGAGAAAACCTAGGAAGTAAAATTGTTTATGAATTTTGGAAAAAATGGGACAGTGTAAGTATTTGAATGCACGTTGATATTTGGGGCATATTCGACTGCATTTTTCTCCAAAACTATACAGTAAAATTACTTGTAAATAAATACAGTAATAGTCAGGGTCACTCTGAACAAATATCAAATGACAGAATGAGCAAAACTATAAAGAAAATATTTTTATGGATTGTTGAAAATTGGAGAGTGCACTTGCTTGAATTACTTTTGAGGCAAATTTTACTGTACTTTTCTCTAAAACTATACAGTAAAAGGACTTGTACGTAAATACAGTAATAGTCGGGGTCACTCTGAACAAATATCAAAGGACAGAAGGAGCAAACCTATAAAG
Source organism: Pseudorasbora parva (assembly GCF_024679245.1). Taxonomy (NCBI): domain Eukaryota; kingdom Metazoa; phylum Chordata; class Actinopteri; order Cypriniformes; family Gobionidae; genus Pseudorasbora; species Pseudorasbora parva. The sequence goes on along the minus strand of NC_090185.1, from coordinate 35,189,722 downwards.
GAAAGATTTTTATGTTTTTTTTTTAATTTTTACTGTAAGTGCTTGAATGAATTTTGGGGAGAGTTTGACTGCACTTTTCTCCAAAACTATACAGTAAAATTACTTGTAAATAAATACAGTAATATTCAGGGTCACTTTGAACGAATTTCAAATAACAGAATGAGAAAACCTAGGAAGTAAAACTGTTTATGAATTTTTGAAAAAATGGGACAGTGTAAGTATTTGAATGCACGTTGATATTTGCGGCATATTCGACTGTACTTTTTTCTAAAACTATACAGTAAAATGACTTGTACACAAATACAGTAATAGTCAGGGTCACTCTAAACATATATCAAATGAAAGAATGAGCAAACCTATAAAGGAAAGAGTTTTATGAATTGTTGAAAATTGGACAGTGCAAGTGCTTGAATGAATTTTGGGGATAATGTGACTGTACTTTTCTCCAAAACTATACTGTAAAATTACTTGTAAATAAATACAGTAATAGTCGGGGTCACTCTGAACAAATATCAAATGATTTTAATGATTTTTTGTAAATTGGACTGTAAGTGCTTGGAAGAATTTTGGGGAGAGTTTGACTGCACTTTTCTCCAAAACTATACAGTAACATGACTTGTAAATAAATACAGTAATAGTCAGTGTCACTCTGGACAAATATCAAAAGAATGAGCAAACCTATAAAGGAAATAAAGGAAAGATTTTTATGAATTTTTGGAAATTGGACAGTGTAAGTGCTTGAATTAATTTTGGGAAGAATTTGACTGTACTTTTTTTCAAAACTATACAGTAAAATTACTTGTAAATAAATACAGTAATAGTCCGGGTCAATCTAAACAAATATCAAATGAAAGAATGAGCAAACCTATAAAGGAAAGAGTTTTATGAATTGTTGAAAATTGGACAGTGCAAGTGCTTGAATTAATTTTGGGGATAATGTGACTGTACTTTTCTCCAAAACTATACATTAAAATGACTTGTAAATAAATACAGTAATAGTCAGGGTCAATCTGAACCAATTTCAAATGACAGAATGAGCAAACCTATAAAGGAAAGAGTTTTATGGATTGTTGAAAATTGGATAGTGCAAGTGCTTGAAATAATTTTGGGGCAAATTTGACTGTACTTTTCTCTAAAACAATACAGTAAAATGACTTGTACATAAGTACAGTAATAGTCAGGGTCACTCTGAACAAATATCAAAGGACAGAATGAGCAAACCTATAAAAAAAATATTGTTATGTTTTTTGTTGTTGAAAATTGTAGTGTTTGAATTCAAATTGATTTTTGGGCTTGTTTGACTGTATTTTTCTCTAAAACTATATAGTAAAATGACTTTTAAATAAATACAGTAATATTCAGGGTCACTCTGAAGAAATTTCAAATGACAGAATGAGAAAACCTATAAAGTAAAATTGTTTATGAATTTTGGAAAAAATGGGACAGTGTAAGTATTTGAATGCACGTTGATATTTGGGGCATTTTCGACTGTACTTATCTCCAAAACTATACAGTAAAATTACTTGTAAATAAATACAGTAATAGTCAGGGTCACTCTGAACAAATATCAAATGACAGAATGAGCAAAACTGTAAAGAAAATATTTTTATGGAATGTTGAAAATTGGAGAGTGCAAGTGCTTGAATTACATTTGGGGCAAATTTGACTGTACTTTTCTCTAAAACTATACAGTATAATGACTTGTACATAAATACAGTAATAGTCAGGGTCACTCTGAAAAAATTCCAATGACAGAATGAGCAAACCTATAAAGGAAAGAGTTTTATGGATTGTTGAAAATTGGAGAGTGCAAGTGCTTGAATTAAATTTGAGGCAAATTTGACTGTACTTTTTTTCCAAAACTATACAGTAAAATTACTTGTAAAAAAATACAGTAATAGTCGGGGTCACTCTGAACAAATATCAAATGACAGAATGAACAAACCTATAAAGGAAAGAGTTTTATTGATTGTTGAAAATTGGAGTGCAAGTGCTTGAATGAATTTTGGGGAGAGTTTGACTGCAGTTTTCTCCAAAACTATACAGTAAAATTACTTGTAAATAAATACAGTAATGGTCAGTGTCACTCTGGACAAATATCAAATGACAGAATGAGCAAACCTATAAAGGAAAGAGTTTTATGAATTGTTCAAAATTGGACAGTGCAAGTGCGTGAATGAATTTTGGGGATAATGTGACTGTACCTTTCTCCAAAACTATACTGTAAAATTACTTGTAAATAAATACAGTAATAGTCAGTGTCACTCTGAACAAATATCAAATGACAGAATGAGCAAACTTATAAATGAAATATTTTTATGAATTTTGAAAATTGGACAGTGTAAATGCTTGAATGAATTTTGGGGCAAATTTGACTGTATTTTCTCTAAAATTATACAGTAAAATGACTTGTAAATAAATACAGTAATAGTCAGTGTCACTCTAAACAAATGTCAAAAGACAGAATGAACAAACCTATAAAGGAAAGAGTTTTATGAATTGTTGAACATTGGACAGTGCAAGGGCTTGAATGAATTTTGGGGCAAATTGGACTGTACTTTTCTCTAAAACTATACAGTAAAAGGACTTGTACATAAATACAGTAATAGTCGGGGTCACTGAACAAATATCAAAGGACAGAATGAGCAAACCTATAAAGAAAATATATTTATGTTGGTTTTTTTTAGAAATTGGACAGTGTTTGAATTCAATCTGATTTTTGGGCGTTTGACTGTACTTTTCTCTAAAACTATACAGTAAAATGACTTGTACATAAGTACAGTAATAGTCAGGGTCACCCTGAACAAATATCAAAGGACAGAATGAGCACACCTATAAAAAAAATATTGTTATGTTTTTTGTTGTTGAAAATTGTAGTGTTTGAATTCAATTTGATTTTTGGGCATGTTTGACTGTATTTTTCTCTAAAACTATATAGTAAAATGACTTGTAAATAAATACAGTAATATTCAGGGTCACTCTGAACAAATTTCAAATGACAGAATGAGAAAACCTAGGAAGTAAAATTGTTTATGAATTTTGGAAAAAATGGGACAGTGTAAGTATTTGAATGCACGTTGATATTTGGGGCATATTCGACTGTATTTTTCTCCAAAACTATACAGTAAAATTACTTGTAAATAAATACAGTAATAGTCAGGGTCACTCTGAACAAATATCAAATGACAGAATGAGCAAAACTATAAAGAAAATATTTTTATGGATTGTTGAAAATTGGAGAGTGCACTTGCTTGAATTACTTTTGAGGCAAATTTTACTGTACTTTTCTCTAAAACTATACAGTAAAAGCACTTGTACGTAAATACAGTAATAGTCGGGGTCACTCTGAACAAATATCAAAGGACAGAAGGAGCAAACCTATAAAGGAAAGATTTTTATGATTTTTTAAAAAATTTTACTGTAAGTGCTTGAATGAATTTTGGGGAGAGTTTGACTGCACTTTTCTCCAAAACTATACAGTAAAATTACTTGTAAATAAATACAGTAATATTCAGGGTCACTTTGAACGAATTTCAAATAACAGAATGAGAAAACCTAGGAAGTAAAACTGTTTATGAATTTTTGAAAAAATGGGACAGTGTAAGTATTTGAATGCACGTTGATATTTGCGGCATATTCGACTGTACTTTTTTCTAAAACTATACAGTAAAATGACTTGTACACAAATACAGTAATAGTCAGGGTCACTCTAAACATATATCAAATGAAAGAATGAGCAAACCTATAAAGGAAAGAGTTTTATGAATTGTTGAAAATTGGACAGTGCAAGTGCTTGAATGAATTTTGGGGATAATGTGACTGTACTTTTCTCCAAAACTATACTGTAAAATTACTTGTAAATAAATACAGTAATAGTCGGGGTCACTCTGAACAAATATCAAATGATTTTAATGATTTTTTGTAAATTGGACTGTAAGTGCTTGGAAGAATTTTGGGGAGAGTTTGACTGCACTTTTCTCCAAAACTATACAGTAACATGACTTGTAAATAAATACAGTAATAGTCAGTGTCACTCTGGACAAATATCAAATGACAGAATGAGCAAACCTATAAAGGAAATAAAGGAAAGATTTTTATGAATTTTTGGAAATTGGACAGTGTAAGTGCTTGAATTAATTTTGGGAAGAATTTGACTGTACTTTTTTTCAAAACTATACAGTAAAATTACTTGTAAATAAATACAGTAATAGTCCGGGTCAATCTAAACAAATATCAAATGAAAGAATGAGCAAACCTATAAAGGAAAGAGTTTTATGAATTGTTGAAAATTGGACAGTGCAAGTGCTTGAATTAATTTTGGGGATAATGTGACTGTACTTTTCTCCAAAACTATACATTAAAATGACTTGTAAATAAATACAGTAATAGTCAGGGTCAATCTGAACCAATTTCAAATGACAGAATGAGCAAACCTATAAAGGAAAGAGTTTTATGGATTGTTGAAAATTGGATAGTGCAAGTGCTTGAAATAATTTTGGGGCAAATTTGACTGTACTTTTCTCCAAAACTATACAGTAAAATGACTTGTAAATAAATACAGTAATAGTCAGGGTCACTTTAAACAAATATCAAATGACAAAATGGGCAAACCTATAAAGGAAATATTTTTATGAATTTTTGAAAATTGGACACAGTGTAAGTGTTTGAATAGACCTATTTGCAGTTTGACTGCACTTTTCTCCCAAAAAATACAGTAAAACGACTTGTAAATAAATACACTAATAGTTAGGGTCACTCTGAACAAAAATCAAATGACAGAATGAGCAAACCTATAAAGGAAAGATTTTTATGAATTTTTGAATATTGGACAGTGTAAGTGCTTGATTTAATTTGGGGAGAATTTGACTGTACTTTTCTCCAAAACTATACAGTAAGATGACTTGTAAATAAATACAGTAATAGTCAGTGTCACTCTAAACAAATATCAAATGACAGAATGAGCAAACCTATAAAGGAAAGATTTTTATGAATTTTTGGAAATTGGACAGTGTAAATGCTTGAATGAATTTTGGGGCGAATTTGACTGTACTTTTCTCTAAAACTATACAGTAAAATGACTTGTAAATAAATACAGTTATAGTCAGTGTCCCTCTAAACAAATGTCAAATGACAGAATGAGCAAACCTATAAAGGAAAGAGTTTTATGAATTGTTGAAAATTGGACAGTGCAAGTGCTTGAATGAATTTTGGGGCAAATTGGACTGTACTTTTCTCTAAAACTATACAGTAAAAGGACTTGTACATAAATACAGTAATAGTCGGGGTCACTCTGAACAAATATCAAAGGACAGAATGACCAAATCTATAAAGAAAATATATTTATGTTTTTTTTTTTTTAGAAATTGAACAGTGTTTGAATTCAATCTGATTTTTGGGCAAGTTTGACTGAACTTTTCTCTAAAACTATACAGTAAAATGACTTGTACATAAATACAGTAATAGTCAGGGTCACTCTGAACAAATATCAAAGGACGGAATGAGCAAACCTATAAAAAAATATTGTTATGTTTTTTGTTGTTGAAAATTGTACAGTGTTTGAATTCAATTTGATTTTTGGGCAAGTTTGACTGTACTTTTCTCTAAAACTATACAGTAAAATGACTTGTAAATAAATAGAGTAATATTCAGGGTCACTCTGAACAAATTTCAAATGACAGAATGAGAAAACCTATGAAGTAAAATTGTTTATGAATTTTGGAAAAAATGGGACAGTGTAAGTAATTGAATGCACGTTGATATTTTTGGGCATATTCGACTGTACTTTTCTCCAAAACTATACAGTAAAATTACTTGTAAATAAATGCAGTAATAGTCAGGGTCACTCTGAACAAATATCAAATGACAGAATGAGCAAAACTATAAAGAAAATATTTTTATGGATTGTTGAAAATTGGAGAGTGCAAGTGCTTGAATTAATTTTGGGGATAATGTGACTGTACTTTTCTCCAAAACTATACATTAAAATGACTTGTAAATAAATACAGTAATAGTCAGGGTCATTCTGAACCAATGTCAAATGACAGAATGAGCAAACCTATAAAGGAAAGAGTTTTATGGATTGTTGAAAACTGGAGAGTGCAAGTGCTTGAATTAATTTTGGGGCAAATTTGACTGTACTTTTCTCCAAAACTATACAGTAAAATGACTTGTAAATAAATACAGTAATAGTCAGGGTCACTTTAAACAAATATCAAATGACAAAATGGGCAAACCTATAAAGGAAATATTTTTATGAATTTTTGAAAATTGGACACAGTGTAAGTGTTTGAATAGACCTATTTGCAGTTTGACTGCACTTTTCTTCCAAAATATACAGTAAAACGACTTGTAAATAAATACAGTAATAGTTAGCGTCACTCTGAACAAAAATCATATGACAGAATGAGCCAACCTATAAAGGAAAGATTTTTATGAATTTTTGAATATTGGACAGTGTAAGAGCTTGAATTAATTTTGGGGAGAATTTGACTGTACTTTTCTCCAAATCTATACAGTAAGATGACTTGTAAATAAATACAGTAATAGTCATGGTCCCCTTGAACAAATATCAAATGGCAGAATGGGCAAACCTATAAAGGAACGATTTTTATGAATTTTTGCAAATTGGACAGTGTAAGTGCTTGAATGAATTTTGGGGCGAATTTGACTGTACCTTTCTCCAAAACTATACAGTAAAATGACTTGTTACTACATACAGTAATAGTCAGGGTCACTCTAAACAAATATCAAATGACAGAATGAGAAAACCTATAAAGGAAAGATTTTTATGATATTTTTGAAAATTGGACTGTAAGTGCTTGAATTAATTTTGGGGAGAGTTTGACTGCACTTTTCTCCAAAACTATACAGTAAAATGACTTGTAAATAAACACAGTAATAGTCAGTGTCACTCTGAACAAATATCAAATGACAGAATGAGCAAACCTATAAAGGAAAGATTTTTATGAATTTTTGGAAATTGGACAGTGTAAATGCTTGAATGAATTTTGGGGCGAATTTGACTGTACTTTTCTCTAAAACTATACAGTAAAGTGACTTGTAAATAAATACAGTAATAGTCAGTGTCACTCTAAAAAAAATGTCAAATGACAGAATGAGCAAACCTATAAAGGAAAGAGTTTTATGAATTGTTGAAAATTGGACAGTGCAAGTGCTTGAATTAATTTTGGGGCAAATTGGACTGTACTTTTCTCTAAAACTATACAGTAAAAGGACTTGTACATAAATACAGTAATAGTCAGGGTCACTCTGAACAAATATCAAAGGACAGAATGAGCAAACCTATAAAGAAAATATATTTATGTTGTTGTTTTTTTAGAAATTGGACAGTGTTTGAATTCAATCTGATTTTTGGGCAAGTTTGACTGAACTTTTCTCTAAAACTATACAGTAAAATGACTTGTACATAAATACAGTAATAGTCAGGGTCACTCTGAACAAATATCAAAGGACAGAATGAGCAAACCTATAAAAAAATATTGTTATGTTTTTTGTTGTTGAAAATTGTAGTGTTTGAATTCAATTTGATTTTTGGGCAAGTTTGACTGTACTTTTCTCTAAAACTATACGGTAAAATGACTTGTAAATAAATAGAGTAATATTCAGGGTCACTCTGAACAAATTTCAAATGACAGAATGAGAAAACCTATGAAGTAAAATTGTTTATGAATTTTGGAAAAAATGGGACAGTGTAAGTAATTGAATGCACGTTGATATTTGGGGCATATTCAACTGTACTTTTCTCCAAAACTATACAGTAAAATGACTTGTAAATAAATACAGTAATAGTCAGGGTCACTCTGAACAAATATCAAATGACAGAATGAGCAAAACTATAAAGAAAATATTTTTATGGATTGTTGAAAATTGGAGAGTGCACTTGCTTGAATTATTTTTGGGGCAAATTTGACTGTACTTTTCTCTAAAAGTACACAGTAAAATGACTTTTACATAAATACAGTAATAGTCAGGGTCACTCTAAATATATATCGATGACAGAATGAGCAAAGCTATAAAGGAAAGAGTTTTATGGATTGTTGAAAATTGGAGAGTGCAAGTGCTTGAATTAATTTTGGGGAGAGTTTGACTGCACTTTTCTCCAAAACTATACAGTAAAATTACTTGTAAATAAATACAGTAATAGTCAGTGTCACTCTAGACAAATATCAAATGACAGAATGAGCAAACCTATAAAGGAAATAAAGGAAAGATTTTTATTAATTTTTGGAAATTGGACATTTTAAGTGTTTGAATAGACAGATTATTTGCAGTTTGACTGTACTTTTCTCCAAAACTATACAATAAAATGACTTGCAAATAAATACAGTAATAGTCAGGGTCACTTTGAACAAATGACAGAATGAGCAAACCTATAAAGGAAAGATTTTTTATGAATTTTTGAAAATTGGACAGTGTAAGTGCTTGAATTAATTTTGGGATTAATTTGACTGTACTTTTCTCTAAAACTATACAGTAAAATGACTTGCAAATAAATACAGTAATAGTCCGGGTCACTCTAAACAAATATCAAATGAAAGAATGAGCAAACCTATAAAGGAAAGAGATTTATGAATTGTTGAAAATTGGACATTGCAAGTGCTTGAATTAATATTGGGGCGATATTGACTGTACTTTTCTCCAAAACTGTACAGTAAAATGACTTGTTAATAAATACAGTAATAGTCAGGGTCACTCACTACAGTAAAATGACTTGTACATAAATACAGTAATAGTCGAAGTCACTCTGAACAAATATCAAATGACAGAATGAGAAAACCTATAAAGGAAAGACTTTTATGAATTTTTGAAAATTGGACTGTGAGTGCTTGAATGAATTTTGGGGAGAGTTTGACTGCACTTTTCTCCAAAACTATACAGTAAAATTACTTGTAAATAAATACAGTAATAGTCAGTGTAACTGTGGACTAATATCAAATGACAGAATGAGCAAACCTATAAAGGAAATTAAGGAAAGGAATTTTTAAAAATTGATTAAATTAAGGAATTTTTGAAAATTGCACAGTGTAAGTGCTTGAATGAATTTTGGGAAGAATTTGACTGTACTTTTCTCTAAAAGTACACAGTAAAATGACTTTTACATAAATACAGTAATAGTCAGGGTCACTCTAAATATATATCGATGACAGAATGAGCAAAGCTATAAAGGGAAGAGTTTTATGGATTGTTGAAAATTGGACATTGCAAGTGCTTGAATGAATTTTGGGGATAATGTGACTGTATTTTTCTCCAAAAGTATACAGTAAAATGACTTTTACATAAATACAGTAATAGTCAGGGTCACTCTAAATATATATCAAATGACAGAATGAGCAAAGCTATAAAGGAAAGAGTTTTATGGATTGTTGAAAATTGGAGAGTGCAAGTGCTTGAATTAATTTTGGGGAGAGTTTGACTGCACTTTTCTCCAAAACTATACAGTAAAATTACTTGTAAATAAATACAGTAATAGTCAGTGTCACTCTGGACAAATATCAAATGACAGAATGAGCAAACCTATAAAGGAAAGAGTTTTATGGATTGTTGAAAATTGGACATTGCAAGTGCTTGAATGAATTTTGGGGATAATGTGACTGTACTTTTCTCCAAAACTATACAGTAAAATGACTTGTAAATAAATACAGTAATAGTCAGTGTCACTCTGAACAAATATCAAATGACAGAATGAGCAAAGCTATAAAGGAAAGATTTTTATGGTTTTTTGAAAATTGGACTGTAAGTGTTTGAATGAATTTTGGGGATAATTTGACTGTACCTTTCTCCAAAACTATACAGTAAAATGACTTGTAAATAAATAAAGTAATAGTCGGGGTCACTCTGAACAAATATCAAATGACAGAATGAGCAAACCTATAAAGGAAAGATTTTAATGTTTTTTTGAAATTGGACTGTAAGTGCTTGAATGAATTTTGGGGAGAGTTTGACTGCACTTTTCTCCAAATGTATACAGTAAAATTACTTGTAAATAAATACAGTAATAGTCAGTGTCACTCTGGACAAATATCAAATGACAAAATGAGCAAACCTATAAAGGAAATAAATGAAAGATTTTTATGAATTTTTGGAGATTGGACAGTGTAAGTGTTTGAATAGACAGATTATTTGCAGTTTGACTGCACTTTTCTCCAAAGATATACAGTAAAATGACTTGCAAATAAATACAGTAATAGTCAGGGTCACTTTGAACAAATATCAAATGACAGAATGGGCAAGCCTATAAAGGAAAGATTTTTATGAATTTTTGAAAATTGGACAGTGTAAGTGCTTGAATTAATATTGGGGCGATATTGACTGTACTTTTCTCCAAAACTGTACAGTAAAATGACTTGTTAATAAATACAGTAATAGTCAGGGTCACTCTAAACAAATATCAAATGACAGAATGAGCAAAACTATAAAGAAAATATTTTTATGCATTGTTGAAAATTGGAGAGTGCACTTGCTTGAATTACTTTTGGGGCAAATTTGACTGTACTTTTCTCTAAACCTATACAGTAAAATGACTTGTACATAAATACAGTAATATTCGAAGTCACTCTGAACAAATATCAAATGACAGAATGAGAAAACCTATAAAGGAAAGACTTTTATGAATTTTTGAAAATTGGACACAGTGTGAGTGTTTGAATGGACCGATTTGCAGTTTGACTGCACTTTTCTCCCAAAATTTACAGTAAAACGACTTGTAAATAAATACAGTAATAGTTAGGGTCACTCTGAACAAAAATCAAATGACAGAATGAGCAAACCTATAAAGGAAAGATTTTTATGAATTTTAGAAAATTGGACAGTGTAAGTGCTTGAATTAATTTTGGGGGGAATTTGACTGTACTTTTCTCTAAAACTATACAGTAAAATGACTTGTACATAAATACAGTAATAGTCAGGGTTATTCTGAACAAATATCAAAGGACAGAATGAGCAAACCTATAAAGGAAAGATTGTTACGATATTTTTGAAAATTGGACTGTAAGTGCTTGAATGAATTTTGGGGAGAGTTTGACTGCACTTTTCTCCAAAACTATACAGTAAAATTACTTGTAAATAAATACAGTAATATTCAGGGTCACTCTGAACAAATTTCAAATGACAGAATGAGAAAACCTATGAAGTAAAATTGTTTATGAATTTTTGAAAAAATGGGACAGTTTAAGTATTTGAATGCACGTTGATATTTGGGGCATATTCGACTGTACTTTTCTCTTAAACTATACAGTAAAATGACTTGTAAATAAATACAGTAATATTCAGGGTCACTCTGAACAAATTTCAAATGACAGAATGAGAAAACCTATGAAGTAAAATTGTTTATGAATTTTTGAAAAAATTGGACAGTGTAAGTTTTGAATGGACGTTGATATTTATTTTAGCAAGTTTGATTGTACTTTTCTCTTAAACTATACAGTAAAATGACTTGTTGTACAGTATACAGTAAAATGACTTGCTTGAATGAATTTTGGGGAGAGTTTGACTGCACCTTTCTCCAAAACTATATAGTAAAATTACTTGTAAATAAATACAGTAATTGTCGGGGTAGCTCTGAACAAATATCAAATGACTGAATGGGCAAACCTATAAAGGAAATGTTTTTATGATTTTTTGAAAATTGGACACAGTGTAAGTGTTTGAATAGACTTGGCCAAACATGTATTCAAAATTTCACACTTGTAACTAATGATGAATCTATTACCATATATAGAAAGTTCAAGTTCATAGGATCCAGGGTCAGAAGTTTTATTTTTTCATAAAAAGTCATTTTTTCTTTGAAAAGTCAAATTTAAGTAAATATTTCATTATTAGTCTATTTGTTTGCATAGAAAGCTCAAGTTCAGAGACTGTTTGGAAAAAATAAGTTCAAAGCTCATCCTTGAACTACTGATAACATATAAGGAGTCTATTGTTTATGTATAGAAAGTTCAAATTCATAGGATCCAGGGTCAGATTTTTTTTCTTCAAAAAGTTAATGTTTGAACTTCTGAAGAAACACCATAAAGCCATAAGTGAGTTTATACATGTAAAGTTCAAACACTCTTTGGCTAAAACATTTATTCAACAATTCACACTTGAACTACTGATGAATCTATTACTATGTATAGAACATTCAATTTCATAGGGTCCAGGGTCAGAATCTTTATTTTTCAAAAAAAAGTAATCCTTCAACTACTAATAGTAAGTAATCATTCAACTACAGAAGGATTCTATTCGTATATAGAAAGTTCAAGTTCAAATACTCTTTGGAAAAAATAAGTTTAAAAGTTCATCCTTGAACAATGGAATCTATTAGTATATATAGAAAGTTCAAGTTCAAAGACTCTGGTAAAAAAATAAGTTCAAAATTTCACCCTTGAAATACTGATGACGTTACTATGTATAGAAAGTTCAAGTTCATAGGATCCAGGGTCAGAATGTTTTTTTTTTTTTTTTAAACTCATCCTTCAACTGCTAATGAAACTACAGAAGGATTCTATTCATATATAGAAAGTTCAAATTCAAATACTCTTAGCAAAAATAAGTTCAACTGTTCATCCTTGAACTACTTATGAAACAACAGAAGGAATCTATTCGTATGAATAGAAAGTTCAAGTTTTTAGAATCAAGGGTCAGAATATTTTTTTCAAAATAATCCTTAATCATATTACAAGTCTATTGTTATGCATAGAAAGCTCAAGTTCAAAGACTCTGGTAAAAAAATAAGTTCAAAATTTCACCCTTGAAATACTGATGACTGTTACTATGTATAGAAAGTTTAAGATCATAGAAACTAGGGTGATTTTTTTTATTTTTCACAAAAAGTCATGCTTGAACTACTGATGAAACATTTGGTGTCTATTGGTATGCATAGAAAGTGCACGTTCATATATTCCAGTGTCAGAAAAAAATAGTTCAAAAAGTCATGTTTAAACTTCTGAAGAATCACCATGAAGTCATATGTATAGAAAGTTGAATCTATGTATAGAAAGTTACAGTTCATAGACCCTTTGGCAATAAATAAGTTCAAAAGTTCATCCTTGAACTACTGATGAAACATTAGGAGTCTATTGGTATGCATAGAAAGTTCAAGTTCATAGATTCCAGGGTCAGAATAAATAGTTCAAAAAGTCATGTTTGAACTTCTGAAGAAACACTATAAGTAAGTTTGCACATTTTAAGTTGACAGACTGCTTGGCCAAAAATGTATTAAAAAAAATTCACACTTGAACCACTGATGAATCTATTACTATATATAGAAAGTTCAAGTTCATAGACTCTTGGCAATAAATAAGTTCAAAAGATCATCCTTGGACTACAGAATCTATTAGAAAGTTCTAAAGTTCAAGTTCAAAGACTTATCCTTGATACACTTATGAAACAATAAGAAGGAATCTTGAAGAGAAAGTTCAAGTTCATAGAATCCAGGGTTAGAATTTTTCTTCAAAAAGTCACATTTGGACTTTTGATAAAACATCAGAAAGTCATAAGTTACTGATGAAACATCCAAATACAAGTATATACATGTATATAAATTCAAAAATGTAAAGAGTCTTTGGCTAGTAATGTTCAAAATGTCATTCTTGAACTGCGATGAAACATTGAAGTCTGTGAGTCTGAGCTTTAACATTCTAAACATTCATACAAATTCGGCCACAAAAAGGTTCCATATTTAACTACTGAACATATTTCTGGCCATTTAATATCAGATGGTTTCAAGACAATATATTGTAAAAGCAAACAAAAAAAACCTTCTGTGGATTCGTATTTGGTCAGAAATATATCCTCTAGGTCAAATATGTATTTCTTTCGAAGGGGAAATGCATATAAGAACTCGTTGTAGATTGAAGAGATTAGCGCTTTTGCACTGCATTGCATAAAAAAACTCGCGGTGCATAGCATAGAAAGCATTGTGGATTTAAGAATTAGCGCTTTGCCATTGCGTATAATATTTTGCTGTGCAATTGCATACGAACAAACTTGTGCATAGAAGACTTTTGCATGCATTGCATACAAAAACCTTTTGTGCATTCAAGAAATTCGCATAGCACCGAAGAGCCAGTGTCTTTGTATTGCATAGATCTCGTGCAATGAAGTTAATAGCGGTTTTGTGTGGCATGTTAGAAATCGCAGTGCAATAAAAAGAAGAGTGCTTTTGCATTGCATTGCATACGAAAAACTCGTGCATAGAAGACTTTTGCATGCATTGCATGCAAAAACATTTTGTCCATTCAAGAAATTAGTGGTTTCTAATGCATTGCATTTAAGTCGCTGTGCACTGAGAGTAGGTGTTTTTGCAATGCATTGAATACGAAAAACCTTGTGCAATAAGATTAGTTATTTTGCATTGCATTGCATGCAAAAAACTTGTGCAATGAGGAGATTATTGCTTTTGCATTGCATTGCATAAAAAACTCGCATTGCACCGCAGAGCCAGTGTCTTTGCATTGCATAGATCTCGTGCAATGAAGTTAATAGCGGTTTGTGTTCCATATTAGAATTCGCAGTGCAATAAAAAGAAGAGTGCTTTTGCATTGCATTGCATTGCATACGAAAAATCTCGTGCATAGAAGACTTTTGCATGCATTGCATACAAAAACATTTTGTTCATTCAAGAAATTAGTGGTTTCCAATGCATTGCATTTAAGTCGCTGTGCACTGAGAGTAGGTGATTTTGCAATGCACTGAATACGAAAAACCTTGTGCAATAAGATTAGTTATTCTGCATTGCATTGCATGCAAAAAAACTTGTGCAATGAGGAGATTATTGCTTTTGCATTGCATTGCATAAAAAACTCGCATTGCACCGCAGAGCCAGTGTCTTTGCATTGCATAGATCTCGTGCAATGAAGTTAATAGCGGTTTTGTGTTCCATATTAGAATTCGCGGTGCAATAAAGGAGAAGAGTACTTTTGCATTGCATTGCATTGCATTGCATACTAAAAAACTCGTGCATAGAAGACTTTTATATTCATTGCATACAAAAACATTTTGTTCATTCAAGAAATTAGTGGTTTCTAATGCATTGCATTTAAGTCGCCGTGCACTGAGAGTAGGTGTTTTTGCAATGCATTGAATACGAAAAACCTTGTGCAATTAAGATTAGTTATTCTGCATTGCATTGCATGCAAAAAAACTTGTGCAATGAGGAGATTATTGCTTTTGCATTGCATTGCATAAAAAACTCGCATTGCACCGAAGAGCCAGTGTCTTTGCATTGCATACATCTCGTGCAATGAAGTTAATAGCGGTTTCTAATGCATTGCATTTAAGCCGCTGTGCACTGAGAGTAGGTGTTTTTGCAATGCATTGAATACGAAAAAACTTGTGCAATAAGATTAGTTATTCTGCATTGCATTGCATGCAAAAAAAACTTGTGCAATGAGGAGATTATTACTTTTGCATTGCATTGCATAAAAAACTCGCATTGCACCGCAGAGCCAGTGTCTTTGCATTGCATAGATCTCGTGCAATGAAGTTAATAGCGGTTTTGTGTTCCATATTAGAATTCGCGGTGCAATAAAGGAGAAGAGTACTTTTGCATTGCATTGCATTGCATTGCATACTAAAAAACTCGTGCATAGAAGACCTATGCATGCATTGCATACAAAAACATTTTGTCCATTCAAGAAATTAGTGGTTTCTAATGCATTGCATTTAAGTCGCTGTGCACTGAGAGTAGGTGTTTTTGCAACGCATTGAATACGAAAAACCTTGTGCAATAAGATTAGTTATTCTGCATTGCATTGCATGCAAAAAAACTTGTGCAATGTGGAGATTATTGCTTTTGCATTGCATTGCATAAAAAACTCGCATTGCACCGCAGAGCCAGTGTCTTTGCATTGCATAGAGCTCGTGCAATGAAGTTAATAGCGGTTTTGTGTTCCATATTAGAATTCGCGGTGCAATAAAGGAGAAGAGTACTTTTGCATTGCATTGCATTGCATTGCATACTAAAAAACTCGTGCATAGAAGACCTTTGCATGCATTGCATACAAAAACATTTTGTCCATTCAAGAAATTAGTGGTTTCTAATTCATTGCATTTAAGTCGCTGTGCACTGAGAGTAGGTGTTTTTGCAACGCATTGAATACGAAAAACCTTGTGCAATAAGATTAGTTATTCTGCATTGCATTGCATGCAAAAAAACTTGTGCAATGAGGAGATTATTGCTTTTGCATTGCATTGCATAAAAAACTCGCATTGCACCGCAGAGCCAGTGTCTTTGCATTGCATAGAGCTCGTGCAATGAAGTTAATAGCGGTTTTGTGTTCCATATTAGAATTCGCGGTGCAATAAAGGAGAAGAGTACTTTTGCATTGCATTGCATTGCATTGCATACTAAAAAACTCGTGCATAGAAGACCTTTGCATGCATTGCATACAAAAACATTTTGTCCATTCAAGAAATTAGTGGTTTCTAATTCATTGCATTTAAGTCGCTGTGCACTGAGAGTAGGTGTTTTTGCAACGCATTGAATACGAAAAACCTTGTGCAATAAGATTAGTTATTCTGCATTGCATTGCATGCAAAAAAACTTGTGCAATGAGGAGATTATTGCTTTTGCATTGCATTGCATAAAAAACTCGCATTGCACCGTTGAGCCAGTGTCTTTGCATTGCATAGAGCTCGTGCAACGAAGTTAATAGCGGTTTTGTGTTCCATATTAGAATTCGCGGTGCAATAAAGGAGAAGAGTACTTTTGCATTGCATTGCATTGCATTGCATACTAAAAAACTCGTGCATAGAAGACTTTTATATTCATTGCATACAAAAACATTTAGTTCATTCAAGAAATTAGCGGTTTCTAATGCATTGCATTTAAGTCGCTGTGCACTGAGAGTAGGTGTTTTTGCAATGCATTGAATACGAAAAACCTTGTGCAATAAGATTAGTTATTCTGCATTGCATTGCATGCAAAAAAACTTGTGCAATGAGGAGATTATTGCTTCTGCATTGCATTGCATAAAAAACTCGCATTGCACCGCAGAGCCAGTGTCTTTGCATTGCATAGATCTCAATGAAGTTAATAGCGGTTTTGTGTTCCATATTAGAATTCGCGGTGCAATAAAGGAGAAGAGTACTTTTGCATTGCATTGCATTGCATACTAAAAAACTCGTGCATAGAAGACCTTTGCATGCATTGCATACAAAAACATTTTGTCCATTCAAGAAATTAGTGGTTTCTAATGCATTGCATTTAAGTCGCTGTGCACTGAGAGTAGGTGTTTTTGCAACGCATTGAATACGAAAAACCTTGTGCAATAAGATTAGTTATTCTGCATTGCATTGCATGCAAAAAAACTTGTGCAATGAGGAGATTATTGCTTTTGCATTGCATTGTATAAAAAACTCGCATTGCACCGTTGAGCCAGTGTCTTTGCATTGCATAGAGCTCGTGCAACGAAGTTAATAGCGGTTTTGTGTTCCATATTAGAATTCGCGGTGCAATAAAGGAGAAGAGTACTTTTGCATTGCATTGCATTGCATACTAAAAAACTCGTGCATAGAAGACCTTTGCATTCATTGCATACAAAAACATTTTGTTCATTCAAGAAATTAGTAGTTTCTAATGCATTGCATTTAAGCCGCTGTGCACTGAGAGTAGGTGTTTTTGCAATGCATTGAATACGAAAAAACTTGTGCAATAAGATTAGTTATTCTGCATTGCATTGCATGCAAAAAAAAACTTGTGCAATGAGGAGATTATTGCTTTTGCATTGCATTGCATAAAAAACTCGCATTGCACCGCAGAGCCAGTGTCTTTGCATTGCATAGATCTCGTGCAATGAAGTTAATAGCGGTTTTGTGTTCCATATTAGAATTCGCGGTGCAATAAAGGAGAAGAGTACTTTTGCATTGCATTGCATTGCATACTAAAAAACTCGTGCATAGAAGACCTTTGCATGCATTGCATACAAAAACATTTTGTTCATTCAAGAAATTAGCGGTTTCTAAAGCATTGCATTTAAGCCGCTGTGCACTGAGAGTAGGTGTTTTTGCAATACATTGAATACGAAAAACCTTGTGCAATAAGATTAGTTATTCTGCATTGCATTGCATGCAAAAAAACTTGTGCAATGAGGAGATTATTGCTTTTGCATTGCATTGCATAAAAAACTCGCATTGCACCGCAGAGCCAGTGTCTTTGCATTGCGAAGATCTCGTGCAATGAAGTTAATAGCGGTTTTGTGTTCCATATTAGAATTCGCGGTGCAATAAAGGAGAAGAGTACTTTTGCATTGCATTGCATTGCATACTAAAAAACTCGTGCATAGAAGACCTTTGCATGCATTGCATACAAAAACATTTTGTCCATTCAAGAAATTAGTGGTTTCTAATGCATTGCATTTAAGTCGCTGTGCACTGAGAGTAGGTGTCTTTGCAACGCATTGAATACGAAAAACCTTGTGCAATAAGATTAGTTATTCTGCATTGCATTGCAAGCAAAAAAACTTGTGCAATGAGGAGATTATTGCTTTTGCATTGCATTGCATAAAAAACTCGCATTGCACCGTTGAGCCAGTGTCTTTGCATTGCATAGAGCTCGTGCAATGAAGTTAATAGCGGTTTGTGTTCCATATTAGAATTCGCGGTGCAATAAAGGAGAAGAGTACTTTTGCATTGCATTGCATTGCATACTAAAAAACTCGTGCATAGAAGACCTTTGCATGCATTGCATACAAAAACATTTTGTCCATTCAAGAAATTAGTGGTTTCTAATGCATTGCATTTAAGTCGCTGTGCACTGAGAGTAGGTGTCTTTGCAACGCATTGAATACGAAAAACCTTGTGCAATAAGATTAGTTATTCTGCATTGCATTGCAAGCAAAAAAACTTGTGCAATGAGGAGATTATTGCTTTTGCATTGCATTGCATAAAAAACTCGCATTGCACCGAAGAGCCAGTGTCTTTGTATTGCATAGAGCTCGTGCAATGAAGTTAATAGCGGTTTTGTGTTCCATATTAGAATTCGCGGTGCAATAAAGGAGAAGAGTGCTTTTGCATTGCATTGCATTGCATACTAAAAAGTCTATTGGTATACATAGAAAGTTCAAGTTCACAGAATCCAGGGTCAGATTGTTTTTTTTTTTCTTTTTTCAAAAAAAAAAAATGTATTCAAAATTTCACACTTGAACTACTGATGATTCTGTTATTACACAATATCAGTTGTTCAAGTGTGAAATTTTGTGTGAAAATAGAAAGTTCAAGTATATAGGATTCAGGGTCAGAATTTTTTTTTTTCAAAAAGTCATCCGTGAACTACTGACAAAATATAAACAGTCTATTGTTATGCATAGAAAATCAAGTTCGTAGAATCTAGAGTCAGATTTGTTTTTTCAACAAGACATTTGATTTACTAATGAAACTTCAGAAAGTATTTAAATCTATAAATATATAAATATTAAGTTCAAAGACTATTTGACCAAAAATGAGTTCAAAAGTTTATACTTGAACTACTGATGAAACATGAGGAGTCTATTGGTGACACTGACTATTACTGTTTTTATTTACAGGTCATTTTACTGTATAGTTTTAGAGAAAAGTACAGTCGAACTGCAAAAAATCAGTCTATTCAAACAATTACACTGTGTCCAATTTTCAAAAATTCATAAAAGTATTTCCTTTATACTTTTGCTCATTCAGTCATTTGATATTTGTTCAGAGTGACCCTGACTATTACTGTATTTATTTACAAGTAATTTTACTGTATAGTTTTGAAGAAAAGTGCAATCAAACTCTCCCAAAATTCATTCAAGCACTTACAGTCCAATTTTCAAAAATTCATAAAAATCTTTCCTTTGATCAGAGTGACCCTGACTATTACTGTAGTATGTTTTCAGTCATTTTATTGTATAGTTTTGGAGAAAAGTACAGTCAAACTCGCCCCAAAAATAATTTTACACCGAATTTATGAAAATTGGACAGTGTAAGTGCTTGAATTAATATTGGGGCGATATTGACTGTACTTTTCTCCAAAACTATACAGTAAAATGACTTGTACATAAATACAGTAACAGTCAGGGTCACTCTAAACAAATATCAAATGATAGAATGAGCAAACCTATAAAGGAAAGAGTTTTATGGATTGTTGAAAATTGGAGAGTGCAAGTGCTTGAATTAATTTTGGGGCAAATTTGACTGTACTTTTCTCCAAAACTATACAGTAAAATGACTAGTAAATAAATACAGTAATAGTCAGTGTCACTCTAAACAAATTTCAAATGACAAAATGAGCAAACCTATAAAGGAAAGATTTTTATGAATTGTTGAAAATTGGACAGTGCAAGTGCTTAAATTAATTTTGGCGCAAATTGGACTGTACTTTTCTCTAAACTATACAGTAAAATGACTTGTACATAAATACAATAATAGTCAGGGTCACTCTGAACAAATATCATATGACAGAAGGAGAAAACCTACAAAGGATTTTTTTTTTTTTGAAAACTGGACAGTGTTTGTATTCAATTATTTGAGTTTTGGGCAAGTTTGACTGTACTTTTCTCCAAAACTAAACAGTAAAATGACTTGTAAATAAATACAGTAATAGGCAGGGTCACTCTGAACAAATATCAAAGGACAGAATGAGCAAACCTATAAAAAATTATTGTTATGTTTTTTGTTTGTTGTTGAAAATTGTAGTGTTTGAATTCAATTTGATTTTTGGGCAAGTTTGACTATACTTTTCTCTAAAAATATACAGTAAAATGACTTGTAAATAAATACAGTAATAGTCAGGGTCACTCTCAACAAATTTAAAATGTCAGAATGAGAAAACCTATAAAGTAAAATTGTTTATACATTTTTGAAAAAATGGGACGGTGTAAGTTTTTGAATGCACGTTGATATTTATATTTGGGGCAAGTTTGATTGTACTTTTCTCTAAAACTATACAGTAAAATGACTTGTTGTACAGTATACAGTAAAATGACTTGCTTGTAAATAAATACAGTAATAGTCAGTGTCACTCTGAAAAAATATCAAATGACAGAATGAGCAAACCTATAAAGGAAAGATTTTTATGAATTTTTGGAAATTGGACTGTAAATGCTTGAATGAATTTTGGGGCGAATTTGACTGTACTTTTCTCTAAAACTATACAGTAAAATGACTTGTAAATAAATACAGTAATAGTCGGGGTCACTCTGAACAAATATCAAAGGACAGAATGAGCAAACCTATAAAGAAAATATATTTATGTTGGTTTTTTTTAGAAATTGGACAGTGTTTGAATTCAATCTGATTTTTGGTCAAGTTTGACTGTACTTTTCTCTAAAACTATATAGTAAAATGACTTGTAAATAAATACAGTAATAGTCAGGGTCACTCTCAACAAATTTCAAATGACAGAATGAGAAAACCTATGAAGTAAAATTGTTTATGAATTTTTAAAAAAATGGGACGGTGTAAGTTTTTGAATGCACGTTGATATTTGGGGCAAGTTTGATTGTACTTTTCTCTAAAACTATACAGTAAAATGACTTGTTGTACAGTATACAGTAAAATGACTTGCTTGAATGAATTTTGGGGAGAGTTTGACTGCACCTTTCTCTAAAACTATACAGTAAAAGGACTTGTACATAAATACAGTAATAGTCGGGGTCACTCTAAACAAATATCAAAGGACAGAATGAGCAAACCTATAAAAAAAATGTTGTTATGTTTTTTGTTGTTGAAAATTGTACAGTGTTTGAATTCAATTTGATTTTTGGGCATATTCGACTGTACTTTTCTCCAAAACTATACAGTAAAATGACTTGAAAATAAATACAGTAATAGTCAGTGTCACTCTGAACAAATATCAAATGACAGAATGAGAAAACCTATAAAGGAAAGATTTTCATGCAATTTTGTAAATTGGACACAGTCTAAGTGTTTGAATAGACAGACAATTTGCAGTTTGACTGCCCTTTTCTCCAAAAATATACAGTAAAATGACTTGTACATAAATACAGTAATAGTCAGGGTCACTCTGAACAAATATCAAATGACAGATTGAGCAAAACTATAAAGAAAATATTTTTATGGATTGTTGAAAATTGGAGAGTGCACTTGCTTGAATTACTTTTGGGGCAAATTTGACTGTACTTTTCTCTAAAACTATACAGTAAACTGACTTGTACATAAATACAATTATAGTCAGGGTCACTTTGAACAAATATCAAATGACAGAATGAGCAAACCTATAAAGGAAAGATTTTTATGAATTTTTGAAAATTGGACAGTGTAAGTGCTTGAATGAATTTTGGGAAGAATTTGACTGTACTTTTCTCCAAAACTATACAGTAAAATGACTTGTAAATAAATACAGTAATAGTCCGGGTCACTCTAAACAAATATCAAATGAAAGAATGAGCAAATCTATAAAGGAAAGAGTTTTATGAATTTTTGAAAATTGGACAGTGCAAGTGCTTGAATGAATTTGGGGAATAATGTGACTGCACTTTTCTCCCAAAATATACAGTAAAACGACTTGTAAATAAATACAGTAATAGTTAGGGTCACTCTGAACAAAAATCAAATGACAGAATGAGCAAACCTATAAAGGAAATATTTTTATAATTTTTTAAAAAAATTGGACTGTAAGTGTTTGAATGAATTTTGGGGATAATGTGACTGTACTTTTCTCCAAAACTATACAGTAAAATGACTTGTAAAAAAATACAGTAATAGTCAGGGTCACTTTGAACAAATATCAAATTACAGAATGGGCAAACCTATAAAGGAAAGATTTTAAGGATTTTTTTGAAAATTGGACAGTAAGTGCTTGAATGCATTTTGGGGAGAGTTTGACTGCAGTTTTCTCCAAAACTATACAGTAAAATTACTTGTAAATAAATACAGTAATAGTCAGTGTCACTCTGAACAAATATCAAATGACAGAATGAGCAAGCCTATAAAGGAAAGATTTTTATGAATTTTTGGAAATTAGACAGTGTAAATGCTTAAATGAAATTTTGGGGCGAATTTGACTGTACTTTTCTCTAAAACTATACAGTAAAATGACTTGTAAATAAATACAGTAATAGTCAGGGCCACTATGAACAAATTTCAAAGGACAGAATGAGCAAACCTATAAAGAAAATATATTTATGTTGGGTTTTTTTTTAAACTGGACAGTTATTGAATTCAATCTGATTTTTGGGCAAGTTTGACTGTACTTTTCTCTAAAACTATACAGTAAAATGAATTGTAAATAAATACAGTAATAGTCAGGGTCACTCTCAACAAATTTCAAATGACAGAATGAGAAAACCTATGAAGTAAAATTGTTTATAAATTTTTGAAAAATGGGACAGTGTAAGTTTTTGAATGCACGATGATATTTGGGGCAAGTTTGATTGTACTTTTCTCTAAAACTATACAGTAAAATGATACTTGTTGTATATTATAAAGTAAAATTACTTGCTTGAATTTATTTTGGGGAGAGTTTGACTGCACCTTTCTCCAAAACTATACAGTAAAATGACTTGTAAATAAATACAGTAATAGTCAGGGTCACTCTGAACAAATATCAAAGGACAGAATGAGCAAACCTATAAAGAAAATATATTTATGTTGTTTTTTTTAGAAACTGGACAGTTATTGAATTCAATCTGATTTTTGGGCAAGTTTGACTCTACTTTTCTCTAAATCTATACAGTAAAATGAATTGTAAAAAAATACATTAATAGTCAGGGTCACTCTCAACAAATTTCAAATGACAGAATGAGAATTTTGTGTGTGTTACTATGAAGTAAAATTGTTTATGAATTTTTGAAAAAATGGGACATTGTACGTTTTTTAATGCACGTTGATATTTGGGGCAAGTTTGATTGTTCTTTTCTCTAAAACTATACAGTAAAATGACTTGTTGTATATTACACAGTAAAATGACTTGCTTGAATGAATTTTGGGGAGAGTTTGACTGCACCTTTCTCCAAAACTATACAGTAAAATTACTTGTGAATAAATACAGTAATAGTCAGGGTCACTGAACAAATATCAAATGACAGAATGAGTAAACCTATAAAGGAAAGATTTCAATGATTTTTTTGAAAATTGGACTGTAAGTGTTTGAATGAATTTTGGGAAGAATTTGACTGTACTTTTCTCCAAAACTATACAGTAAAATGATTTGTAAATAAATACAGTAATAGTCAGGGTCACTCTAAACAAATATCAAATGACAGAATGAGCAAACCTATAAAGGAAAGAGTTTTATGGATTGTTGAAAATTGGACAGTGCAAGTGCTTGAATGAATTTTGGGGCAAATTGGACTGTAATTGTCTCTAAAACTATACAGTAAAATGACTTAATGTGATGCATTAATTTATTGGCTTGTGTTAATGTGTTGAGTTACTTATAAACACATTAACTGAACAATCAATGGCCACTTACCCAAAATATTGTTTTTATATATATATATATATTTATATTGCGATATTGAGAGCCATCAATCCAGGCTAAAGTCAATAATTACTATTCCATGATATTAATAATTTCACTAATAAGCAAGCATCATTAAAAGTGACTAAAAGAAATGTAGGTAAGTATGGGTAAACATGAAACTAAACCTCCAGTAGGTGGCAGCTGGTGACAGTATGAATGAGTGAGTCACTGAGTCGTTTATTCAAACGATTCATTCAAATGCTGAATGTTAACACGTAACACACGTGTTGCTGTGAGTGAGACACCTTATGGTTCTGCTGTAAATTATTTTTACTGCTGAAATAGAACAAAAACACTAAATATTGCATCTAAAATGTAAGTGACTTTAAGTGAATGTTAATTAGTTGTTTATGGAACTGTCATGAAATCAGTGTTGTGATGGTATTCAGGAAAACGCTCAAGTGTTGTAATTTCTCCTCGAGAGGCTGCACGAGCGTAAACAGCGCGACCCTATTATCGTCAGTTCATTATATGTTATTATCCACTATCAATCGCCACTTACACTAAATTAATGCACAAACCTTTTGTTTGAGTGCGTGCACTTAATCTCTCTGATGCGCGGTAATGATCTGATAGCTTTATTGGCTTAGCCCACTAAGCCCAGTTCATTCACTATGGTACCAAACAGAGATCAAGTTAGAAGCGACCAAACACCTCCACGTTTCCCCTATTTAAAGTTACAGTTACACGAAAAGTTGAACGATCAAGTATGGTGACAAAATAAAACGTGGCTTTTTTCTAAGTGGATTAAAAAGGAGAACTATAATGTATGGCGGAATAGCACTTCTGAGAGTACTTCGACTCACTCGAAACATCTTCCTTCACATCTCCCTCTCCCCCCTATTTACAGAAAAGAGATAGTGAGGGTGGATTTTTCAGGCGGGACTTTTTACTGCGCCGAGTGAATGAACTGGGCTTAGTGGGCTAAGCTAAATGCTATCAGATCATCACCGCCAGAGAGATTAAGTGCACGCACTCAGAGAGAGGTATGTATCAACTCGTTTTAGTTAAGGGAATAACAAAGTTTAATATGAAAAAGCGGTGAAGTATCACTTTAATACACCATGGGCTACCACCCGCTCACGCCCACATGTTGATGTTAAAACAGAATATCGTTCAGCCCTAATATAGATGTATATTTAGACACATTCTGCCTGACTAGATTTAAATTAACATATGTTAAGGTAAAAATTTTAGATTTAAATTCTGATTTGCTGATAATCATAATTAGTAATAAATTCTGTTTGTGACAGTGCTTGATGCAAGTTCAATAAATTTCATTGGAAACATGCCTATGGTGACATTTCTGCAAAATGATAGTGTGCTGCTTCTTGCACATCACATTACACCTGGGCCTGGTTTTTCAAAAGGTTTAATCCGGATAAAATTGATCCGGATTTAGTAATCCTTTTTGTGCGATCCGTGATTACGTAATCCAGTTTACTTTTGAAGCCAGTTTTTTAAAGCATCCAAATGATCCAAATCCTTCAAAAAAGTTCTGAAAAACCCAAACTAAAGGTTTGATCCGGATCAAAACCAAGATTGGATTACCTGATCTAATCCGATTATGTAATCCGTTTTTTTCTTTTGAAAAACACATTTTCAAGATTTGATCCAATCCGTTATCCAAAATCCTAGTGGATTACTTTTGAAAAACTGGGCCCAGGGGCCTATTGCCCAAAACTAGGATAAGGGATTAAGCTGGGATATCTTGGTGATCATGGCTCGATTTATCCACTAATATACAGTTATCTTTCTTTGTCTTTATCGTTCTTGGTGTGAGTGTACCTTCAGGGTACGTTTACATGACAGCGGTGAACTAAATTTTGCTTCCAGATGACAAGCTCACCAAGATATCCGGCTTAATCCCTTATCCTAGTTTTGTGCAATAGGCCCCAGTTTGGAAATTAAATCTCCAGTAAGTGGCACAAAAATGTTAATGAAAATAATGTAACATAATACCATACTGAACATAACTGACAGTAACCATGCTAACTATTAGTTTACAGATATTGCACTTTGATAACATTGCATTGTGGAAGTAACACTTGATGAAAATATGTCTTTATTAATCGAAAAAAATTTTATTCTTAAATTAAAACATATAGATTTGTTTATTTACCCTGCTAGTTAGGTGTGAAACTGCAAAATAACGGTTAGCATTCTACCTCATCTTGTGTTTTGTGATCCTTTTTTGCATAAAGAACTGTGAATGCAAGTACCCAAAGTCAAAGTGTTTTATTTTCCAATGTTCAGTACAATGGGCAAAAATAGCTATAAAGCTGTGATACAAAATTACCAAAAATAGTAAATAGACAGCAAAAATATTTAAAATCGAAATAGATTTGTGTGATAACTATACACCATAAATTACAGCTGTGCAAGACTTATTTACAATATGCTAAAACATCTGATTACACTTTACATTGTGTCTTAAATATGATAACATTACAGGTCTGTATACTGACTGACAGATGCATCCAGTGCATGGTTGTGGCCCACTGAATATTTGAAAATGCACGTATCAACCTCATGCTGGAAATGTGGCAGTACATGTCGTGGCAAAGTACGCATTCTGTGTTCTACATTTTTGCAGTAAGCCGAGATGGCATCATTGGTGTTTTCATGTGATGCCAGCTTTTCTAGACTTTTGCCGATGATGTGCATCAAGTTTGTGGACTCCTCTGTGGAGGATTCATCTTGCACCTTTCTGTGCTTTCCCGGAGGCCTTGATTGAACGTTGATGCTGTGCTCCATTTTCTTGGCTGTGGACTCAGCTCCACAGATGGTAGATTCAGCCAAGGGTGTACTGGGCCATAGCTCAGCCTCAATGAAACTGGGCTCCTCATAGGTGCCAATCCAGGTTGGTACCTGTTGGTGTCACTGTTGGTACCATCTGAGGGTGAACAGGATTCACTTTCAGACAAAGGTTCCTTAAAGAAACAATCAAAATGTGAACGATGTGATACCATTGATTCTTACACCTGTTCACTAATCACCCATAACAATAACAGGGCATAGCTAAAACAATACCCTGCAAAAACTGGCTAAATGGATCTATTCAGATGCACTTTGTGGAAGTAAATTTGTTGAGTTACTTGTAAATAGATTATATATATATATATATATATATATATATATATATATATATATATATATATATATATATATACAAAATGTATTTACCCTGATAGTTAGATTTTAGGTGCTCTCCTTCCTTTTTGTGTGAGGCTCTAGAAACTGCAGGAGGGTCAGGATCCATTGCTGCCTGCCAGTCTTCTAAGCTCCAGAACTTCCTGAGGGTCCATGTTTCTTGTAACGCATGTACTGGGTTTGTAATGAATCTCAGCGCTTCTTGAGCTCTTTTTCTGAGGGACAAAGTAAAACATTTTAAGCATTAAGCTGAGTTATGTCAATTTCATGGCCATTTGTAATGTTAATTTTTGTTCTACTGTTAACTGGATGTATTATAGATGACAGCACTTATTTCAGTTTTTACTGTTGCTAGAACACATTTCTCAATACTTTTAGGTCACTTTTGCAAAACTCTCCACACAGTTAGTAGAACAGAAATCTATGTGGGCTAAACCGTGAATCATTTATCATTGCTTTTGGACATGAAGACATGAATTAAGTGTCTTGATATCTTTAGTGCATTTTGAATGTGAAATTAACTGCTGTGCAAAGATGAAAGTTGGATAATAAAACTGTGTAAAGAATTTTGCAAAGTGACCCAAGTAATGATGTGTCCAAAAGATTATAATAAAAATATATAGGTAACACTTTATAATAACTACACACTTTAAAGCATTAGTTAAGCATTGGTAAATAATTAATTCATCATTTATAAAGCATTCATAGACATTAATAGGTAGTTTACAAATACAGATATGCATGCTTTGTTCTTGATTTCTATAATGTGTTTAATAATAATTTTCCTACTTTATAAATTATTAATTTAGCATTCCTAAATTCAGTAGTACATTATTTACAGAGCAGTTATTTAGTTGTCGTCAGTGGTTCATATGATCATTTAGAAAGTGTAAGTAAAGGGTTAATAAACTATTTAAATGTACATTTATACATCAAATTATAGACATATAGTAATAGTTACTCAGTGTGTGAATAAATGCTTTATTAACATGTATTCCTACTGTAGTTTATGATTAATTGAGGTAGTTATAAAATATTTAGTAGTTGTCAGTTTCTATTTCTGTGAGCTCATCTAAAGTGAGGACTATTTATGCCTCCTAAGACTTTTACAAAGACTCAGCTCTCTTCTGAACAGAAAAAGGAAACAAACAACACAGAGGAATATAGCACACTGAAATATTTATTTCAAAATGCAAAAATGGAGACTGTACAACTAGTGATTTAATATCAAAATTAAATTAAACCTCTTCAATGTCATAGAAAATATTATTCCTGTAGACCACCAGAAACCATAACTGCAGTCAAATGAAACTAACCCTTATGTAAAGTGTAAACTTTGCTGAATAAAAATGTACCAGTGGATTACACTAGATTACAGGAGTGGCAAATACAATTATTATAATAAAAAATATTTTGCAGTGTCAAAACAGTACTGACTTTAAAAGATTAGAGAACAGCAGTGCAGAAGAAAACTGAGTCTTTGTAAAAGCCTTACGAGGCATAAATAGTCCTCACTTTAGATGAGCTCACAGAAATAGAAACTGACAACTACTAAATATTTTATAACTACCTCAATTAATCATGAACTACAGTAGGAATACATGTTAATAAAGCATTTATTAACACACTGAGTAACTATTATTATATGTCTAAATAGTAAGATGTACAAATGTTATATTTAAATAGTTTATTAAGCCTTTACTTACACTTTCTAAATGATCATATGAACCACTGATGACAACTAAATAAGTGTTTTTAATACAAAAAAAGTCAACCTTCAAATAATTATGTTCAGTTATGCACTCAATACTTGGTCGGGAATCCTTTTGCAGAAATGACTGCTTCAATGCGGCGTGGCATGGAGGCGATCAGCCTGTGGCACTGCTGAGGTGTTATGGAGGCCCAGGATGCTTCGATAGCGGCCTTAAGCTCATCCAGAGTGTTGGGTCATGCGTCTCTCAACTTTCTCTTCACAATATCCCGCAGATTCTCAATGGGGTTCAGGTCAGGAGAGTTGGCAGGCCAATTGAGCAGAGTAATACCATGGTCAGTAAACCATTTACCAGTGGTCTTGGCACTGTGAGCAGGTGCCATGTTGTGCTGAAAAACGAAATCTTCATCTCCACAAAGCTTTTAAGCAGATGGAAGCATGAAGTGCTCCAAAATCTCCTGATAGCTAGCTGCATTGCCCTTGCCTTTGATAAAACACAGTGGACCAACACCAGCAGCTGACATGGCACCCTAGACCATCACTGACTGTGGGTACTTGACACTGGACTTCAGGCATTTTGGCATTTCCTTCTCCCCAGTCTTCCTCCAGACTCTGGCACCTTGATTTCCGAATGACCTGCAAAATTTGCTTTCATCCGAAAAAAGTACTTTGGACCACTGAGCAACAGTCCAGTGCTGCTTCTCTGTAGCCCAAAAGTGGCTTGACCTGGGGAATGCGGCACCTGTAGCCCATTTCCTGCACACGCCTGTGCACGGTGGCTCTGGATGTTTCTACTCCAGACTCAGTCCACTGCTTTCGCAGGTCCCCCAAGGTCTGGAATCAGTCATTCTCCACAATCTTCCTCAGGGTCTGGTCACCTCTTCTCATTGTGCAGCGTTTTTTGCCACACTATTTCCTTTCCACAGACTTCCCACTGAGGTGCCTAGATATAGCACTCTGGGAACAGCCTATTCATTCCGAAATTTCTTTCTGTGTCTTACCCTCTCGCTTGAGGGCGTCAATTATGGCCTTCTGGACAGCATTCAGGTCGGCTGTCTTACCCATGATTGCGGTTTTGAGTAATGAACCAGGCTGGGAGTTTTTAAAAGCCTCAGGAATCTTTTGCATGTGTTTAGAGTTAATTAGATGATTCAGATGATTAGGTTAATAGCTGGTTTAGAGAACCTTTTCATGATATGCTATTTTTTTTAGATTTTTTCATGAGCTGTATGCCAAAATCATCAGAATTAAAACAATAAAATACCTGAAATATTTCAGTTGGTGTGCAATGAATCTAAAATATATGAAAGTTTAATTTGTATCATTACATTATGGAAAATAATGAACTTTTATCACAATATGCTATTTTTTTTAGAAGGACCTGTAGTTGCAAGGGTTTGATAGTGCATGTTGGAAGCCCAGCTAGAAGAGCATTACAATAGTCCAGTCTGGAGAGAACAAGAGCTTGGACCAGGAGTTGTGCAGCCTGTTCTGATAGGAAGGGACTAATCTTTCTAATGTCGTATAATTCATACGATATAGAATTTAATATAAAGCGCTGTTGTATGTTTTTAAAGTCTCTGCATGGTCTAGCCCCTGAGTATGTTACTGATATAATCAGCCGTTGTCACTCCAGCAGGTCTCTGCGCTCAAATGATCAGTTGCTTCTTGTGGTTCCACGAACACGTTTAAAATGTAAAGGTGACCGGGCCTTCTCTGTTGCAGCTCCTAGGCTTAGGAACAACCTTCCGCTGTCTGTAAAGACTTGTCCATCATTGGGTGTTTTTCAGAGTGCGCTAAAAATGTATTTGTTTTCCTTAGCTTTTGATAATGCTTTGTAAGTTGTGTATGTCATATGTTTTTATTGTTTTTGCGCTTATTATTTTTAATTTTCTTGTATACCTCATGTACAGAACTTTGGTTCCACTTGTGGTGTTGAAAGTGCTCTATAAATAAATGAAGTTGAAGTTGAAGTTAAGGCAAATCTGCTGGACCGGGCTGTTGCAGTAATGTGGTCAGTGAAGTTTAAATGGTCATCAATCACAACTCCAAGGTTCCTGGCTGTCCTGGATGGAAATATGGTTGATGAACCAAGCTGAATGAAGAAATTTTGATGAAGTGCTGGGTTGGTTGAGACAACAAGTAATTCTGTCTTTCCAAGATTAAGTTGAAGTTGCTCCTTCATCCAGTCAGAAATGTCTGTCAGACAGGCAGCGATACGAACACTGACTGTAGGATCATCTGGTTGAAATGAAAAGTAGAGTTGAGTGTCATCACCATAGCAGTGAAGAAGCCATGTTTCTGAATTACAGAGCCTAATGATGACATGTAGATGGAGAAGAGAAGTGGTCCAAGCACTGAGCCCTGGGGAACCCCAGTAGCTAGATGATGTGACATAGACACTTAACCTCTCCATGATACCTTGTAGGACCTACCTGAGAGGTAAGACCTGAACCACTGGAGAGCAGTTCCTGAGATACCTATCCTCTTAGGAGTTGACAGGAGGATCTGGTGGTTAACTGTGTCAAAAGCAGCCGATAGATCCAGCAGGATGAGTGCTGAGGATTTGGAAGCTGCTTTTGCCAGTCTCAGTGCCTCAGTTACGGAGAGCAAGGCAGTCTCAGTCGAGTGGCAGCTTTTGAAGCCGGATTGGTTGTTGTCCAGGAGGTTGTTCTGTTCAAGAAACATAGAGAGTTGATTGAACACAACTCGCTCAAGTGTCTTTGCAATGAAAGGCAGAAGGGATACCGGTCAGTATAAAAACGGTCTAAGGAGGATGTTAGAGTGGAGCAAAGAGTGTCAGTAGCACTGTTAGTGTCCAGTGCTGAGAACTGAGCAGGTGGAGGGAGTGAAGATGAAACCATAGTGGATAGGTGAGAGGGAGAGAGTGAGCGTAGATTACGCCGAAAGCTAATCTGTGTAGGAGTGTGTTGTGTCAGGAGTCAGTATGAGGTTAAGGGTGATGAGAAAGTGGTCTGAGGTGTGTAATGGAGTAACTAAAGTGTTGTCCGTGGAGCAGTAGCGTGTGTAGACAAGGTCTAATTGGTTACTTGATTTGTGAGTAGCCATAATAGATACTAACTTAAGGTCAAATGAAGTCAGTAGAGAGGTGAAGTCTGTGGCTAGTTGTTTATCAAGATGGATGTTGAAGTCACCAAGCAGAATCAGAGGAGTGTCATCCTCAGGGAAGCTAGAAAGTAACACATCTAAAAATGGTGAATAAAGAATAAAGTTCCGGGCTTTAGGCACATCAGATCTATATTCATCAGCCTGATAGCCTGAGAGAAGAAGCTGTCCCTCACACTGTAAATTCTAACAAGTTCAGTTTACTTAAAAAATAATTGGAAACCGATTGCCTTATTTTTGAAAAGCAATCTTAAAGGGAAAACTGAAGTTAATTAAATATTCAGATAAAATTAAAGAAAGCTAACACCTTTCCAAGCACAGTAAATTCTAACAAGTTTAGTTTACTTAAAAAAAGTTTGGAAACCGATTGCCTTATTTTTGCAAAGCAAACTTAAAGGGAAAACTAAAGTTAATTTAATATTCAGATAAAAGTAAAGAAAGCTGACACCTCCCAAGTGAATTAATTAATACATATCAAGACAGTTTAATGCCAATTCTAGTTAACATACTCTAGATATTTACTAATCTTACTTAAGATTTAATCGTAAGAATCCTTCAGTTGTTCCATTCAACTAACAGTGGTATATTGTTATGCAAATATCTTCAATACTATTATACTCAACATTTTTTTAATCTGTCATTTTCAGCTATGGCAACTTAAAAAACTATGTGCAATCGATTTCCAGGTGTTCTTCAAGTAAAGTGAACATATTTTTAGTAGTTCACCTAGTGTGAATGCACTTAACACTTAATTAAGTAAGCTTAATTGCATCAAGTTGTGCTTTCTTAAACCATTCAAATTGTGTTGACATAATTCTATCTGTGAACTGAGGAAGTGTACTCCCAGAATGCATTGCACAACAAATAAATTATTCGCAGGGCGAATAGTAACTACCTTTTATTATATTTGGCTTTATTTGACCATTTTATTTCCTGTCTTTTGTCAGTATAACCCCAATAACGACACCAAATGAACTTTTAAAGGTCTTATTAAGTGTTTTTGTATTATTATTATTATTTTACCATTGTTGTGTTTTGCATGCTGAGTGTTAAAGCCTGTGTGTGACTCAAGCATAGTCAATTGTTAGATATTGTCACAAATATAGATGCATTGTATCAACAAAATTAAAAGTTTGTCTTAAGTGTTAGCAATTAAATGTTAATTGATAATTAATTGGCATTACATTTTTATATATATATGCTTATAAGTATATATATATATATTCTTCGGTTCGGTTGATACCCCAGACCAGCCTCGAGAGGCTGGTTCCCTTAGCATAATATCTCGGCGCATGGTCATGCCTTCCGAATATTTCTCTGTGGGCCCTGCGCACTGTAGAACGGGGCTACAGACTACAGATCAGTATCCCTCCCCCGAAATTCTGAGGGGTGGTCTGGACTGTGGTCGGTCCCGAGCAGGTGGGAGTAATGGGGCAGGAAGTACACTCTCTGCTGGTAAAAGGGGCGATAGAACGTATCCCCCCGCCAGAGGGGGAGTTCGGGTTCTACAGCTGGTACTTCATAGTACCCAAGAAGAATGGGAGTGGCGTCCGATATTAGATCTCAGACATCTGAACCAGTCTCTGAGGAGATTCAGGTTCAATGCTCACTATTCCAGCCATCATGAGTCTGATCTGGTTCGTCACGATAGATCCAAAGGACGCATACTTCCATATCTCCATCCTTCCAGTCACAGGAAGTTCCTAAGGTTAGTATGTCCCTAGGGCTAGTATTGGGAGCATCGTGTTGCCGGAAAACCGTTTCAACAGATGCATCCCTTACTGGCTGGGGCGCGGTCATGGAAGGCCACGGTGTGAGAGGTCCGTGGGGGACCCAGCATTTGTCCTGGCACATCAACTGCCTGGAAATGCTGGCGGTCTTCAAAGCTCTGAGAAGCTTTCTCCCGGACCTCCGCAGCCACCATGTCCTGATACGATCCGACAACACTGCCGTGGTATCGTATCTGAATAGTCAGGGGGTCTGAGATCGCGCCCTCTGTGCAGACTGGCACATCAGGTCCTCCTGTGGTCCCAGGGGTAACTGTCGTCACTCAGGGCGGTTTACATCCCCAGGGACCAAAATCAGGGAGCAGACATCCTGTCGAGGTAGGGGCTAAGGCCCGGGGAGTGGCGTCTCCATCCCGAGGTGGTGGAGGCCATATGCAAGAGGTTTGGCCCAGTGGAAGTGGATCTGTTTGCGTCTCGAAAGACATCCCACTGTCCACTGTGGTTCTCCTTCAGGCATCCGGCTCTGTTGGGCTTGGATGCCATGTCACAGACGTGGCTGAGGCTGCGTCTGTATGCATTTCCCCCGATTGCCCTACTCCCGGGAGTTCTGGAGCGTGTCCGCCGCGAAGGCGCCCGCCTGCTTTTGGTAGCACCCCGGTGGCCGTCCAGAGTATGGTTCTCCGACATCACAGACCTGCTAGACGACCTTCCATGGCAGATTCCTCTGAGGAGGGACCTGCTGACTCAGGCAGGGGGCACGATATTCCACCCCCAGCCGGAGTTATGAAACCTATGGGTCTGGCCCCTGAGGGGGCACAGCTCATAGAGGAGGGTCTGTCAGCGGGCGTCATTGAGACCCTGCTCAGCTCCAGAGCTCCTTTCACCAGGAGGCTGTACAACCTAATGTGGAATGTGTTTTCCACTTGGTGTAGAGAACCTGAGGTGAACCCAGTGAACTGCGCAGTGGCTTCAGTGCTGGAGTTTCTCCAAGACCGTTTCTCCGCCGGGCTTACCCCGTCCACACTTAAGGTGTATGTGGCAGCCATTGCGGCTTTCCACACACCTATAGATGAGGGACCACTGGGAAGGCACCCTTTGGTTGTACGGTTCCTCCGAGGGGCGCAGAGGATGAGGGCCTGTGGCTCATTCCAGGGTTCCAACATGGGACCAGGGAGTAGTGCTCGAAGGGTTGGCTGAGGCCCCCTTTGAGCCGCTGAAACTGGCCAAGGCCAAGAACCTCACGCTTAAGGTGGCCTTTCTCCTTGCCATCACTTCTCTGAGGAGAGTGGAGGACCTCCACGCCAAATTGCTTGGAGTTTGCCCCAGGCAGAGTTAAGGCCATCTTGAGACTGACTTGGGTTACGTACCCAAGGTATCATCTAACACGGTACAGTAACTGGATTGTCCAGGCAATAGCCACGGCCTGTCAGTTGCGCAACTTGCCTTCACCTATAGCCGTGAGGGCTCATTCTACCAGGGGCATGGCCTCTTCGGTAGCCCTCCTTTTGGGAGCCTC
Organism: Pseudorasbora parva; assembly: GCF_024679245.1. Taxonomy (NCBI): domain Eukaryota; kingdom Metazoa; phylum Chordata; class Actinopteri; order Cypriniformes; family Gobionidae; genus Pseudorasbora; species Pseudorasbora parva. The sequence continues at coordinate 35,154,050 of NC_090185.1, read as the reverse complement.
TTTGCAGGAAGGCCACCCCGCACACCTTCATTAGGCATTACAGTCTGCACCTCCCGGTGACGCCAGGTGCCAGCTCGAGTGATCGCGGCCGGCTTGCGGTGCAAACAGTGCCATGTACCAGCTGATTTGATGCGATGATAAAATTAAATGACTTGTAGCGTCTGCAATATCTCACGACCTCCCGAGTGTCCGAATTTGCACAGTGTATGCCCGCCTTAAGAAGAACGATGACTGCAGAAGTGGAGGAAATGTCTATTAAAAGTCTATTAAGAATTGCCCCGCCTCAACCTTTTGTCCGCCCACCTGTTTTTTTTGTTTATTTTTTGCTTTTTTTTTTTGCTTTGGCAAAATGTTACTCAAGTATTGTTTACTTGGGTTTTCTGAGTAACAAATGCATTAGCATGCAAATAGTTCAGATTACTTTTTTTTCTTAAAGTAAGTTCAACATTAAGTTTACTTAATTAAGTTAATTAAAAAGTCTAAGTAAGAATAACTATTGGCCTTTACAGTGTGGTGTTGGTTTAGCCGCGGTAAATATATATATATAAAAAAAACTTAGTTCGAAAATGAAGCAGATTTTTTAAATCTTAAAAGTGTTTGATAAAAACGTTTGAACTTGACAAACGTGAGTCAGAGGACAGGGTCAGCATGAAAATAATAAGGATTCATTTTAAATAGCTGTGCATTTCCATATCTCTGAGATGAGATCTTTTTCTGAGTATTCGATGCTGAATCATAATAACTGGGTTATTATCACATGGGTCACAGGATTGTGATCTGAACCTTTGTGATCTGTATAAAGGAGGGAAGTGAGGTGTTAGATCATTGAACAGGATCATCATGTCATCATGAGGTCTTTGGTTTTCCTTGTGTTTCCCAGCACAGTATGTAAGTACAATGGTTAGCACAAACTGAGAATTTGCACTTTATCAGTCTCCTGTATTGTAATATCATGGTTTTCAAATGGTGGGTTACTGGTTTGTTTGGATAGGATCTTGTGCATCAGGGAAACTATTATTTAGCACAGATACTTTTGGGTCATTGATGTACGAGTGCTCGAGGAAGCAAGATGGTTTAAAACAAATTTTATTCCATTTTCGAAAAAAGTTTCAATTTAAGTTTAAAATGTAATTTGGTGTAGCCATTGAGTAAAAAACAATATAATGTTTTTGAGTATTCAAATATAATAATTTCTTTTCAAAGTAGTAAGTAATATTTTTGTAATAGGCCTATTAGTAATATTTGTTTGTAAAAAGTAGCCTATATATTTTGATAAATATCATGCATTATTAATTTATAAATGTTACATTTTTGGGGAGTTGCTACATTACTAATCTTGCTAATATATTATTATTATTATTATTATTATTATTATTATTATTATTATTATTATTATTATTATTATTATTATTATTATTATTATTATTATTATTATTATTCATAGAGCTGGAAAAATAAATAAAAGCATAATAAACAGAAATATGTAAGTTCGGAGTCACACCTGATGTAAAACCTGAGAAATAATACTTGAGAACTGCGATGAAGTTAAACTATACTCATTAAATTTCTAACTACTGTGCAATAATTAACAATGTCAGACAATGACTACAGAATTTCTATGTATGTAGCTGCTGAAAAGTCTATCAAGATTGTTGGAGGATATGAATACAAGCCTCATTCCCAGCCCTGGATGGTGTCTCTGCAAACGACTTCTCACCAATGTGGTGGATGCCTGATCAATCAGAACTGGGTTGTGTCAGTGGCCCACTGCTACAACTCGTAAGTGTTGTCAATGTCTAAGCGTAAAACAGTCAACCAAAGAATGAGTTTAGGTCAGGGCAGCTCATCTGTATGGGCAAAATATGAATCCACTTTAAAATATAGAACTGAATCTATGTTCACCATTATTCAACAAAACTTTTTTCTTAAAACATTCAAAATAATGTGTTCAGCTGTATGACTAGCAGTTAGGTCTAATACAAATGTATGATGTATTGTCATTATTTAGCTTTATGGTGTTAGCACAAAATTACTTTTTTTTTTTTTTTGTTGAGAAATAATAAAGTGTTATTATTAGTGTTTTTCTTTTTTCTTGATTTAAAAAAAAATATGATAACAAGACATGTACAAACTGAAAAGCAAATTTTAAATGTCCTCACCTTCAGGTCATCAAAGATGTAGATGACTTTGTTTCTTTATCAGAACAGATTTAATGAAATTTAGCATTAAATAACGTGTTCATCAATGGATCCTCTTCAGTGAATGAGTGCACTCTCAGAAAAAAAGGTATAGTTACAATTTTGTTTCTTGTTCCTTTAAAGGTACATAATTGGTCCTTAGGGTACATTCCATTGTTTTCCTTTACTTAGAGCAAGGGTAGGCAAGTTCAATCCAAGTGAGCCACTGTCCTGCAGAGTTTGGCTCCAACCCTGAAAGATGTCTAAGCTCTTATTGAGAATTAACAGGTTTAGATGTTGATGTTTTATTGAAAATGTTTCCTTTAGTTGGGCAGTTTCACTCTTTTGGTGATTTTTTTGGTTTTTGTTACAGTGTTAACAAAATACATAATCTGTAATAATAATAATAATAATAATAATAATAATAATAATAATAATAATAATAATAATAATAATAATAATAATAATAATAATAATAATAATAATTGTCATAAAGAAAAAATTAGTTTGACTAAAAAATTCCACTGACTAAAAATGTTAATAAATAATATTCACCAACAATGTTTTCTTGCTACAAGTAGGGCATTCTGAGTTTTGATTTTCAAACACATTCTAACATTTTCAGCCGTTCTCTAGGCCCGAACTTGTCTACCCCTGACTACAAAAATATCCTCTTAACTACCCCAGTGACGGCCACTTTGACCTTTAAAAAGGTATCATTTTATAATTTTGTACTCTTTTTTTTAAGAGTGTGCCATCAGAATGAGAGTCCAAACCGCTGATAAAAACATCACAATAATCCACAAGTTATCCACATGACTCAAGTCCATCAATTTACATAATTTGGAGTGAAAAACTGTAAAAGTTATAAGAAAAAAATCCATCATTAAAGCATTACAGCATTTTAAATGGTTGCCTCTGGCCAAAATAGCAGTCCGTAATCCATAATGTAAAATCCTGACACATTAGCTCTCCTTATGAGAGTTCATGTCTGATTCATGAGCAATGTGTTCTTTTGAGTTGGATCTTTTCAATGAATTTATTGATCTAGCTCACAAAAATGTATCAGAAATATAACACAGCACACTGCAAAAAAGCTTTTGTTACTTAGTATTTTTGTCTTGTTTCCAATCAGAATATCTACAAATTCTTAAATCAAGATGCAAAAAATAGATAAGTATAAACTAGATAAGTAAGATATCTAGATATCTAAGATATTTTTTCTTGTTTTCTGGAAAATAAAATCAAAATGAAGTGAGTTTCTGCTTAAAATAAGTATAATTATCTGCCAATGGACTAAGAAAAATAATTTTGTTTCTGATTGAAATTTGTTTCTTGTTTCTGTCCAAAACAGAAATAATGTTATTACCCCAATTGTCAGATAATCCACATTTAGATTTTATTTATTTTTTCTGAAAAAAGAAAAAATATATATCATATGTCATCTAGTAAAAGCATTTTGAATTGTTAGATATTTGGACTGGAAACATTTTTGTTAGTTTAACTTAAAAAAGTAAGTAACCTGGTTGCCTTAAAATTTTGAGTTTATTGAAATTAAAAATTTGAGTTGATACAATGAAGGAAATTTGTTTAATAAATAGAAACTCAAAATATTTTTGTATCTGAACCACAAAAAAATGTGATAAATCATTAAAATAGCACTATTTGGCATGTTTCACAGCATTATCAGAAGTAAAACACACACAATTACCCAATATGCTTAAAAAATCTTTTAATACTATTTTAATAAAGGTTGTCAAATTTCAAAAAATGTTCATTGTATTAACTCAAAATTTCAATTTCAATGAGCAACCAGGTAACTTTTTTTCTAAATAATTTTTTTACAGTGTAAGTAAGAAAAGCATTTTTTGCAGTGAAAATCATACATATGATTTTCTGTTGAAATAATTTTCTAATTTCTTTTTAGCCGCTGATTCTGATAAGCTGCAGTGTCTGAACCTTCCCATCATCTCTGATCGTGACTGTAACATTTCCTACCCTGGCCTAATCACTGGCTCCATGTTCTGCGCTGGATACATGGAGGGAGGAAAGGGCGTTTGCCAGGTAGCAGATGACACATACATATGCCTTTTAATGCATTTAATCAAAGACAGATATTGTTCCTGTAAAAAATATCCTCCTTCTTGACCTACTCAGGGTGACTCCGGTGGTTCTATGGTGTGTAATGGTGAACTACAAGGTATTGTGTCAGCGGGTGGGCATTGTGCTGCAAAAGATCAGCCTGGTGTCTTTACTAAGGTATGATGACGAACAGCTGTACATCTCCCCAATAGCACATGTACATCATGTACTGTCAGTAGGACCTTTTTTAAAGGTCTAATGATTTTGCAGTCTGATGAGGTCCAATGGGGTCTGAAGTAATCCAATACAATCTGAGTTGTATTGGTCTGTCAGAGCCGTTGCGTCTGCATACTGAATTATATCGACGACTGGCTGATTCTAGCGCATACAGAACAGATGGCGGTTCAGCATCGAGATGCTGTTCTCGCACACATGTCGAAATTGGGGCTGAGGCTGAACGCCAAGAAGAGTGTGCTTTCTCCGGCTCAGAGAACCACTTTTCTAGGTGTGAACTGGGACTCGGTAATTATGCGGGCGCAATTATCGCCAACACGCATAACATCGATCCTGGCAGCAGTCAAAGAACCGAAGCTAGACCGGGCCGTCACTGTGAAACAGTTCCAGAAACTGTTAGGTCTCATGGCAGCAGCGTCCAACGTAATACCTTTTGGCCTACTGAACATGAGGCCGCTACAGTGGTGGCTCAAAACAAAAGGGTTCTCCCTGAGGGGAAATCCGCTCCGCACGATCAAAGTCACGCGGCGATGCTTACGTGCTCTGGTCATGTGAAAAAACCCGGGATTTCTGTCGCAGGGTCCCGTGTTGGGGGCTCATGTTCATTGCGTAACGCTAACGACAGACGCCTCTCTCACGGGCTGGGGTGCGACCATGAGTGGCCGTTCATCCCAGGGTCTATAGCAGGAACATCAGCGGCACTGGCACATAAATCGGCTAGAGATGCTCACTGTGTTTCTTGCATTGAAACAGTTTCTGCCCGACCTCAGAGGCCATCATGTGTTAGTCCGGACAGACAACACATCGGTGGTCGCCTATATAAATCACCATGGGGGTCTGAGGTCCCTTCCATTGGACAAATTGGCACGTTGGATCCTCCTGTGGGCCCAGGGGAAATTGCTGTCCATCAGAGCGGTATATATCCCAGGAGTCCTAAATCAGGAAGCGGACATCCTGTCAAGGCAGGGGCCGAGGCCCGGGGAGTGGAGGCTCAACCCCGAGGTGGTGGAGCTCCTATGGAAGAAATATGGGAAAGCAGAGATAGACCTATTTGCTTCGGCAGAGAATTCACACTGTCCTCAGTGGTTCTCTCTGTCCCATCCAGCCCCGCTGGGGTTGGATGCCATGGTACAGGAGTGGCCGAGGCTGCCCCTGTACGCCTTCCCCCCGATTGTCTTGCTTCCAGGAGTTCTGGAGAGGGTACGCCGGGACGGGGCCCAGGTACTTCTAGTGGCTCCGTACTGGCCGACCAGAATATGGTTCTCGGACCTAATATCTCTCCTGGACGGCTCTCCATTGGAGATTCCGACCAGGAGGGATCTACTCTCTCAGGCTGGTGGGAGATTCCTGCACCCATGCCCAGAGTTGTGGAAACTGTGGGCCTGGCCTCTGAGGGGGCCAGGCTCATAGAGGAAGGTCTCTCGGCCGAGGTCGTTGAGACCATCCTTCACTCCAGAGCTCCGTCCACGAGGAAGCTGTACACTTTGAAATGGAAACTTTTCTCAGCATGGTGCAGAGAACGCCAGTGGGACCCAGTTAACTGCCCGGTTGGTACAGTGCTGGAGTTCCTGCAGGCAAGGTTCTCAGCAGGGTTGACCCCCTCCACAATAAAGGTGTACGTGGCAGCACTGGCTGCCTTCCACGTCCCTTTGGGTGGAGTGTCTTTGGGAAGACACCCTCTTATTACACGTTTCCTCCGTGGTACCCTAAGGTTGAGGCCGGTTATGCACTCAAGGGTCCCGGCATGGGACTTGGCCATTGTTTTGCGGGGCTTATCTGAGCCTCCGTTTGAACCCTTAGAGGAGGTGTCAGAGAAGTTCCTCACCCTAAAAACCATCTTTCTTTTGGCCATTTCATCTCTCAAAAGAATAGGAGACATTCAGTCCCTGTCGGTAGGGCCCCCATGCCTAGAGTTTGCGCCTGGTATGGTAAAGGCTTTTCTGCATCCTATACCAGCCTACATCCCCAAGGTTCCTACGAGCCCACGGGGCCCCATTACTCTTCAAGCCTTCTGTCCTCCTCCTTTCATGACGTCAGACCAGGAAAGATTGAATCTGCTGTGCCCTGTTAGGGCGTTAGATACGTATGTCCACAGAGCTGCCCTGTGGAGAAAGACCGATAAGTTGTTCGTCTGTTTCGGAGCCCAGAAAAAGGGGGCTCCAGTATCTAAGCAGAGAATGAGCAAGTGGGTGGTCGAGGCCATCTCACTTGTTAATGAGGCGGTCGGGCAGCCGTCTCCACTGGCTGTCCAGGCGCACTCTAGCAGGGGTATGGCTGCTTCTAAAGCACTTTTGTCGGGGGCTTCCCTCCAAGACATATGTAATGCGGCAGGCTGGTCGTCGCCGCTGACCTTCGTCAGAATCTACGAGTTAGATTTGGCATCTACAGTTGGGGCGCAGGTACTCTCGTAATCGTGTGCGCTTCGGCTTCACACATACGAGGCACTTGGTCGATGTGGGTATAAGTGTTCTCACAGCGTTTCGACGCAGCGTCTCGTTCCCCGAAAGGGAACGTCTCGGTTGCGTATGTAACCCTAGTTCCCTGAGGGAACGAGACGCTGCGTCGCCCTGCCATACTCCCGGCGTGCCCGTGATCACTAACTTCAGGCTTTATCAGAAGCTAGTTCCTGTTTGTTTTCACGGACGCTTTATAGCTTCCGGTCGATGACGTCATCACGCCGACGATCGATCGATCTTCCGATGGAATGGTTCTACACGCGCTTCACGACGCATTAACGCAGAGGCGTTCTCACAGCGTTTCGACGCAGCGTCTCGTTCCCTCAGGGAACTAGGGTTACATACGTAACCGAGACATTTTCATGGTAACGCAACCTCTGATATCAAAACGGTTTTCACAAGATGAATTTTGAGTTTGCAAGCTTTCGAATGATAACCTAATTTATGATGATTACTAAAATATAAGATATGGGAAAAAAGGCCATCAAAAAAAAAGTAAAGTGTTAAACTTTCAGACAAGGCTTTGTCAAACCAACATCAAACTATCTCACTTTAAACTTATTCCAAAGTTGAATTTGGTCTGGACATAAAATCACATAAATCTGTATATAGTGACTACACCCATCTATAATGGAAATGTTTGAAAATTATTCAATGATTTTGATATATTTGTGTTGTAAATGTCAAGGTGTTATATGCTCCATAAAAGAAGAAAAAGTCTAATTAAAAGGCTTATTATCTTATGAAATCTGCCGTAATATGTGTTTATTCAAAATATAATACTCTGTATAATCTCTCTCATTCTCCACAAGGTCTGCCTATTCAACACCTGGATTACTGAGACTATAGACAAATACCAAAACTGATTCCAGCTTAATTCTTCAAATAAGGCCACACAATTGAATATTCCTAGTGTGAAACCTATTGTAACAACAACGACTAATGAGTTTAATGTCTCGGGGAATAATTAACTCAAAAGGGATTTAATATTCAATATTCATGAATTTATGAATATTATTTGCCAGTCATTCATTACGTATTAAAATTTTCCGATAGGGAAAATTGTTTAATTAAATACAAGTAACCCTTTATGAAATTGCTTGAAATTATCCTACTAAGTTTGTCCTGCAAATTAGTTATAGACTTTTCAAATCAATTCTCAATAAGGGATTACTGCTTTACGAGCGCATAAGAAACATTAACTTTACTGATCAGGACAAGTTCAATATTTCAAATGGTCATACAGTTTACTTTACTAACATAGTAGCATAAGCAGTTAGGTAACGTTAGATCGCAAGTTTCATTGACTTTGTGTATGTGGCAGAATAACAGATTCAACTCATGAAATGTCTTTTGGAGGTTTAATAAACACAGACTAAAAATAACACTACAATTCACACAGAAAGTACACACTAAATATGCATCAAGATAGTAGAAATATAGATATTAACGAAATAATACATAAAATAGAATAATGAATAGACTGAAATTAGAGGGAGATAAAAGAGAGAGAGAAAGAGAGAGAGATGGTACAAAGCATTAGAGGTAAGGAGCAGCTTTCCTTCAGTTCATCAAATACGACCTTCACGAAGTTAACTTGTCCCAACGGGAAAATAACACACCCTCTTTACAGCAGTAAGAATAAGAATACTTGCATTCTTTTTTTGGTTTCGTTTTGGCTTCTCGCTTGTGTGCGTATGTTCCTGCGTGTTCGGTGGCTTTCTCCGAGGTCGGGAGGGGAGCAGCTTTTCTCTAGCGGCGCTCCGTGTTGTTGAAGATCGGATTGTAGAAGAGAAGATTTTTGGAAGAGATGAGGCCTGCTTGGAGGGCCTGCATTGGTGGCATGGCTTAAGTGCCAGCCCCCGTGGGTGTTGGCTCCCACAGGGAGAGAGTTGGAGAGGTAAGAGCCAGAGAGTAAGAGTGGAGTAAGAGCGAGGGAGGGCATCCGAGGTCCTCCTTTTATGGTCTGGTCGTAGTCCCACCCTCCAGGGTTAGACTTAACCAATGAGATTGTTGGGATTTCCAGGCGGGAAATTCCTCAGAAGATTTTATAGCCCTTTGTTTGAAAGTTCGCCTCAGTGGGTCTCTGAGTCTTCATACTATAATTAATGCAACAAACACACACTGCATTTTCTGAATAAGTGATATACATGGAAGTGTAAGTCGTGAAGTGAGCATTGATTTGATAGGAGACATGACATATATGAGGTTATCTGAACTAGTACTTTGTTAAGACAAAGACAAAAAGATGCAAAATACCATACAGAATAAACATTTTACAAGACAGTTATGTGTTTACATATAATGTCCTGGGGTGCATGTTCATTTATAGATGGTTTTTCTATAATTTGAGGCAAAAGCTCTGTGTCTTAAACTCTTTGTGTATAAGACACTCTTCCTGCACTTTCTGTGGCCAAATTCTTTTGAGCCATAAAACATCTTATCAGATGGTTTCCAGGGTAACGAAGAGTCCTTCTCTGTTGTGTTGGGGGAAGGTCTGACACTCAGCACAACTTTCAAAACATATTTGTTAAATGTAACTGGCGATTGTGTGTTTGATTCGCCTGAGTCGCTACACTATCAACAGTTTATATCGTTTTAATGTGCAAATAAAATCAATTCAATTATGTTCATGAGTCTTCCTTTGTCTATTGAATACTTAAAACCTACTGAATCACACTGAATCTTATTGAATCTGCTTGACCAAATGAACTTGGATATAAACTATATGCATGGTTTTAATGTCAGAAAAGATTAACTAACCACTAAGAGCATCCGGATTGGATGGATTGCCAAACTAAAATCAAAATAAACACCTCTACATGTGTGTATGAGAAGCGCTTTAATAAATAAAATATATAAAATATTTTATAATATATAATATGTCGTTTACAGTTCCCTTGCTACTGCAAAAGTGTTTTACAAATACAATTTCACAGGAGCCAAATACAGACAAATGTATAATACGTGTAACAATAACAAGTCTCTGGGAATAATTTATTTAAATGGGACTCATATTCATGAGTCTATAATGTGACTCGCTGGTTGTACATTAGTTATTAACTTTACAACGGGACTTTTAATCCTGTTATTATCAAACTCGATTTCAGTCATCCAGATTTTCCTCTCGTCTAGCAAGTGGAAAATGGGATTTCTTCATCGAGTATCAATATTACAAACTCGAAGAAATATTAATTTGTTTGATCAGGACAAATAATACTTCATAAATTTGTACAATTTGTATTACTGAAATAGTAACACAAAAATCAAGCTTAATTTGTAGCTAAGATCTTACGTCATCAGTGACTTCAAATCCATGAGCAAGGCATTCACTTCAATGTAATTATTGGATTTTAATAATCAACTAAAGTATACAAAACTTCGATTTCACACAGGGTAAAACATGTATATATATGTGGGTAACAAAAAAAACATGCAATGAAAAATCAAAACTTAACGAATAATACAAAATAAAGATAGAGAGAGATTGAGAGAGTTTGAGGGAGAGAGAGTTTGAGGTTGAGAGAGAAAGAGGGTGAGAGAAGGAGAGAGACTGAGGGTGAGAGAGGGAGAGATTTTGAGAGAGAGAGAGATAGACACAGCTTTAGCCACGCAGTTCTTTTCAAGAGGCCCCAGTTAAATTATATTCAATAAATGAGAGAGGAATTATCAAGACAACCTTTAAACGCAGTTTGATTGCGAAATAGGATACTTGCATTTAAGTTTTAGGTGTGTAGGTCTGTTGCAGTTTCTTAAGGGTCTCTTCAAGGCAATGAAGCTTGGATGGAGTTCTTGGAGGAGTTTTCCGGGCGTGATTGCTGGTCGTGTCTTTTGGGCAGGTTTGCTCGTATCTCCTTGCCCGCTCTCGTGCTCAATCGTTCATCTCTTCAGAGTGGCGGAAAAGTGCCATCTCTTCATCCCATCTCTCAAGTTGGAAGCGCGGAAGCGCGGGTCTCTCTTTGGCGGAAGGTGCTTGCAAAGAATCATTGTGGGTCTAGGTTTTATAGATGAGATAGGCTCCCCACTTCCTCATGACTCAAACAAAAATGGGTGATGTATTTTGAGCCCATTTTTCTTTCTTTTCCCGGAAAGTGTATAGTTTCATATTGATGCCATTTGTCGCATATTTAAATACCGAATTCGTTGGCGTAGGGCGTTTGCGATTTTAACGATACCATGCATGATAGTATTGACATTCAAGAAGGCAGAGATACAGAATTTACAGTTACTAGCCTACAAAATTTGATTTACAGGCAGTAAAAATCCTAGCTAGTTCAAATACATCATATAAAGACATTACATCAATAAAAATACATATATTTGGTACATTGAAGAGGTAATTTAATCTAAAAGTCCATATATTGCTGATCTGTGTGTTCTCAGAGCAGTTTCTCTGTGTATGTGTGTGGGTATGGGTCAGAGGTCGAAAGCAGGGGGGTTGTTTGGATGACGTGTATGCTGCAGCAAAAAGCCCTGAGGTATCCAGGACTTCAACACACAAAATCCTTTCTTTGGGGATTATAATGTGGCGCCTCATCTGTTAATTAGTAGTATAGTTGCCATACAAGGGACTTCTGTAGGGTGATTACATCATCCCAGGCTAGATAGATAGATAGATAGATAGATAGATAGATAGATAGATAGATAGATAGATAGATAGATAGATAGATAGATAGATAGATAGATAGATAGATAGATAGATAGATAGATAGATAGATAGATAGATAGATAGATAGATAGATAGATAGATAGATAGATAGATAGATTGTTTATTTAGGCACACGACAATGCCGGTGGACAACATGTAACAATACAAGATACAGTGGGTACATGACCATGCGTGTGTGAGAGAAAAAACTAAACTAAAGAGAAGAGTTCAGAGTCCTGATATAGGGAAAAAGCTGTTTGTGAAGCATTTGGTCTTAGTAGATATTGACCTGTGGCGCCTCCCTGAAGGAAGGAGCTGAAAAAGGTGGTTCGCTGGATGTGAGGTGTCAAAGATAATTTTATTTGCCCGCTTTACAATCTGATATCTGTAGAGGGAATCGACTGAAGGCAGTGGTTTCCCTATGATCTTGGATGCTTTGTTGAAAGGCTACGTGATTATCGGACATCTGGTCATTCGGTCATATGGTTAATTATTAACTCCCCAGATAGTAGACAAACAGTGAATCAGCGTTGAATCAATGTTAATGCATCAACTAAAATATCATTGAATCAATGTTGAGATTTAACATTGATTTTTCATCAGGTTTGCACCCTGAAATAATGTTATTTCAACGATGAAAAATAGATCAAGATGGGCTTAAAATCAATAGTTTTTCAACTAAAATTAAACCACTTATTTAAGTGAATCAAGGTTGAATCATTGTTAATGCATCAATCAAAATATCATTGAACCAGTATTGAAATATAACATTGATTTTTCATCAGGTTTGCACCGTGAAATAATGTTATTTCAACAATGAAAAATAAATCAATCTTGCTTTATGTACAGCAGGATTCTATGCCAGTTAATTTGTCTCTTTATTTTATTCATTTTAATGAGAGACCATGTGTGGCTGCAATCGATATGATTTTGAATCAAAAAGTCACTCAAAGTAAACAACATCCTTCAGTTTACATGCAAATGTATTTATTTATGCCCCCACAGTTACAACAGGAAATCTCACATTGACTTAAAAGAATTACATCTGAATGTATGACACAAATGGGAAGAGCCTGGAAAAACATGACCACTTGCATCTGCAAAATGGAAGTAAATACAAACGGAAACTTGCCGATAAATACAGAAATGAGACAGTACGACTGAAAGAAAGAAGATAAAAGAAAGAATGAAATACTCCAAACTCAGGGGGTTCCTCCATGAGCAATGCCCCGAAGCCTTTCAGGTTGTAATGGAGCCAGTTCTGCACCGTCCCAGCAAAGATAAACTCTGATGCCTCCTTTTTATCAGCATTCACGGCATCTGAAACAACAAGAAGTTAGTAAATATTTGGAAATGTGATTAATTATACATTACAAATATAGCCTACTACAAAATGAAGTGAAACTTGAAATTTTATCAAAATCTTGATATCCCAGTTAAAACGGTAACATTAAATTTAGGACTATTTAATGCATTTTAGTATAGACTTTAAAGGACCTGCAGACACACAATGAATGAATGAGAAAGCAAAGTGAATATATCCGGTGTTTTATCTAATAATATTATTGTATTTAATAGTAAATAAATAAAGTGTGAAAATGAAAAGTAAATGAATAACCAAATAGCTAAATTAAGAAAATAAAAGAGGAGCTGTATAGGCTACATGGTGGTTTGGAAGAGATTTTTTTCCATTTACAACACGAACTGGAGGCACAACTGTTTACTAAATTTCTGTAGTTTGATCTAACTGCCTACAGAACTTAAAGATCTCACTCTTTTCTTTTTTCTTGCTGCATTAAAGATTAAACTGTAATGATGTAATTGTGATCTGCTCTCGTGATGATATCTCACAGCTGAAGCAGAGCTGAACTGATTGTTTTCCCCTCACCGTGCTAACAGGTCAATCAGTTCTAGTTCTGCTTCAGCTGTGAGATACTCTCACGAGTGGCCAACACAATTACTGACAAGCCAGAAATTCATCTAACCTTCCGATCGCCTCTCGTTTATACACTGGACGAATATAGGATGATTCAAAATGATTCATCTGTGCGTGCAACGAGTAAGATACGTTTGTGGATCCGCGCATGCATTTATTGACTTTGTGAGTTGATCCTATATGGTCTCAAAATCCAAATGAATCAAATAGGATCGACTCACAAGTCAATGAATGCATGCGCAGCACCATTTCCACAAATGCACATTTTACTCGTTGCATGCACAGATGAATCATCTTAATACAAAAATCATCTCATAAAATAGATGAACACCTCACAACAAACGACACACGAAAAAAAAAAGAAAAAAAAAAAGAGTTGCACGAGTCAAAATTTGGACACAATTCACGGTGTATATGCCAATCTTAAAAAGATGAATACAAATATGATATGGTTTGGTGAAAAACAAACTGAAACTCAATGTATTAATATTATCCTCTGGCCCTTGGTTATGTAATTTACGAGGGCGTTCATGTGACTATTATTAACATTGCAGTTCACTCTGACTCGCTCAGGAGAAGCACACAAGTTGTAAAACATAAAGATGAATAAAAACACTAAATTAAAATTGAGATGCATTTTATAAATATATTTTTGTAGGCCTACTTACCTCTAAAAAACACGGTCGTTGTCCTGTCTCTTTTTCGCGTTTGATGTCTGTTCGGTTCAGCTGCGCTTGCTTTCATCTGATTGGTGGTTGTCTTGAAGGTGCATTACCGCCACCTACTGGATTGGATTGTGGCATTCGATAGGGACAAATATTCTAAATTCATTATTAACTCTGTATTCTTCAGATAAATAATGAAATGCATGTACATTCTACATAATTTAAATAATAATAATAATAGCCTACAATTTTATTTATTTAAAAACTGATTGACTAAATTTATGGTAGAAGTTCTTTGTTTTTAAAAAAAAATTATTTTTTTTTTTATTATAATAAAATGAAACACAGAATGACAACCTTACATGCCAGGCGGCAGGAAAATAATATACCTTTTAAAAAGATTCATAGTTTTATATAATGTGACAGATAGATTAACCGTAAGCCTCACCAGTGGAGAAATAAGCTGACCAAACATCAGCATTGATTCAATGTTTGTCTTTTCAACACTGAAAAGCATGGAATTATCAACATTGATCCAATATTATTTAGCAGTGAATTTTCAACATTGGTCAAATATGGTTTTAGCATTGAATTTTCAACATTGATCCAATATCACTTAGCATTGAAATTTCAACCTCAACCAAAATGATGATTCTGATGGAATTTCAACATTGATTCAATGTCATAATGCTATCTGGGTCACTACCATCTCCCATTGTCGCTACATAAGAGTTAAGAACCCAACAAATGGAAACACTGAGCAACATTATGGTGACTTCAAATGAAACACATTAGATTTAAACCTCTGTTAATTATCAATAAGAGCGTCTATATTCGTCTGACAGATATAGAGTCAATCTGGTTAGTAATGAATGAAGCTGGCAATATTACTATGTGGGTACCTTTATATTTTTGTATTTTAAAACCCTTTTTGCTTTAAATAAAAATGTGTAATTGTGTGATTCATCTTGTAGCTTATTTGCTTGGTTCATGGCTTGTATACTTCATGAAGCATTTTTAAAAATCCCTATGGGGAAAAAAGAATGGAAAACACTTCCAGAACCAGCTCCACTGCATGATGTACATCTGAGTGAATGAGATGATGGTAAGTTAGTGCGGATAGGTCATAAAAAGTGCACTTTAACACAGCCTAGGAAAGTGACTAGGAATGAGGAAGGTGCTTTACAGACACGCCTATTTTACACACATCGCTCAAACACAGAAGCAGGAAACTATTTCAACGCCTCAGTTCAGGGAAACCAAAACTAAAGTATTGTTAAGCTTTTGTTTCTTTGTCTTCATGCAGTAAAATGGCAGAAGCCAGAATTTCTCAGGATGAGTTCACGTGTCCAGTGTGTCTGGATCTCTTAATGGATCCAGTAACCATCCATTGTGGACACAGTTACTGTAAGATCTGTATTACAGACTTCTGGGATCAGCAGGATGAGAAGAGAGTCTACAGCTGCCCTCAGTGCAGACAGAACTTCAGTCCAAGACCTGCTTTAGGTAAAAACACCATTCTGGCTGAACTGGTGGAGAAACTGAAGAAGACTAAACTTCCTGCTGACTGTTATGCTGGAGCATAACATGAAGTTCATGAAGTTCAATGAATTCACTGTGAGAATTACCCTGGTCTGAACCGCGTCTACTACCGTCTTCCTCCATGTTTGTTTATGTATTGCAGCGTGCATGGGCATGCCGTGGCGTGAGGTGCATCTTGATGTAAAATTCTGCCGTAAACGCCTTATCATGGCGTAAGCGATAGAGCCTAATATAAAACGATAGACATTTTCTATCGTCCAGACGATATATTTCGTCATATCGCCCAGCCCTATGAGTGAGTGAGTGTGTGAGTGAGTGAGTGAGTGAGTGAGTGAGTGAGTGTGTGAGTGAGTGAGTGAGTGAGTGTGTGAGTGAGTGAGTGAGTGAGTGAGTGAGTGAGTGAGTGAGTGAGTGAGTGTGTGTGTGATTGAGTGAGTGGGTGAGTGTGTGAGTGCGTGAGTGTGTGAGTGAGTGAGTGAGTGAGTGAGTGAGTGAGTGAGTGAGTGTGAGTGAGTGAGTGAGTGAGTGAGTGAGTGAGTGAGTGAGTGAGTGAGTGAGTGTGTGAGTGAGTGAGTGAGTGAGTGTGTGAGTGAGTGAGTGAGAGAGTGTGTGAGTGTGTGTGTGTAGAGTGAGTGTGTGAGTGAGTGAGTGAGTGAGTGAGTGAGTGAATGTGAGTGTGTGAGTGAGTGAGTGAGTGTGTGAGTGAGTGTGTGTGTGAGTGAGTGAGTGAGTGAGTGAGTGAGTGAGTGAGTGAGTGAGTGAGTGAGTGAGTGAGTGAGTGAGTACGTTTACATGGACAACAATGCTCCGATATTAATCTGATTAAGACAATACGATTTCTAATGACCTTAATCCGATTAAAGTCATAATCGAACTTAACGCAAATCAGATTAAGAAACGTGGAGTATGCCTATTTTAGTCTCATTATCGGAGAGCATTACAGACATGTACAAACCTTTATTTAACAATTACCGGTGTGTTGGAGATTTCGCCGCATTTTGTGACAGCACACATAACGTTACGCACACACTAGTGCAAAGGGGAGGGCTTTGAGGATTCAAGCCCTGCCCTTTTTGAAAATTAATCAAAAGTGCCCCTTTCAACAATTATCAATAATATTGTGGCCAATAAAACAGTAGATTAACTATAATTAATATAACGTGTACGAAACAACAAATGGCGGAAAAGTTCAGTTTATCTTTTACGTATCTGTAAGTCTGAAATGTCGTTGCCATAATGCGCTGCTATGGGCGGTGTGTGTTTTGCTTGACTGTTCATTATGAACACTGCGTCCTCTATACTTTTTATTTTTGTTCTAATTATTATGCTCGTTGTAAAAGTAAAATACAATAAGTTTGTATCTGTAATCGCGAACCAGATGGGTCATTCAGTGAACGCTGTGGCTCGACGGCAGGAAAAACAATCCAAACAGTCACAATTTTTAAACTTCTTTCATCATTAATCAGAGCTATTATTCTAAATGTAGGCTGTCAAGAAGGAGCAAAGAGGGGCAGAGTCCCTTCATAAATACTGAAAGAGACTAGATATTACAAAAATAAAATAATGTGAATGTATATAAAACATAAAAACAAGTGATTTTTATGCTTTTTAATGAAAGTAACACTGTCCAACAGCAACACCCGCAGTTGAAGTTACAGCGGGTTTCCCGAGCCCATTACATTTTAACAGACCTGCCAAAGTCACGCTATGAGCGTGAACAATTATTCAAAAAGCAAGTCATGTAAACACCTTAATCAGAATATTGTCTTATTCAGAATAAGGTCAATAATTAGATTACTGCTGTCCATGTAAACGTAATCTATGGTGAGTCTATGGTGAGTCACGCCGGGACTGTGCTCCTCCGCAGCGGTTCCTACCAGACCGGTCTGAAATAGTCCCAATATAAACACTTATTATAAGTGCACCATAATGATTCAAGACAAAAACACGGTTTGGAAAATGGATTCATGTTGTACATTATATTATACAATATAAATCGCCCCCTATAGCTGTCAATAGTGCACTATTTGAGGGGACAGTCATTTGTAGTGAAGCCATAGTGGATGTTTTTGAGTGCACTCATTCAATAAAAAAATCCAGTTTTTGGTTCATTTACATGTCTTCAGTCTGCTTTGCGTTCATATTTCATTTGAACGGCATCAGAGTTCGCTTGGAAGCGGCACCAGGGTTCGTATGGCTGCGTTCACACTTATTCAAATGAACCACGCTAACACAGCAATCCCACCAGGGTTCGCTTTAATCCAACCAAACATGCCAAGTGTGAACTTAAGTTCTCTTCGGGAGCTTGAAAGTTACGGGTTATTTTTTATGCCGAAGAAAGAAGCCAGCAGCGTTTGGAATGACATGAGCATGAGTACATTATGACAGAAATAGAATTTTTGAGTGAACTATTCCTTTGACAGAAACCTACTGGTACACTATATAAATGTGCAGTACATCAGTGGCAGAGGTAAAGTGAGAGGTACAAGAGCTCTTGCACATACGCATGATGCCCTGAGAGTCTTGCTACTTGATACTACCAATACTGAAGGAAGACTGATATCTCTACTAAATGAAATGGATCTTATTATTTATTATTATTATTAGGCTAATTATTTTAAAATGCTATTACTTTACTTTTAAAAAATAATAATAATTGTATTTTATAGACAAAATATTTAAGTTTGTTTTAGATATTTCTGGGATTATATGAGATCACATTTTAAGCTGTCATATGCTCATTTTACTGTATGTAGGCAGCCTACTCCAGCCTATGAGGCATGCCACTACTTCACTTCCACTCTTTTGGGTAAATCAAGAAAACAAGTATTCACTGTATTAATGAAACAAAACCACACAATTGTACTAGATATTTGAGAAATTAATGTGGATTATCGGAACCCTCACAAACTGAAACAGTCAACTAGGCTATAGGTTGTGCCCCACTCACCCCTAAACTCTTTTGATACGAGCAGAAACAACGGTTCACACAAGAACAATATCTTTAAAGACAACTATAAAGAACTACAGGTCCTTCTCAAAAAATTAGCATATTGTGATCAAGTTCATTATTTTCCATAATGTAATGATAAAAATTAAACTTTCATATATTTTAGATTCATTGCACACCAACTGAAATATTTCAGGTCTTTTATTGTTTTAATACTGATGATTTTGGCATACAGCTCATGAAAACCCAAAATTTCTTTCTCAAAAAATTAGCATATAATGAAAAGGTTCTCTAAACGAGCTATTAACCTAATCATCTGAATCAACTAATTAACTCTAAACACCTACAAAAGATTCCTGAGGCTTTTAAAAACTCCCAGCCTGGTTCATTACTCAAAACCGCAATCATGGGTAAGACTGCCGACCTGACTGCTGTCCAGAAGGCCATCATTGACACCCTCAAGCGAGAGGGTAAGAAACAGAAAGAAATTTCTGAACGAATAGGCTGTTCCCAGAGTGCTGTATTAAGGCACCTTGTGTCTTGTGTTAGGCAAAAAGTGTGGCAAATAACGCTGCACAACGAGAAGAGGTGGCCGGACCCTGAGGAAGATTGTGGAGAAGGACCGATTCCAGACCTTGGGGGACCTGCGGAAGCAGTGGACTGAGTTTGGAGTAGAAACATCCAGAGCCACCATGCACAGGTGTGTGCAGGAAATGGGCTACAGGTGCCGCATTCCCCATGTCAAGACACTTTTGGGCTACAGAGAAGCAGCACTGGACTGTTGCTCATTGGTCCAAAGTACTTTTTTCGGATGAAAGCAAATTTTTCAGGTCATTCGGAAATCAAGGTGCCAGAGTCTGGAGGAAGACTGGGGAGAAGGAAATGCCAAAATGCCTGAAGTCCAGTGTCAAGTATCCACAGTCAGTGATGGTCTGGGGTGCCATGTCAGTTGCTGTTGTTGGTCCACTGTGTTTTATCAACGGCAGGGTCAATGCAGCTAGCTATCAGGAGATTTTGGAGCACTTCATGCTTCCATCTGCTGAAAAGCTTTATGGAGATGAAGATTTGGTTTCTCAGCACGACCTGGGACCTGCTCACAGTGCCACTGGTAAATGGTTTACTGACCATGGTATTACTGTGCTCAATTGGCCTGCCAACTCTCCTGACCTGAACCCCATAGAGAATCTGTGGGATATTGTGAAGAGAAAGTTGAGAGACGCATGACCCAACACTCTGGATGAGCTTAAGGCCGCTATCGAAGCATCCTGGGCCTCCATAACACCTCAGCAGTGCCACAGGCTGATCGCCTCCATGCCATGGCGCATTGAAGCAGTCATTTCTGCAAAAGGATTCCCGAACAAATATTGAGTGCATAACTGAACATAATTATTTGAAGGTTGACTTTTTTTTTGTATTAAAAACACTTTTCTTTTATTGGTCGGATGAAATATGCTAATTTTTTGAGTTTTCATGAGCTGTATGCCAAAATCATCAGTATTAAAACAATAAAAGACCTGAAATATTTCAGTTGGTGTGCAATGAATCTAAAATATATGAAAGTTTAATTTTTATCATTATGGAAAATAATGAACTTTATCACAATATGCAAATTTTTTGAGAAGGACCTGTATTTCCGTCCACACCAGTGGCGCTTTAAATGCTGTTATGGATTCGATTGTCAATGTTTTTCTCACCTGGAAAAAAAATTGTTCTGCAAGTGATTCCAAAGATTATCTCTGCCTTCATCGTTATAGATGGTGTGAACTCTGCTATTCATTAATGTTGAGAGAGATTTTTAGAACTTTATCGTTACTATCTGTAGTTGTGGTGTGAAAGAGCTTTCTTTAAGTTGCGAATCGGTTCAGTGTGTCAAATGTTGATTTAATAATCGCTTTGACGAATTCCTTAAGTTCATTCAGAAGGATTCGTTTCGTATTCGTTAGAGCTGATTCAAGATTAAAACCAGTGTAAAGTTACGTGAGTGAAAATAAAACGAGTCATGAAAAGAATCTGCTCACATGAGTCATTTGCTCGTGAATCGGACTACACTTGTTTGTTTTGGGTGTTCACGCAGCTCGCGAGGAGGACTGGACAACTTGTAAGGCAACTTATTGATTTACGCGATGTTTTTATCATCCCATTTAATTCAGCCTTCACAATTCAGCCTTTAAAAAGTCTAGTAAATAAATGTTTTGTTTCTTTTTTTGTGTGTTAAATATGGTGGCGCTGGAGGGAGAGTCTGCATCGCAAACACTGACTGACTGGAAAACTGGTAACGTTACATTTTCTATTTACCCACCCCTAAGGTGATTGAAATCCAGTCAGTAAATGTAATCGGAGTATAGGAAATTGTGTTAAATTATTTATTTTACATTAATAATAATATATAGATGATCATTAGTGAGTCTGTAACAACATAAACCTGCTACTGTCAATCAATCCGTTTTTATGGCAACCGTGGAGCGTCATGTATGATTGCGTCACAGACAGCACTTGCGTCACAGACGGCATTTACTATAAACACTCTCACTTGCAGATTCTTCAGCACAGCGAAAATCCGAGCGATTTTGAGCTACACATCTGACTACGTACCGATATTTTACAGCAATAACCTACCGATATTAACTTTAGAAACAACTTAACAAGCACCATCTTTTTATATAGAGTCTACATTCAGCGCGTGCATACCCACAGAATATAGACTCGCACTGTACAGCCACACACAGTGTGCTGTGCATCACACATACAGTTTTGGACATCTGATCTGATATCACCTGTTTCCGTTGGATTTGATTTGATCAGTTTACAAAACTATGGCTTCAATCTCAAACTACAGAGAGGTGCCTCTGGAGGTTTACGTGAACGGCGAGTTGCTCTTAATTGACAGTGTCTGGGTCCCGAATGAGGAGAATATGCAGGTGGACTTTATGGTCACCGACAGCATTTACGAGCTTCTCGGGTGCTTACCGGGCGACATAACCGCACAGCTGGAGGTGGACGACGATGAGTGCATGTCAGTCAGTCATGCCGCTTTAGAGGGCGAGGATCTGCAGATCGACATAATCTGTAACTCGACAGGTGAATGCTCAATATGCACCACTCACTTTTCCATATAACTTGCTGTAATCATTACGATGATCACAACTTTTTTTAATGAAATCATTATTTCTGCTTAAATGAATACATGATGTTAGCAAACTGCATGATTTGTATAGTGTACATTTCTGACATATGGACATGAATTGGGCCCGGTTTACACCTGGTATTAAGATGCGTTCTGGTCATTCGTCATACGAGGGAGACACATTCCCGTTTACACCCTGTTTGAATCCGTCTCTTTTGTCCACTTTCAACCACTTCTGTCCTGATTTCTTTGAGGGGAGGGTCTGTGGGCGGGTTTTGGATGAAATATGCACACACAATTTACACATGAAACCAACCAGATAAAACCAAAGAACATTCGCAGAGCAGCAGCTTTCATTTCTGCTCTGACAACCGCGACCAATTGTGGTATGTTGGTATGTTTTTTCATCTTCAAACCAAGCTTGGGTCTCCACTCAAAAGTTTAAATCCTGCGCTTCCCATAATTTTAACAGGACAGATGTGTTTCTAAATACCTCCAGAAGTGGTCAAAAATGGACACGCTCAAACTGTTTTCACCTGTAATGAGTGTCGTCCACTTGTGATCTGATCGACTGAAACACATCTTTATACCAGGTGTAAACAGGGTCTTAGACACAGTCACCTCTGATAGCAGTTTAATCTAAATTGTAATGTAGACACATCTACAAATAAATATAAATTGAATGCGAATGTCAACCTGGGTTCGGGATGTAACTTAGTTATGTGTTTAAAATACAACATTTATATTTTAAATGGGTGGTAATTAAATTAGCTAATGTCACATCCAATATTTTCTTTAGATTGCCACAGTGATTGCTTGTCATTTATTTAATTTAAACATTAATTTAAAGTGTAACGGCAATTCATGTAAAAAGCAATTGGGGATTCTCAGACTCTGACAGTCTGCAAAAGCATCCTAAGATACAGTTCTGCTCATACTTTTTCATTCTCCTTGCAGAATATGCAACATTTCATTTATTCATTTCATTATAATATTAACAAAATAAGAGGGCTTTAGGATCATAAAAATTGCATGTTACTTTTATTTAGGACAGTCCTGAATAAGCCAATTCATATAATAGATGCTTACTTATACTCAACAAGACAAAATTACTGAATTTGTACACATTTATAAAAATAAAACTATTTATCTCAGAATGTCTATTTATGTCTGACTTTATAACATGCAATTGTAAGTTTAAATCTCACGGTTCTGAGAAAAGGCAGAATTGTAAGATAAATAGTAACAATTACCTTTTTTTTATTATTATATTTAGTGATATGATGTGTACATTTATCTTTTGTTGTTTAAAGATCTTTTTTTTTTCATTGAGTACTGCCCTCAGAAACTAATAACAATGTTTCCCAGAAGACAAAAAGAGTACATTTACCCTGTTTATCTAAATCAATAGATTTTAGTGAAATACACTTTAAAAGTGTCCTTCCCAACCCTGATGTCAACAGAGCATTTGAGATGCAACTTTACAATGAGAAGCAAACAGAAATGTCTTTCCAGCCAGACTAATTATTCATGTCTAATCTGTGGTTTGAGATGTTTCTAATAACACATTATTTGTTTTTCAGAAACTACCACAGAGTGGATGGCAAGAAAAATTAGTGGATTCATCAGAACACTTTTTTGGATGAATCCGGCTCCTGAACCTGAAGTGAATCTGGTTACTGTCCGCTGGCCAGCAGAAGTGCCAGAGAACAAAAACTACAGCCCTAAAAGAGGTGAATGTCTACAGAGCATTTGAGATGCAATATTACAATGGCCATGTACAAACTGTAAAGTTTCAGGAGTGACGACCGCATTTAACGTCATTAACAACTAGTTGTTCAGTTCTGTTCCGTACACACTGTGTGTAGTTTTTGTAAATGTGGTCGTCAATCCTGTAAATTACTGAACTGTGTGTGTGCAGAACGAATAAGATGCAGAATGTATTTCAAGAAATGTATTTCAAGTTGGACTAATTATTCATTTTTGTTCTGTGGTTAGTGATGTTTCTAATAAAAGATTATTTGTTTACTTCTTCTTCTTTTTACTAAAGTGATTAAGAAAATGAGTGCTTGCTTACAAAAGTATTTTCCAATCGACCCGGCTGAGCCTTTGTGTGATCCCGTGACGGAACCTGAATTGGATCTGCCTGAACCCAAGGAATCGTGTGTCCCAGATGCAAACGTTCCTGACACTGAACCTGTGTCTGCAGAAGATCGGAAGGTGGATGTCAGTGATGGTGTGAATGCTTCTCCTGAAATGAGCGGCCCAGGAGGTGAATGTCAGCAGAGCATTTGAGATGCAACATCACAATGTCCACGCACACACTGTAAAGTTTCAGGAGTTATAAATACATTTAAATGCAGGAGTGAGTCCCCAAAATGATCATTCCATGTGTATACGGACCACAACTTACTCCTGAAACTTCAGAGCGCACTCTCGCTGTGTTGCCATGTCCAAGCAGTTTTTATTTCATTTTATTTAAGCTTGGCTCATACAGCGGTCGAGTTTATGCTGTTGCAGTATTTAATTTATTTAGTTTTTTTTATGAGCTTTTCTGCTGATTTGCTTGCAAGATCTGGCAACACAAATAAGTCAAGGCTCATACCACTTTCCCTAGGATTTCTTGCACTGCACATACAGACGAGATACAGACGAGATAAATCTCTGGTCTTATCATCTGTCATCTCTTATATCTCTCATTGTACATCATTAACAACTAGTTGTTCAGTTCTGTCCTCACACTGCGTATAGTTTTTGTAAATGTGGTCGTCACTGTTGTACATTACTAAACTGTGTGTGTGCAGAACGATTGAGATGCAAACAGAAATTTATTTTCATGTTGAACTAATTATTCATTTTTAATCTGTGGTTAGTGATGTTTCTAATAACATATTATTTGTTTTCTTCTTTTTTCAGAAAGTACTGAAGGCAAGAAAATTAGTGCTTTCTTTAAAAAGTATTTCCCGTTGGATGCGCCTGACACTGAACCTGTGTCTGCAGAAGATCAGAAGGTGGATGTCAGTGATGGTGTGAATGCTTCTCCTGAAATGAGCGGCCCAGGAGGTGAATGTCAAAAGAGCATTTGAGATGCAATATTACAATGTCCACGCACACACTGTAAAGTTTCAGGAGGGACGACCACATTTAACGTCATTTAACAACTAGTTGTTCAGTTCTGTCCGTACACACTAAGTGTAGTTTGAGTAAATGTGGTCGACACTCCCGTAAATGACTGAACTGTGTGTGTGCAGAACGATTGAGATGCAAACAGAAATTTCTTTCATTTGGACTAATTATTCATTTTTGACCTGCAGTTAGTGATGTTTTAATAACATATTTGTTTTCTTCTTTTTTCAGAAAGTACTGAAGGCAAGAAAATGAGGGCTTTCTTTAAAAAGTATTTCCCGTTGGATGCGCCTGACACTAAACCTGTGTCTGCAGAAGATCAGAAGGTGGATGTCAGTGATGGTGTGAATGCTTCTCCTGAAATGAGCGGCCCAGGAGGTGAATGTCAAAAGAGCATTTGAGATGCAACATCACAATGTCCACGCACACACTGTAAAGTTTCAGGAGTGACGACCGCATTTAACGTCATTAACAACTAGTTGTTCAGTTCTTTTCCGTACACACTGAGTGAAGTTTGAGTAAATGTGGTCAACACTGCTGTACATTACTGAACTGTGTGTGTGCAGAATGAATGAGACGCAAACAGAAATTTCTTTCAAGTTGGACTAATTATTCATTTTTGACCTGCAGTTAGTGATGCTTCTAATAACATATTATTTGTTTTCTTCTTTTTTCAGAAAGTACTAAAAAGAAGAAAATAAGTGCTTTCTTCAAAAAGTATTTCCCGTTGGATGCGCCTGACACTGAACCTGTGTCTGGTTGGAAGGTTGATGTTGGTGATGCTTCTGAAATCAACGGCCCAGGAGGTGAATGTCAACAGAGCATTTGAGATGCAATATCACAATGTCCACGCACACACTGTAAAGTTTCAGGAGTGACGACCGCATTTAACGTCATTAACAACTAGTTGTTCAGTTCTCTCCGTACACACTGTGTATAGTTTTTGTAAATGTGGTCGTCACTGCTGTACATTACTGCTCTGTGTGTGCAGAACGAATGAGATGCAAACAGAAATTCAATTCAAAAAGTTTACACACCCCAGATCGTAATGCGTCATGTTGCCTTCTTGAGCAGTATTTTTATTTTATTTTATTTCTTAAGATTGTCAGCATTTTTTTGCTTCCGTAAATATTGTGGACAACTAATGTTGTTTAAAATAATTTGCAGAGGAAAACCCAGTCCTATGTTTGGTATTCCCTTTGTGTTACATGCCTTAATTAAAGGGTTACTTCAGCGATTAGCATATGGCGATTATGCTTTCTATCAGTAGAAACCCTGGAGTATATTTGAATGATCGTGCTCCCCCTCTCATATCCCCCTGAGACGAGAGATTTATGCATTTTATTTCTAGAAAAATTACTCCAGTGACGCAAATATCGCCAAAGTATTTATTTAGATTAAGTTACAAAACTTGTGTTATCTTATGAAATATGTTACAAATTACATTTTAAAGCATGTATTTTGTAATTTGTAGTGAAATACACTTTAAAAGTGTCCTTCCCAACCCTGATGTCAACAGAGCATTTGAGATGCAACTTTACAATGAGAAGCAAACAGAAATGTCTTTCCAGCCAGACTAATTATTCATGTCTAATCTGTGGTTTGAGATGTTTCTAATAACACATTATTTGTTTTTCAGAAACTACCACAGAGTGGATGGTGAAAAAGATTAATGAATTCTTCCAAATGCTTTTTGGGTTGGATCCGGCTGTTCTAGAGCCAACAGCTGAAATGGATCTGGTTAGCGTCGACTGGCAAGGGAGCAGCAGTGGGATCGAAAAGTACAGCCCAAAAACAGGTGAATGTCAACAGAGCATTTGAGATGCAACATTACAATAGCCACATACAAACTGTGAAGTCTCAGGAGTGACGACTGCATTTGATGTCATTAAATAACTATCAGTTCAGTTCAGTTCTGTCCGTACACACTGCGTATAGTTTTTGAAAATGTGGTCGACACTGCTGTAAATTACTGAACTGTGTGTGTGCAGAACTAATTCATTTTTGACCTGCAGTTAGTGATGTTTCAAATAACATATTTGTTTTCTTCTTTTTTCAGAAAGTACTGAAGGCAAGAAAATGAGGGCTTTCTTTAAAAAGTATTTCCCGTTGGATGCGCCTGACACTGAACCTGTGTCTGCAGAAGATCGGAAGGTGGATGTCAGTGATGGTGTGAATGCTTCTCCTGAAATGAGCGGCCCAGGAGGTGAATGTCAAAAGATCATTTGAGATGCAACATCACAATGTCCACGCACACACACTGTAAAGTTTCAGGAGGGACGACCACATTTAACGTCATTTAACAACTATCAGTTCTGTTCCGTACACACTGAGTGTAGTTTGAGTAAATATGGTCGACACTCCCGTAAATGACTGACCTGTGTGTGTGCAGAACGATTGAGATGCAAACAGAAATTTATTTCAAGTTAGACTAATTATTAATTTTTGACCTGCAGTTAGTGATGTTTCTAATAACATATTATTTGTCTTCTCCTTTTTTCAGAAAGAACTAAAAAGAAGAAAATAAGTGCTTTCTTCAAAAAGTATTTCCCGTTGGATGCGCCTGACACTGAACCTGTGTCTGGTTGGAAGGTTGATGTTAGTGATGCTTCTCCTGAAATGAGCGGCCCAGGAGGTGAATGTCAACAGAGCATTTGTCCACACACACACTGTAAAGTTTTAGAAGTGACGACTGCATTTAAAGTCATTAACAGCTAGTTGTTCAGTTCTGTGGTCAGTGATGTTTCTAATAACATATTATTTATTATTCTTATTTTTTCAGAAAGTACTAAAGACAAGAAAATGAGTGCTTTCTTCAAAAAGTATTTTCCATTGGATCTGGCTGAGCCCTCATGTGTTCCTGTGTCGGAATGAGAATCAGAGCTGGATTAAGAAACCCAGAGAGAATCCCCAAGTGCAATCTGCAATTATAGACCCAAGCACATACACACATGAGTGAATGAGTGAGTGAGTGAGTGAGTGTGTGAGTGTGTGAGTGAGTGAGTGAGTGAGTGAGTGTGTGAGTGAGTGAGTGTGTGAGTGAGTGAGTGAGTGAGTGAGTGAGTGAGTGAGTGAGTGAGTGAGTGAGTGCGTGAGTGCGTGAGTGAGTGAGTGCGTGCGTGAGTGAGTGAGTGAGTGAGTGAGTGAGTGAGTGAGTGCGTGAGTGAGTGAGTGAGTGAGTGAGTGAGTGAGTGAGTGAGTGAGTGAGTGAGTGAGTGAGTGTGTGAGTGCGTGAGTGAGTGCGTGAGTGAGTGAGTGAGTGCGTGAGTGAGTGAGTGAGTGTGTGAGTGAGTGAGTGCGTGAGTGAGTGCGTGAGTGAGTGCGTGAGCGAGTGAGTGAGTGAGTGAGTGAGTGAGTAGGGCTGGGCGATATGGCCAAAATTTCATATCCCGATATAGCTCATTTGATATCCCGATAACGATATACATAACGATATAGCAATTTTTCTGTTAATTCAGTTTATGAATAGTCTATACAAAATTGCAATGTGGAAATGCAGTTTGAAATGATATACAAAACAAATAAAGGTAGTATGGACTACATTTTAATTTTATTTAGAACCTTTTTTTCAAGCAAGACTGTTGGTAAAGTTAACACCTGCCTAGGGATGTTAGGTCCCTACCAACGTTAACCGATCAAAGTTGTCGGTTTAAAAAAAAAAAAAAAAAGATCTCTAAATTAGGCTATTATAGACAGTGGACTAAACGCCACTACAGTTAGCCATCTCATTCCAAAATCTTTTTGTGTTAAGTGAACATATCCCTTGCAATCATTTTTTCATAACTCGCCTGTTTGTACTTAATAAACCAATAAAAACATTTGATGCGAGGTCACAGCGTTTGGGTTTGCGCGCTCACAAGGTTAAAACACTGCAAAAAGTTAACAGGCTAAAACACTCGAGGTTAGAACCAGGGCAGACGACAGTATGAAGCGTGCATTTCGCTTAAAATGGGCTTACCTTTGGAAATATATTACATCTACATTTCAGTGGTAACACATAAGTTGTTGATCGTCTTTCTTTATTATTGTTAGCACTAAAGCGGCGTTTCTTCTGCGTTCATTTTTTTAAATGAGCCGCGGCAATGTTTCAAATGAGCTTCTAACGCTAGACAAATGCCTTTATTTTCAACGCGATCACCTTGTACCCAAACCATTTCGAAACTAAGGAGCCATTGTCCTCAGATTACAAACAAGCTCCTCGGCGGCGCGTTTGCGGGACTCGTGTTTCGCGCTGTGGGGGATTTTAAAAAAGTGACGTGAGTGGAAGGGAGGCGGCAGCGCTAGGACAGTGTGTGTGTGTGTGAGAGAGAGAGAGAGGGAGCGTGGCTCGCGGCTGTTATTTCAAATAGCGCAGCATATTTTAAACTAATCGGTTAACCGGTTTCAACCGGCTAATGAGGCTCGGTGGTCGGTCAAGAAAATGTTTCGTTTTCGCCATCCCTACACCTGACATTAAAATATTTCAATATATGGCTATATGGTGTGCCACTCGGAAAAGTTTGTTTTGAGCGCTTATGCCACCACTCTGGCATAATTTCTCTGAGAATTACCCTGGTCTGAACCGCGTCTACTACTGTGTTCCTCCATGTTTGTTTATGTATTGCAGCGTGCATGGGCATGCCGTGAGGTGCATTTTGTTGTAAAATTCTGCCGTAAACGCCTTATCATGGCTTAAGCGATAGAGCCTAATATAAAACGATAGACATTTTCTATCGTCCAGACGATATATTTCGTCATATCGCCCAGCCCTATGAGTGAGTGTGTGAGTGTGTGAGTGAGTGTGTGAGTGTGTGAGTGTGTGAGTGTGTGAGTGAGTGAGTGAGTGAGTGAGTGAGTGAGTGTGTGAGTCAGTGAGTGAGTGAGTGAGTACGTTTACATGGACAACAATGCTCCGATATTAATCTGATTAAGACAATACGATTTCCAATGACCTTAATCCGATTAAAGTCATAATCGAACTTAACGCAAAGATTAAGAAACGTGGAGTATGCCTATTTTAGTCTCATTATCGGAGAGCATTACAGACATGTACAAACCTTTATTTAACTTTTAACGTTGTGTCGGAGACACACATAACGTTACGCACACACTAGTGCAAAGGGGAGGGCTTTGAGGATTCAAGCCCTGCCCTTTTTGAAAATTAATCAAAAGTGCCCCTTTCAACAATTATCAATAATGTTGTGGCCAATAAAACAGTAGATTAACTATAATTAATATAACGTGTACAAAACAAATGGCCCAAAGTTCTGTTTATCTTTTACGTATCTGTAAGTCTGAAATGTCGTTGCCATAATGCGCTGCTATGGGCGGTGTGTGTTTTGCTTGACTGTTCATTATGAACTCTGCGTCCTCTATATTTTTTATTTTTATTCTAATTATTATGCTCGTTGTAAAAGTAAAATACAATAAGTTTGTATCTGTAATCGCAAACCAGATGGGTCATTCAGTGAACGCTGTGGCTCGACGGCAGGAAAAACAATCCAAACAGTCACGATTTTTAAACCTTTTTCATCATTAATCAGAGCTATTAATCTAAATGTAGGCTGTCAAGAAGGAGCAAAGAGGGGCAGAGTCCCTTCATAAATACTGAAAGAGACTAGATATTACAAAATAAAATAATGTGAATGTATATAAAACATAAAAACAAGAGATTTTTATACTTTTTAATGCAAAGTAACACTGTCCAACAGCAACACCCGCAGTTGAAGTTACAGCGGGTTTCCCGAGCCCATTATATTTTAACAGACCTGCCAAAGTCACGCTATGAGCGTGAACAATTATTCAAAAAGCAAGTCATGTAAACACCTTAATCAGAATATTGTCTTATTCAGAATAAGGTCAATAATTAGATTACTGCTGTCCATGTAAACGTAATCAATGAGTGTGTGTGTGTGTGTGTGTGTGTGTGTTTGTGTGTGTGTGTGGTGTGTGTGTGTGTGTGTGGGGTGTGTGTGTGTGTGTATGGTGTGTGTGTGTGTGTGTGTGTGTGTGTGTGTGTGTGTGTGTGTGTGTGTGTGTGTGTGTGTGTGTGTGTGTGAGTGTGAGTGTGTGTGTGTGTGTATGGTGTGTGTGTGTGTGTGTGTGTGTGTGTGTGTGTGTGTGTGTGTGTGTTTGTGTGGGGTGTGTATGTATGGTGTGTGTGTGTGTGTGTGTGTGTGCCTGTGTGTGTGTGTCTGTGTCTGTGTCTGTGTGTGTGTACGGGCTTAATAAACATTTGGAACATTGGATGTGTGGCAATTAATATCTTCTGGCTAAAGTGTTACCGTTGTTTTAAAGGTCCCGTTCTTCGCGATTCCATCTTTCAAACTTTAGTTAGTGTGAAATGTTGCTGTTGGAGCATAAATAATAGGTGTTTCTCAATGTCAAGGATGCTTCCTTGGAAGGACGGATCCTTCCAAGTCACTTCCTTCAGAGGCTAGGCGAGGCTCCTCTTTAGCATTCGGAGAACACGTAAATGGAACAGGCTAGCAAGTGCACGTCATTGTGTCATTACGTCAGTGAAAAGGTCCGTTGGCCATCAATAACATTATGTGTAACGTTATTTGTATATATATTTATATCAATGCAGTAGTAATTTGTACCGGCATTTAAACGTTAAACTTTACGTATATTTACTACGGTTATAACAAATGTTTGGTAACGTAAATAAAAGCATTGTGGCAATCAGCGAGGTGAGGGACCGTGAGAGCGGGCCGGTGGAGTGATAAGGAGCGGCAGCTGATCGCCGCCACACCGGTCACGGCTCACGGCAAAATGATTGGAGTATAAATGGTGGAGTGTGGAAGACGAGAGAGGACTAGGCCTGGAGTTTATGTTATGGTTTATTATGTGTGTGCGGGCAGTCGCCCGTGAGGGTTTTTCCCCGTGTTACTTTCGTTTTGTTTATTATTTATAATAAAGTTGTTGAACGTTCACCGGTTCCCGCCTCCTTCCTTCCCATCTACAAACTCCGATACAAGCATATTTGCACCGTTCACGCTCAGACTCGGGGAACGTCAGAAGATAGCGAAGCTGCGCGCATAGGATTGTGGGTGATTTGAGAACACGAAGTGCGCGAAGGCTACTCATATGCATCCTTTCCTGTATATGACATATTTTTCGAACGAAGGACTCAGTCCTTGGTTGAAATTCGAGGATCCTCGACATTGGAACAGTCCTTCGTCGGGTGTCGATGACGTGGCATCCTTGGAATTCTGGCTTCCGAGGATCCTTCCTTGACATTGAGAAACGCCTAATACCTGTAAAATTATAAAGCTCAAAGTTCAATGCCAAGCAAGATATTTTATTAAACAGAAGTTCCTTTTCAAAGCCTACAGCGAACGGCCGGTTTGGACTACAGCCCTGCACTTTCTGCTGTAATGACGTCACTAGAACCGTCTGTTGACTAACCCTCCGCCCACAAGAACACGCAAAATAGGGGGCGTGGTCTCGTTGCTCCCCCACGGGGAGTAGAGCGCGCATTCAGTGCTTGCATCGCCCCATTATGGTAAGAGGCGGGACCTTTCCGGGCAAAGTGCGCTAAGCTGCTGTCCAATCACAGCGCGGGAAGCGCTGGCCCAATCAGAACTCGTTACGTGTTTCTGAAGGAGGGACTTCATAGAACAAGGAAATCATCAGGCCGTTTTTAGGACAGAGAAAACAGCGCTGTACAGATAAGTAAATTGTGTGAAAAATACAGTTTTTTTACACGCGAAACATGAACTCATGTTATATTGCACACTGTAAACATAATCAAAGCTTCGAAAACACGCGGAGAACGGGACCTTTATGTGTTTTTGCTCTGTAGTGTCCAGATTGTACTGGGTGGTTAGGACATTGCTAGGTGGCAATGCTCAGTAATGAGGATGAGAGTTTGGCCAAAAAATAATAATAATAATAATTGTATTTTATAGACAAAATATTTAAGTTTGTCTTAGATATTTCTGGGATTATATCAGATCACATTTTAAGATGTCATGTGCTCATTTTACTGTATGTAGGCAGCCTACTCCAGCCTATGAGGCATGCCACTACTTCACTTCCACTCTTTTGGGTAAATCAAGACAACAAGCATACACTGTATTAATGAAACAAAAACACACAATTGCACTAGATATTTGAGAAATAAATGTGGTGAAAAAATGATCGAGAGGGTAAGACAGATGAAATTTCTGAACGAATAGGCTGTTCCCAGAGTGCTGTATCAAGGCACCTCAGTGGGAAGTCTATGGGAAGGAATAAGTGTGGCAAAAAACGCTGCACAATGAGAAGAGGTGACCAGACCCTGAGGAAGATTGTGGAGAAGGACCAATTCCAGACCTTGGGGGACCTGCGGAAGCAGTGGACTGAGTCTGGAGTAGAAACATCCAGAGCCACCGTGCACAGGCGTGTGCAGGAAATGGGCTACAGGTGCCGCATTCCCCAGGTCAAGACACTTTTGGGCTACAGAGAAGCAGCACTGAGGACTGTTGCTCAGTGGTCCAAAGTACTTTTTTCGGATGAAAGCAAATTTTGCATGTCATTCGGAAATCAAGGTGCCAGAGTCTGCAGGAAGACTGGGGAGAAGGAAATGCAAAAATGCCTGAAGTCCAGTGTCAAGTACCCACAGGTGCCATGTCAGCTGCTGGTGTTGGTCTACTGTGTTTTATCAAGGGCAGGATCAATGCAGCTAGCTATCAGGAGATTTTGGAGCACTTCATGCATCCATCTGCTGAAAAGCTTTATGGAGATGAAGATTTGGTTTCTCAGCACGACCTGGCACCTGCTCACAGTGCCAAACCCACTGGTAAATGGTTTACTGATCATGGTATTACTGTGCTCAATTGCCCTGCCAACTCTCCTGACCTGAACCCCATAGAGAATCTGTGGGATATTGTGAAGAGAAAGTTGAGAGACGCATGACCCAACACTCTGGATGAGCTTAAGGCCGCTATCGAAGCATCCTGGGCCTCCATAACACCTCAGCAGTGCCACAGGCTGATCGCCTCCATGCCACGCCGCATTGAAGCGTCATTTCTGCAAAAGGATTCCCGACCAAGTATTGAGTGCATAACTGAACATAATACTTTGAAGGTTGACTTTTTTTGTATTAAAAACACTTTTCTTTTATTGGTCAGATGAAATATGCTAATTTTTGAGTTTTCATGAGCTGTATGCCAAAATCATCAGTATTAAAACAATAAAAGACCTGAAATATTTCAGTTGGTGTGCAATAAATCTAAAATATATGAAAGTTTAATTTTTATCATTAAATTATGGAAAATAATGACCTTTATCACAATATGCAATTTTTTTGAGAAGGACCGTCTCGGTTACGTATGCAACCCTCGTTCCCTGAGGAGGGAACGGAGACGTAACGTCAGTGACTGACGAATGGGGGTTTGGCCTAGAAGCCAATCATCTTCGAGATCTAAGAAAATGCCCAATGGCAGTGCCAATGCCATGGGCATGCGAGATTTGCATGCGTAACTCCGCCTACCCACCTGGGTATATAAGGAAGTAGCTGGCATGAATCGCATTATGTTACCTGCTGAGGAGCCAACACTGAACTCTCGGCCGTTCCAGCAGTACAGCGGAAGTGGCAGCGGGACGTTACGTCTCCGTTCCCTCCTCAGGGAACGAGGGTTACATACTTAACCGAGACGTTCCCTTTCGTTCAGTCACTCCAACGTAACGTCAGTGACTGACGAATGGGGGGTCCCAATGCAATAACGCCACTCGGCTGTCTTCCAGTGCCCTGCGCAAGCGTGAGTGCCCTGATGCAAGTTAGGACGGTCAAAGGCCTCTACTTAACGCAGGAATAACAAGGTACACTGGGAGGCATATTCCAGGAGGAGATATGCGCCAAGATGCCTACCCGTAGGGAGGACTTAAGAATACACGTATGACGCCGGGGGGCTGCATACGGAAGATCACTGGGGTACCAGCCGCAGGTGGATTTTTAACCCCAGGGGGTGGCAAGGTTGCCAAGGGAATACACCCGCTCAGGGAGGCTTATGGTGGAAATACACATGTGGGGGTCGCCGGAGGGGAACCATTCACATGGGGCACCTGGCCGGACACGAGTGTCTGGGCTAAGGGCAGACTTACTGGCATCGGCGTCGTCAGTGCTGGAGGAGCTCAGGGCTCTCGGGGAGCTCACCTGAGAAGAATATCGCACGTATCCAGTCCGTGGAGTGGAATGGCGAGCAAGCGAAGACACCTGAACCAATCCATTACCGGCCACTTGTAGAGGCGAGTACATAGTCGGATACAGGCTCCACCCGGAGGTTATAAAACCTGGCGAATGTATTTGGTGTCGCCCAGCCTGCAGCTCTGCAGATGTCTGTCAGCGGAGCGCCACGTGCTAAAGCCCAAGAGGAGGCCACACTCCGAGTGGAGTGGGCCCTGACCCCAAGGGGACATGGACGTCCCTGCTGCTGGTAAGCCAAAACAATGGTGTCCACTATCCAGTGAGACAGCCTTTGCTTTGAGAGCGCCTTCCCTTTCAGCTTCCCACCATAACAGACAAAGAGCTGGTCTGAGGTCCTGAAACACTGCGTCCTGTCTATGTAAGCGCGAAGACAGAGCAATGCCAAGGCTGGGTCTGCCTCCTCCAAAGGCAGCGCTTGCAGGTTCACCACCTGATCTCTAACGGAGTGGTGGGAACCTTGGGCACATATCCAGGCCGGGGTCTCAGGATCACGTGAGAGTCAGCCGGCCCGAATTCCAGGCACGCTTCGTCAACCGAAAATGTCTGCAGGTCCCCTACCCTCTTGATGGAGGCCAATGCGGTCAGGAGCGCTGTCTTCATAGACAAAAACTTAACATCTACTGACCGCAAAGGCTCAAATGGGGCCCTCTGCAGAGCACTTAGAACTACTGAGAGGTCCCAAGAGGGTACGAGAGGAGCACGAGGAGGATGTAGTCTCCTCGCACCCCTCAGGAACCTGATGACCAGGTCGTGCTTACTTACCGTTTTCCCGTCCAAGAGGTCATGGTAGGCGGCAATAGCGGCCACATAACCTTCAGGGTGGATGGAGACAGCCTTCAATCCAACCCTTCTTGGAGGAAAGAGAGCACAGACCCGATCGGGCACTTCCAGGGGTCTTCTTGGCGAGAAGAGCACCAATTGACGAAGAGGTTCCACTTCAACGCATAGGCCTGTCTCGTGGACTCGGCCCGAGTGGAAGTGATGGTAGCCACCACCGGAGGTGGTAGGGTACTCAAACCTGCCGCGTCCCGTCCAGGAGCCACACGTGGAGGTTCCAAAGATCTGGACGCGGGTGCCACAGGGTGCCCCATCTCTGAGAGAGTAGATCCTGTCTCAGAGGAATCAGCCAGGGAGGGGCTGTCGCAAGGAGAACTAGTTCTGGGAACCAGGTCCGGCCGTGCCAGTACGGGGCGACCAAGATGACCTGCTCCTTGTCCTCCCTGACCTTGCACAGAACACGTGCAAGAAGGCTCACTGGGGGAAACGCATACTTGCGTAGGCCCTGCGGCCAGCTGTGCGCCAGTGCATCCGTGCCGAGCGTGCCCTCGGTCAGGGAATAGTACAGGCTGCAATGGGACGAGTCGTGGGAGGCAAACAGATCTACCTGTGCGTCCCCGAACTGATCCCAGATCAGCTGGACCGACTGGGGATGGAGTCTCCACTCCCCAGCGATTGGCTGAACCCGTGAGAGCTCGTCGGCTGCACGGTTCAGGATCCCCGGGATATGGATAGCACGAAGGGACCTCAGGCGCTTCTGACTCCATAAAACGAGATGGCGGGCGAGTTGAGACATGCGGTGGGAGCGTAGACCGCCCTGGTGGTTGATGTACGCTACTACGGCCGTGTTGTCCGATCTGACTAGTACGTGTTGACCCTTCAGCAACGCTAGGAAGCGGTGCAGAGCGAACCGTACTGCCAGCAACTCGAGGCAATTGATATGCAGGCGGCTCTGGCTCTGAGCCGACAGCTGCATGTCCATTGCACATGGCACCCCAACCCGTGGTGGACGCATCTGTAGACACAACAACATGCCGGGAAACTCGTTCTAAGGGCACACCTGCCCGTAGAAAGCTGAGGTTCGACCACTGGGTGAGTGTCTGTCTGCAGGCCCGAGTCACGGGGACCCGGAGCGTGCCAGACTGCCATGCCCATCTCGGGACTCGATCGCGAAGCCAGTGCTGAAGCGGTCTCATATGAAGCAATCCGAGCGGCGTCACCGCGGCTGCAGATGCCATATGCCCCAGGAGCCTCTGAAACAGTTTCAGTGGAACCGCACTCTTGCTCTCTATCTGACGGAGGCAAGTCAGCAGTGACTGCGCACGCACACCGGTAAGCTGCGCACACATGGCGACCGAGTCGATCTCCATACCGAGAAAAGAGATCCTCTGCACTGGGCAGAGTTTGCTCTTCTCCCAGTTGACCCGAAGGCCCAGACGAGCTAAGTGGTGGAGAACCAGATCTCTGTGTTCGCACACCCGGTCCCGAGAGTGGCCCAGTATGAGCCAGTCGTCGAGATAGTTCAGGATGCAAACCCCTTGTTGCCTGAGTGGCGCAAGGGCTGCCTCGACAATCTTCGTAAAGACGCGAGGGGACAGAGCTAGCCCGAATGGTACTACGGCATACTGATATGCCCGCCCTTCGAACGCAAACCGTAGGAACGGTCTGTCTTTTTTTTTTTTTTTTTTTTTTGTCGCGGAAGGATGGACACATGGAAGTACGCGTCCTTCAGGTCGATCGCTGCAGACCAATCGCATTGATGAACGCATTCGAAAAAGGCGTTTCGCAGTCAACATCCTGAACGGAAGCCTGTACAGGGATCGGTTCAGGACGCGAAGGTCCAGGATCGGTCGTAACCTACCGGATTTCTTCGGTACAATGAAGTAAGGGCTGTAAAAGCCGGACTTCATTTCGGCTGGAGGGACGAGCTCGACCGCGCCCTTTGCCAGTAGGGTCGCGATCTCCGCACACATGACTGGGGCATTGGACCCCACCATGGTGTACCGGACACCCCGGAAGCGGGGAGGAGCTCGCGCGAACTGAATCGCGTAGCCGAGCCGGACGGTCCATGCGACCCAGCGGGACAGTCCCGGCAGCTGTAGCCACGCTCCCAGGGAGTGTACCAACGGGAGCACCGGCGTACCCTCGGTGGGGCAGCGAGGCAGCGTTACCGGCCCGGACTCGGGTGGCGTAGCGGGCCGGTGTCGGAGCGGCGGTAACGGCTGCGCCCTGACAGAGGAGACCAGGGAAGGACTCGCGTTCCACTGGGGTCTGCTCTGAGAAGGGGCTGGCGACAGAGAGGGACGAGAGCGGCGTGGCCCGTGGGCGGCGCACACTGCCGTCACCGGTCTCTGGGTGCTCAGGGATGGGTTAATCAGTTCTTTCTTTACAAAGGGGGCTGCTGACCCGTGGGCCAACAGCTGGACAAAGGATTCTCCCCCGGCCCTCCACCGGGAGAAGGGGCGGACTTGCCACCGTCCCCTGAAAAGAACTGCCCATCCCAGAGCTGTCCGCGCCCGGAGCGCCGCTAGCCTAGTGTTCTGCAGGCTGCGGGGCTGGAGCGGACTGGGACGGCTTCCTGCAGCGCGCTCCGCGGCGTGGCCAGGGTGAGGCTGCTGCTGTGGCCACGCGGGAGGGGGTCGCAGGAGGTCGCCCTGGCGGCGAGGAGGCTGAGGCAACTGTGCCGGCGGCGCTTAGGTGCAGCAGCGGGCCGCCGGGGCAGATGGCCTCAGTCTGGCTCTGGGGACGGCCAGCGCAGTCCTCGACCGTGCCGCCGATAAGGCCAGCCTGGGATATGGGCGAGCTGAGGAGGCGGGCTCACTCAGCCTTCCCACATCGACCAAGTAAGGCCAATTGTCTTTCCCGGACCACAGCTGTGGACATCTCCTGACCCAGGGGGCGTGTGGTCACCTACGCCACGCTAGGCGGGATCGGTGGCGGCACGCAGTTAGTAAGCCCTGGATCAGCTCTGTCCTCGTGCATACACATCGGGGCGGCAGCTTACCCCATAGCACTGCTGTACTACGCCACAGAAGTAGACGAGCTAACAGGCTTGGGAGGGCGCTTAGGATAGCCTCACCGCGTCAGGTCAAAGCACTCAGTGGACACCGTAGTGCGCAACAAAGCACCTGACTGAGGGGGAGGGACCCCAGTGTACCCTTAGGCCGCAACCCCTCGAGGGCAGAGAAGGCGGAGGAGGCCACCGAACGGTCGCGGGAAGACCCGGAGATCTCCCGGACCGCGTGGACTCCTCATGCATCTCAGGAGCGAAATGGCATTGGGGGCGGGGCCCGCAGCTGCCGGGTGCCACCTCCAAAAACCAATCGCCCAACCGCGAGCACTCGTGACAGGGTGGAGATTCACACCAGCCCGAGGCCCGCGGCTGCCCGAGATAACATGGCTGTCAACTCTAGGTCAGATTCTACAGTGCTACAACACCCGGAGGCGGAGCATAGCCGAATCGTCGTCCCCAAAGGACTCCAGCCCACCTTGAGATGCGGCAATCGACCTCTCGACGCTATCTGGAGTATGAACGAAACGAACAGGGCGTCAGCAGACGGTCCCGCTGCTTCAGTCCAACACTCGCTGGAAGTGATGTGCAAGAGGGCGGGAGTGGCCCGAGGAATGATCGTCGGGGTTCTTAATACCACAGCACCGCCCTCAGGTCACCCTGGCCACCAGCCAAAGTACCACCTCTCTCGGAGATGGTAGATCGGGGTGTGGCAGAGGGGACTCTCTCTCTTTACAGAGATCATTGAGTCTTGACCACAACATCGCGATGGTCATGTTCCCGCAGAGGGAACACAGCACATCCACAAACACTGTCCGAACGTGCCGGGCCCAAACACGTCGAGCAGTGAATGCGTCCCAAAGACAGCAACAGATATCGACCGCACCCGGAAGTGCGCGGGCAAACCGTCTTGAAAAAGACGTGCCACACGCAAGCTCTTTTTGTGAGAGGAAGCTCTGCAGAGTGCCGAAGCGCCCAGGGAAAAACACACACAGCTGTTGCAGATCACTGCGCAGATCAGCAGGCAGGCAATGTGAGATCGCTGGAACGCGCCGTCACACCAACACCCTGGAGAACCGCTCGTCTCGAAGACTGAAGAGAGGACTTCAGAATTCAGGATTGCAGGAGTGCAGAGATGCTCTTGGCTCCGAAGCAGAAACATAATGCGATTCATGCCAGCTACTTCCTTATATACCCAGGTGGGTAGGCGGAGTTACGCATGCAAATCTCGCATGCCCATGGCATTGGTACTGCCATTGGGCGTTTTCTTAGATCTCGAAGATGATTGGCTTCTAGGCGAAACCCCCATTCGTCAGTCACTGACGTTACGTCGGAGTGACTGAACCAAAGGGAACTGTATTTCCGTCCTCACCAGTGGACAATATCGTTCTGTTCATTCTGCTTGTCTGCCGCTTTAAATGCTCGAGGTCATTATGGATTCGATTGTCAATGTTTTTCTCACCTGGAAAAAAATTGTTCTGCAAGTGATTCCAAAGATTATCTCTGCCTTCATCGTTATAGATGGTGTGAACTCTGCTATTCATTAATGTTGGGAGCGATTTTTAGAACTTTATCGTTACTATCTGTAGTTGTGGTGTGAAAGAGCTTTCTTTAAGTTGCGAATCGGTTCAGTGTGTCAAATGTTGATTTAATAGTCGCTTTGACGAATTCCTTAAGTTCATTCAGAAGGATTCGTTTCGTATTCGTTAGCTGATTCAAGATTAAAACCAGTGTAACGCAGTGTTAATTTCGTTGACGAAGACTATGACGAAAAATATTCGTCAACTAACCTTTTTCACGGACGAAAACTAAATAAAAAGTCAGATATGATGACGAAGAACGTGACGAAATATAACTGGCACTTTAGTCAACGAATAAAAATGAGACGAAAATATATGGGGGGGACGAATGGAGAAGAGATCCAATCATAAATACTCTTTTTGTGGGCCGTGTTGGGTAGAAACGTAGAAATCCAATCAGAGCGAATCTTTGAGGGTAGGTTGATCTATGCAGAAGCAGCCGAGAGCCATTTAAAAAAGCCGCGGCAAATGCAAGCGCAACAGCTAAACAAACGCAGCAGCAGTTACACAGAAAAGACAGAACAGAAATGTCAGAGGCACATGAGTTACATGCCAAAGCACGCACGCCAAGTTTATTTTATCAGATAAACCACCGTGTTTCCGCCAGCTGCTAAACTTGGAATACAATAGAAGCTAAAGAAAACCACGTCTGACCTGTATTGATTAGACCAGCGGTTCCCAACCGGGGTGCCGTGTAAAACGCACTTGCACCGCGGTCCATCTTACATCTGATGATGACGCATCTTTGATATGGGTTGTAACTTGAAAATAATGCTTTATGTATGTTTCTGTCGATGGATACACGTGCTGACTCCTCAGTGATAGGCTACACTACAACAACGATGATAAAATAAAAACTGGCAAAATGGTTTCTCTTTGTAAACTGTGTTCAATGCATGCGAGTGCTGCCGTTTGTCCAGTCATTTCGCCGTCCTCACCCGGGACGGGTATATTCGCCAGAAGACGCGAATGAGAGCGCGCACGCGCTGTGTGAAGATCTGTCATCCGAGAGCGCGCACGCGTCCCACAGCGCGCAAATATTCAGTTATCGTTCAAGTCTTGCGCTTGAACGGACAAACTCATACAAAAAGTATGTCAACATGTCCATCTTGTTAAGTATCCAAGCAGACATAGTCTGAATATGCCTTAAGTGAACTTTATACAGTCGAGAAAGACGACGCATACCCCTGTCTTAAAGGGGCAGCAACCTTTAATGTCAAAGAAAATATGAGGACTCACTGCTCTTGATTGAATAGCTTGTGTAAGTTTAATAAGGATTAATCTTTCATTTAAACAGTTAAATAAGTAGTTATTTTACATTTGATTATTTATTCTATTTCTCTACCTAAAACTAACGTTAGACCTACCTGAAAAACAGGAAATGCATTGTTCATTTTATCAGTATCTTTGCTTAATAGAATTTATTTATGCTACTGCTTGTATTTAAGTTATTTGCTCTTATCTTCTTTATTTTTAATAGTCCTTTATTCTGTGAACATAGCAAATACCGAACCGTACTGAAACCGTGAACCTAAAACGTTATACAAACCGACCCGTGAGACTAAGACTAAAACTCTTATGATATTTAGTCGACTAAAACTAGACTAAGACTAAAAGATTTCAGATGACTAAAATGGGACTAAAACTAAATGGTGTGTTATTCAAAAGACTAAGACTAAGACTAAATCTGAATTTGCTGTCAAAATTAACACTGGTGTAACGTTACGTGAGTGAAAATAAAACGAGTCATGAAAAGAATCTGCTCACATGAGTGAGTGAGTGAGTGAGTGAGTGAGTGAGTGAGTGAGTGTGTGAGTGAGTGAGTGTCTACTAATTCTATAATATTGTAACGTTTAAACATTGGTTTTGTGATAGATCGTTTTTTTTATGTGACATTTCCTGTTTTTGGTTTGTCCTTCAGAAACAACTGAAGGAGACACAGATACATTTCTGTCAGAGAATCCAGCAGAGACAGAAAGATCTTCAGCAGCTGAGAGAGGCTGTGGAATCTCATAAGGTGAGTCTGGAGAAGGAGAGAAATTTGAGAACTATCTTCCTTCAGTCTCATTGAAGCCATTGTGATTGTGATATGTGTCCTAACAGCGCTCTGCACAGACAGCAGTGGAGGACAGTGAGAAGATCTTCACTGAGCTCATCTGCTTTATTGAGAGATGCCGCTTGGAGGCGACACAGCGGATCAGAGATCAGGAAAAGGCTGCAGTGAGTCGAGCTGAAGTACATCTGGAGCAACTGGAGCAGGAGATCAATGATCTGAGGAGGAGAGACGCTGAGCTGGAGCAGCTTGCACAAACACACAATCACATCTATTTCCTGCAGGTAACAGAGATCTAGAAGAGCAGATCATAGTGGATTTGAACAAGATCCTGCAGGGAAACATCTCATGAGAGAGCAGATGACTGGGAAGTTGTCAGGAATTCAGTAAAATTCAGTGAAACTATGTGTTTTCATTTATTTGTCAAACAAACTCTCAATGAATCAAGCAACGTTATGTATATAGCGCTTTTACAATGATGATTGTTTCAAAGCAGCTTCAGTGTTAAACAGGACAATACTGCAACAAAATTTGATTTGGCTGTACAGTCTTTCTGGAGAAAATCAGCTTAAAAAAAATATCAGCGTGATGTTATCAGCTTATTTTAATTTATCAGCGACAATGTTGGCAGATCAGTATTATAGTTTATAGAATTAAATAAGACCTCATTAATTAATTTTATATTTAGAATAACTTAGATCATAATTTTAGTGAATTTTTGTGAAACTCTCATCTAATGATCTTTTTTTGAAAGATGGAAAATCTAATAGGAAACATTTTTCTGAGCTCTCCTTTTCTGGAATAAATATTTAGGTGGCAAACAACACTAATTTTTCTTGCTGATTTCTTCTGTCATAATGAAATCTGTGATCTTAATGGAAAAAAAGGTACAGTAGAGGTACGATTTTCTCTTACGGTTGGGGACACTAAAATTATGATCAAAGTTATATAACTAATTATACAAATACAATTTATGAATTAGGTTTTAATTAATTCTATAAACTATAATACAGATCTGCCAACATTGTCGCTCCATGATAAATTAAAATAAAATGATAACATCACTGTTTTCTCCAGAACGACTGTACAGCCAAATCTAATTTGTTGCAATATTATTCTGTTTAACACTGTGAGGCTGCTTTGACACAATCGTGATTGTAAAAGTGCTATATAAATAAAGTAGATTGATTGAATACGCAAAGCTTCCGCAAAGAGAAACAGTTCAAAACTGCTTTAAGCCTTTATCTATTGCTGAAGATTTGCCATATGCTGAAAATGAATCCTGAAAGGGTTAGTTCACCCAAAAATGAAACCAAGCCTATTTACTAGCCTATTTTATTATTTACTCACCCACAAGTTATCATAGGTGTATATGACATTCTTCTTTCAGACAAATACAATTGGAGTTATATTTAAAAAGTCCAGGCTAACGTTAAGCCAAACAATAGTTGTAGCTGTTTTTGAAGTCCATAAAAAATGCAGCTGTCCGTCAAATAACGTGCTTCACACGACTCCGATGGGTTAATAGAGCCTTCTGATTCGAATCGATGCGTTTGTGTAAGAAAAATATCTATATTTAAAACTTTATAAAGGAAACCCGCCTTGAAGTCTTCCATTGTAGCCATGGCTGTTTAAGTATTTAACAGCTACAAGATGGCGCCAGCATTAAGCATAGAAGTAGTACCGGTCAAGATAACTCGTAGTACCCGGATGAGCGGTTGTTATTTGGGAATAACATACTGCTGGAATGCGCGATTGACCAATCAGAATCAAGTATTTCACAGAGCCGCGTAATAATGAGAATGAACAGGTTTAGATGTTGATGTTTTATTGAAAATGTTTGATCACCATTATGGTGATCGTGTTTCCTTTAGGTTTAGGCATTTTGACTATTGCTGTTTTATGTGAGTTTGGGGTTTTTGTAACAGTGTTAAC
Organism: Pseudorasbora parva; assembly: GCF_024679245.1. NCBI lineage: Eukaryota > Metazoa > Chordata > Actinopteri > Cypriniformes > Gobionidae > Pseudorasbora > Pseudorasbora parva. Next base: position 35,109,584 of record NC_090185.1, on the reverse strand, counting down.
AAAACACATTTTCTGTTAAAAAGAAAAAGAAAAAAAAAGCCATAAACAAAAAATTTCATTAAGAAACATGTTTGAATAAACTCATCACTGACTAAAATTTGTAATAAATAATGTAAATAAATTGGTTTTATTGGAAAAGTTTGGTCACCATTATGGTAAGCTAGTAAGTAAGTTGTGGCTATTGTTACAGTGTAAACAAATCCCATTATTGTAACCCACTGTATTTAAAATTGTTTTAAAATGAGAACTGTTTGAAGCAATCAGTTTTTCAAATGAAAAGACATGGTATTATTACAGTAACATACTGTAAAAAAGGAGGGCTGTAAATTAACTAGTACATTGCTGGCACCCACAGCTGCCAGTAGATTACCGTTATTTTACAGCACAATTTTTTACAGTTAGCAGATTTTGTCATCCAAATGATTTCCTATAAAGTTCACATAGTCCCTTGTGAAAAAATTGCTTACTTTGAATGTGTACTTAATAAATCTTTAAAAAAATAAATAAAACTGTACTGATATATAATATAATATTATTAAAATATAAGGCCACTTAAATGCGAGGATTCACTTTCATGTCAAATGATCAGTTTTACTTAAAGTATGTTTTTAACCATTACATTTATTATTATATTCATTATGTATCTTCTTGCTACTAAATCACATGTAAAGTGCTTAATTATATTTCTTATATTTAATTGTATTGTGTTATTCAATATTTGATGTTACTATATTTTAAAAGTACTAAATTGCAACATATTTAACAATAATATTACTAATATATGTTAAATACTTGAAATTCAAGTTGAAAAAGAAAGGACATTCAAGTATATACTATAAATGATTGTCAGTACATTCTGCTGTAACTTTAAACATATTGCAAAGGTGATGGAAGTACTTATCAAATAATATTTAAAGATGTAATTAAATCCCTCTTAAGTTTACCTGCTTGCATTTAATGTAAATTTAAACTATAATACATTCATGTAAATAACATGCAATTAAGTGTCTGAAAATGTTACATTAAATCTGCATTTGAGTGTGTGTATATATATATATATATATATATATATATATATATATATATATATATATATATATATATATATATATATTAGGGCCGGGACTTTAACGCGTTAATTAAGATTAATTAATTACGTGACTTTAACGCGTTAATTAATTACGCAAAAAAAAAAAAAAAAAATTAACCGCATTTATTTTTGCACCGCGGAACGTTTTTCAATGAATCAGTTTCGACGGACCGATTATACTGGAACACCAACTTGCGCGACAACTACAACAACAAACCATGGGTGCGTCTCAATCCGCTCCCTAGTTCAGTAGTCAGGGCACTGATCAGGGAGTCAGCCCATTGACTTATGTCTTGATCAGTGCCCTGACTAGGGAACTAGGGAGCTGATTGAGACGCAGGGCATGCGTGAACATGAACGAAGAAGCTGATGAGACTGCTTTGCTCGGCCCCGTGGATGGGGAATTTTGTTTAAAAAAACGAAAGAATGGAAGCGTCGTCAAGAGCATGGTTGTGTGCAAGCTATACAACAAGGAATTTGCGTATCACCGCAGCACATCGAGCCTCAGATATCACAAATATGCTTTTGCTTAACTTAATGGCAAACATTGCACTGGTCTGCTGGACTGAAATAAATAAACAATATTTTGTTGATTAAGCTTATGTTTTCAGTCATTATTCAATGGTATACTAAAAATACATGTGAAAAATTACTTCTCATTGTTCTCAGGTCAAATATTTATATGCGATTAAAATGCGATTAATTTCGATTAATTAATTACAAAGCCTCTAATTAATTAGATTAATTTTTTTAATCGAGTCCCGGCCCTAATATATATATATATATATACTATATTAATAAATAAGTATATTATTTCCATAATAAATGCAATAAGAATATTTTAAAACTATTCTTCTTTTTCACAAGGAGTGTAAGTGGCAAACAGTGTAATTTGTATAATAAATGCCATATAATGAATATGAGAAAAATGTAGCTGATTGCGTGAAAGTGCTGGAGTTGATGTGAGTTACTAAGTAGTGCAGGTTAGTGCAGGTTTGACAGTAGTGCAAGTTATTGTTTGAAGTGTGGAGCTGATGATCTTTGATTTTTGTTTTCTGTAGAGTTTCCAGTCTCTCTCACAACCTCCTGAATCTACAGAAGTAAATGACGATCCCTTCAGTTCTCTCTCCTCTTTTGATAGCGTGAGAGAATCCGTCCATCAGCTGAAATTCAAACTGGAAGATTTCTGCAAAGAAGAGCTCAAGAAGATCTCTGACAGAGGTAAATTCACAGTTCAAGTTAAATTCAAGTGCAATGTGGACAAGAGCTTTAACTTCACCTATACAGAATGGCCACACATATCCCTTGATGATTCAGAGGTTCGGCACTCGTGGGACAACCATATATTGATGTAATTAAGGATCAAATCTGATAAAAGAGGCCCCTGGAGTTTCATCTGCTCTCAGAAATTAGTCCAAAATGTGGAAAATGATATTAGAAATGTTTCGAAATGAATGCGTTTAATGCATTTCTCTTCCCACATATTTCCACAGTCACATTCACCAACATGAATCCCAAGACCAGGAACGACTTCCTACAATGTAAGTCACTAAGAAAACAAGCAGACAATCTCACTGTTAATGTTCTTCCTGTAGAAGGTGAAAGAAATCATGATTTATACATTTAATAATTGATATTAATTTAAAATATGGTTTGCACAGGATATCTGATCAGCTGAACTGACCACTGCTGATATACATTGAACAATGAGTAATGAAGAGTTCAGATACATTAAAAGATCAGAAAGATTCATAATTTCTGATTCTGATGTGTTTTTTTCCCCCCATCAGATTACCCTCGGCTCACTCTGGATATGAACACAGTGAATAAATACCTCCACGTGTCTGATAGGAGCAGAGTGATTACTTACACTGTCACAGAGCAGCCGTATCCTGATCATCCAGACCGATTTGAAGGATATGTTCAGTTGTTGTGTAGAGAGAGTGTGTGTGGACGCTGTTACTGGGAGCTTGAGTGGAGTGGGGATAAAGTGTTTATATCAGTGTCATATAAGAGCATCAGCAGGAAGGGATTGGGTTATGAGTGTTTGTTTGGATTTAATGATCAGTCTTGGAGTTTGATCTGCTCTCCCTCCAGTTATGTATTCACACACAATAACATACGTACTGAACTTCCTGTAGTGATGATCAGCAGTAGAATAGGAGTGTATGTGGATCACAGAGCAGGAACTCTGTCCTTCTACAGCATCTCTGGCACAATGAGCCTCATTCACACAGTCCAGACCACATTCACTCATCCACTCTATCCTGGGTTTACTGTTTGCTCTGGATCATCAGTGAAACTGCGTTGATGAATCAGAATAGATTGTAGAGAGATTTTACCCATGATACTTTGAGCTGCTTGATTAATCAGTAACAGTGAGATGTGATGAAATGTCTCTCTTTCTCTTCATTACATTAAAGGGTTAGTTCACCCCAAAATGAAATTGATGTCATTAATATCCCTAATGTCGTTCCACACCCGTAAGACCTCCGTTCATCTTTGGAACAAAGTTTAAGATATTTTTTATTTAATCCGAGAGCTTTTCTCTTCCTTCATGAGTGTATGCACACTATACAGTTCACGTCCAGAAAGAAAAAATTAAAATATCATCAAAGTAGTCCATATGTGACATCAGTGGGTTAATTAGAATCTCTTGAAGCATCGAACATACATTTTGGTCCAAAAATAACAAAAACTATGACTTTATTCAGCATTGTCTTCTCTTCCCTGTTTGTTTTCAATCCTCAAATAAAGATTCAAAAGGTTGTGAATCAGCGTATTGATTCATGATTCCGAATCATGAATCTATATGTGGATTCACAACCGTTTGAATCTTTATGAAAACAAACGCGGAAGAGAAGACAATGCGGAATAAAGTCGTAGTTTTTGTTATTTTTGGACCAAAATGTATGTTCGATGCTTCAAGAGATTCTTATTAACTAACTGATGTCACATATGGACTACTTTGATGATATTTTTATTCCCTTTCTGGACGTGGACAGTAAAGTGTGCATGCACTTGGATACGCTGTCGGACTTAAATATAAAATATCTTAAACTGTGTTCCGAAGATGAACGGAGGTCTTACGGGTGTCAAACAACATTAGGGAGAGTCATTAATGACCTCAATTTCCTTTTTGGGTGAACTAACCCTTTAATAGTACAGCTGAACTTCTGTCAATGAAATTATGTCAGATTAAAAGTGTAATAAATGCTCATATAGACAGAAAGATCAGTGTGTGTGTGTGTGTGTGATTGTATATGTGTGTTTACGCACGTGTGCTGTTTTTTTTTTTGTCCCCATGAGGAAAACAGCTTATAAATGATGCTAAATTATGTTTTTTTTTAATACAGAAAGTTTTCTGTGATGTGGTTGTAGGGCAGGGTTTTAGGGCAGGGTTAGTATAAGGGGAGAGAAAAGTCAGAATATTTGTTTGTAAAGTGTACAATAATTGTCTATGGAAAGTCCCCATACAATGTGTGAAGTAACTTATCACACCAAGTGCAAATGGTGTGCTTTGTTGGCAAGCTCCACCTCGCTCCACCTGCCTGGTTGTGCCAAACAACATTTAAAAAAAAAGTCTACATACGGGTAGATAATGGGTAGATGTTACGCCAACGCAATAATGGGCAGATGATTTAACATCTTCAGTGGTGTAATCAGTAAAGCGTATAGCTAATCAAATGTTGTTTTGACACGACTGACCCTGATTCGAATCCGCCTTTTGCAGAGCTTTCTCTCCTCTCTTTTCACATCAAAAATCACATCGGAAAGGCATTTACTTAAAAAAAAAAAAAAGTAAAACATATTCTAAATGTAGAAATAAAGTGCCATTTTTTTGTTTAATAATAATACAAGCATTTATTGGGGTAAGGGGGAAGGCTTATAGTGTCCCTTTTCAGCAGCCTCCATTTAATAATTGAAATAAAAATAATAATTTACACTCTGTTATTATTGCATCCTGTTAATGTACAACAATACTGAGGTGCAAACAGTATGTATCTGTCAAAATAAAGAATAAATTACATGTAATTTACACATATTGCAAAGAACTGCTTCTTTTATTGCAAATAACTATTTTCACTTAGTAGCATTTACAGCTATTTGTACTTAGTGTAAATATCATCTATTGCTAAGAAAATATGTTATTTTCACTGAGTGTAAAGAGAATCTTGCTATTTACACAAATAGCATCTATCACTATTTGCACTTAGTCGAAATAACTGCTGCTTAAAATGTGTGTGTGCCCTTGTTTATATTACATTGTGGGGACCCAATAAATCCCCATCAGGATAGTAAAACCTGAGATCACCTATATTGAGTGTCCGTCAGTCATCGCTAAACCATCTCGGCTCTTCCCCTCCTTGACTCTGCCTTGGGCATCCGGCACTGGGGAACTTTGGGTCTGTGCCATCGGCCAATCACCATCATCACCTCCAGAGGATCATCATCCCACCATCACCATCCCTTCACCACATCCTTCCACTATTCCTTCGCTTCTGCCTCTCCGTATCACTTCCTTGTTCCTCTCCAGAACCCCCTCCATCCCTTCCTATGTTGCGTCTTGTCGGATGGGGTGTCACCATTTTGTTCATCATGGACTGGACTGGACTGTTCAACATTCATGGACTTTCAATTTGTGTTAATTTGTCACTTTTCTTTGTTCTGACTCCAGCACTCATCTGTCTCCTTGGTTATCTGTTGTTAAAATCAGAGGTGGATAGTAACTAAGTACATTTACTTGAGTACTGTACTTTACTGGAGTATTATTTTTTCTGGTAACTTATGACTTTTACTTCACTACATTTGAAAGACAAATATCGTACTTTTTACTCCACTACATTTCTATCAAGGTCGAATGTCGTTTCTGTTGCAGCTCTGAAAGTTGGTGGATGATTTGTTCCTTCTTTAAAGGGTTTTTTGTTGTTGTTGTTGTTGCAGACAGTCTATCAGGAATCACTCTTATAGTCATATACATTTCCCCAACCTTTTTTGAACACTGATCAGTTCATAGCAAAATAGAAGAAGACTGTTCTTAGGCACAAGTGTGTGTACCCATAGCCATACTTTGAAATGTTTCAGTTTAAAAAAATAAATAAAATAAAGTTGCGTTTTGTTGGCATACACTTGGTGCATGTCTTATAAAATATTACAAATATAAACGTCTGGGAGAAAGAGAAGAGTAAAGTTTGGAGAATATCAGATGTGTATCAGTGTATTGGATCCATGCATTCGGCCTTAAAGTGACAGCAGCTTTGTAAAGAGCTTTGTAACTTGTATACAAGTATTTAAATTAGTTTTTAGTTAGTCGTATGCTAGTATGTCGGATGGAGCATCACTGAATAGCTTAAACCATGATGACAGTGTGCATTTATGCAACAATAATAAAATAATCCATTGTCATAAAAAAGGAAATTTACTTTTATACTTAAGTACTTTTGAAAACAAATACTTCTGTACTTTTACTTGAGTAAAAATCTGTTTTTACAACTTACACTTGTAACGGAGTAATATTTAACCAGTAGGACTTTTACTTTTACTCAAATAAAAGAGTTGTGTACTTTGTCCACCTCTGGTTAAAATAAGATTGGAAATGTATTCGCTTGTCTTTGTCTTACTGCCTCTGGGTTTGTAAACTGAAAGCATTATTTACTTTTATTTTTCTGTTCTCATCATGACGTGTAAGACGACAGTAGAAGATGTAAGGCTTTGGAAAATAATAATTTTGAGGTAGCGAAATCAACATTTCACTTATTTAATCAGGTGAGTGTATATTAATTGGCAGAATCTGAATCATCTGATGAAAACAATTGAGAGCTGTAAAATGTGTCACACACACACACACACACACACACACACACACACACACACACACACACACACACACACACACACACAACACACACACACACACACACACACACACACACACACACACACACACACACACACACACACACACACACACACACACACACACAAGCACGCGCACACCACACACACACACACACACACACACACACACACACACACACACACACACACACACACACACAAACACACACACACACACACACACACACACACACACACACACACACACACACACACACACACACACACACACACACACACACACACACACACACACACACAGGGATGATTGTGAAAAGGAATCCTAAGTTTTCTACAGCAGCAGAGCTCATGTTAGTATGACTAAAAACCAAAAATGTATTTAAAATAACAATTGTAAATTAGTCATAATTAGAGCAAATATAGCCCTCCCCCCCAAATGGTCTCTTTGTGTCTTTTTTCCTCTTCAAATTCACATTCAAATGTTTATCTGTTGTTTTTCATAAATCCTAATCCATTATAAAATACACATTCAAGTCAGCTTAAGTGAAAATATAATTAGTGTTGCTGGAAAGATTCCAAAATTGAATATGAATTGTTTATTAATTATTAGGATACAAATCTACCACAAATGCAAATACTGCAAGACATGCTTTGTGATATAAATTTTATTATACAATAGTTATACAGTTGTGTACTTTGTCCACCTCTGGTTAAAATAAGATTGGAACTGTATTCGCTTGTCTTTGTCTTACTGCCTCTGGGTTTGTAAACTGAAAGCATTATTTACTTTTATTTTTCTGTTCTCATCATGACGTGTAAGACGACAGTAGAAGATGTAAGGCTTTGGAAAATAATAATTTTGAGGTAGCGAAATCAACATTTCACTTATTTAATCAGGTGAGTGTATATTAATTGGCAGAATCTGAATCATCTGATGAAAACAATTGAGAGCTGTAAAATGTGTCACACACACACACACACACACACACACACACACACACACACACACACACACACACACACACACACACACACACACACACACACACACACACACACACAAGCACGCGCACACCACACACACACACACACACACACACACACACACACACACACACACACACACACACACACACACACACACACACACACACACACACACACACACACACACACACACACACACACACACACACACACACAGGGATGATTGTGAAAAGGAATCCTAAGTTTTCTACAGCAGCAGAGCTCATGTTAGTATGACTAAAAACCAAAAATGTATTTAAAATAACAATTGTAAATTAGTCATAATTAGAGCAAATATAGCCCTCCCCCCCAAATGGTCTCTTTGTGTCTTTTTTCCTCTTCAAATTCACATTCAAATGTTTATCTGTTGTTTTTCATAAATCCTAATCCATTATAAAATACACATTCAAGTCAGCTTAAGTGAAAATATAATTAGTGTTGCTGGAAAGATTCCAAAATTGAATATGAATTGTTTATTAATTATTAGGATACAAATCTACCACAAATGCAAATACTGCAAGACATGCTTTGTGATATAAATTTTATTATACAATAGTTATACAAACAATTACTGTTAAAAAATATTGTTGGTTTAACTTAAAAAAATTAAGTAACCTGGTTGCCTTAACATTTTATTTTTTAGTTTATTGAAATTAAAAATTTGAGTTTATACAATGAAGGAAATTGGTTTAATAAATAGAAACTCAAAATATGATTGTAGGCCTATCTGAACCACAATGGGATAAATCATGAAAATAGCACAATTTGTCATCACAAATAAAACACACAATTACCCAATATGCTTACAAAATCTTTTAATAATATTTGAATAAAGGTTGTCGAATCTCAAAAATGTTCATTGTATTAACTTATTTTAATTTCAATGAACTCAAAATTTTAACAACCTGGTAACTTATCTTTTAAATAATTCTTAACAGTGTGTGTGTGTGTGTATATATATATATATATATATATAGTTACCTGTATATTATATAAGTAGTTTATTATAGTTTAGATATAGTATTTGTACTGTTTTGTCTTGTCAATGACTTACTTGGCTAAAACTACAACTAATAACAACAACAAAAACTACATAAAATACTGATTATTTTATGTTGTATATATATATATATATATATATATATATATATATATATATATATATATATATATATATATATATATATATATATATATATATATATATATATATATGGTTAACACATTTTAGTTGATAAAACAGGTGATACAAATTGTTTTATTTTTATGACCTTTACTTTCCCTTTTATTGGTTTCCCGCGTTCAGACCATAGACTGTAAAAAAATACTGGCCATTTCCTTATCCGTCATTTTCCATAATTAAAGTCCGAGCGCGCACTCCCGTGCAGGGCTCTCTTGTCGCGGCGCTAAAGCCGCGTCTCTTATCTTGAAATATTTCCACATGTCATTTCATAGCTCAGAGGTTCTTCTGACTCGCTCCTTCAACTCTGGGAAACGCAGGTAGTTTATATATATATATATATATATATATTTTTACATGAATATTTCGGTTTCTTGACAGATAGTTAGTTTGTACTAATCTTTTATGTATTAATGTTGTTCGCTTTGAAGCAGAGTATAGGAAAAGCCTGTGACATGCACATTTCAAGTGTCAACATTACTTCTGATTGGAGATTTGCAGGTGTAAATAAAACTAAAGTTATGGTTATGATGTTGAATTTAATTAAAAATTTGCGCTTTTAAAGTTGCGTGATGGTGAGGATCAAGTCAAAGGCGGAATTCTGGAATGGCATAAAAAGATAAAACTGTTTCAAAAGGTGTGTGTGTGTGTGTGTGTGTGTGTGTGTGTGTGTGTGTGTGTGTGTGTGTGTGTGTGTGTAGGGTGGATTCAGCTTGATTGGGACACTTTGCAATTGAGATGACTTGGAAAAAGTCACATTAATACACTTCCATTAATGTATTATGAAAAACAGGTGATACTGTACAAACTGTATTTTCTATCCCTACAGGAAACATTCTGCATTTTTACGTTCTAAAACTCCTGTATGATTTATGAGTATGGGCATGGGTAATGTCCTCATATTTCACCTTCTCCTTGTAATACCCATGCCATTAGACACATTTGTGTCCTCATATTTCACAAAAATATGCCCACGCACAACTCATAAACATACCGTAGTAAAACTTATATTTTAGAAAATACTAAAATGTTTAGAATAACATTTAATGTGGTAGTCTTTATCCTTACTTTTTTTGCAGAGCTTTTGGTTGATTTGTTACTTCTTACAGTTTTTTGGATTGCTTAAGCTCGATTTTCAAAACATGGCCCGTTTTTTTTTTTAAAACACTACTCACAATTAGCACAACCACACACCCAATTAGCAAATCACTACAGATTCTTTGCATTATTAAACACTCTTGTAAAAACTATACACTTATGTTAAAAAACTCATTTATTTCAACATGCCCAAAACGTTGACATGGACATTCATAAAACTGTAACAAAATGTCACTTTATATATTATACTGTAAGTTTAATGTATAAAAACAAAAAAAACCTAGACATTGTTTCTTCGCTTAGCTGGTCTGCCCAGAGATTTTCATCACCAGCGCAGGCAACGTTATCTTTAGCAAGACACCTTGGAAAGGAACGTCTTGAATGATGAATCCATCCTTGTATTGCTGCTACCTCCATCCAGTCACAGGCCTCCTTCTCGTCTGACTCTTTCCATTGTGCTTGAAGTCACCTGCTGCTTTTTATAGTGCTTATACACCTGATTGGTGTGTCTATAATACAAGTGTGTGCACACCTGATGACTGTGTTGAACCAATTGGTTGGCCGGTGCGGTCATTTGACAGTCAGTGCTTTGGTATTGCAAGGAAGTGACTTCATGATATATTTTTGTGTGTAATGTATGTTAAGTGTGTTTAGTGTTTTGCAAATCAATGTGTGTAGAATTTTGCAAAAAGTGTGAGATTGACAATGTGCTTATAATTGTGCAAATATGGGCTGATGTTTTGCTTCCTGAGTGTAAGGTTTTGCTAATAGTGTACTACTTTTAATTTTAGTGTGTAAACAATCCAAAAAAACTAATAATAATAAAAAAAGGTTGTTTTAAAAATGTAACACTTTGAGATTTTGTTAAATATAAATTGCATTACAAGTAAAATGTATTATTATTATTATTATTATTATTATTACATATGTATGTATATACATATGTAATAATAATGTTATTTGATTATTAATAAATATTATTTTATTATAATGTTAAAGATCTAACAGCATTTATTTGCAAATGTATATTTGCAAATAAATGCTGTTAGATCTTTTGTCAGAACTTATGACTCATTGACAATTGACTTGTCAGAGTGTAGTTCATCACATCAGCAACGTGCATGATCCACCAATATCTGTCAATATCTCAATACTATAGCCACCATTTCAAATAATTGATCTACTGTTTTATTATTTAAAAGCAAACTAACTTTTAAACATAAACCTTGTTAATGTGAAAACAATTAACTTTCACATTTAACCCTCAGATAATCGTCATGATGTCAAAGCCAGGAGAGGAGGAGGACTCTAAAACAAAAGAAATATCTCCTGTCTTGTTCCTGGAAACCAGTGGCCATTCAATGCGCTTCTATGTGAGACCCGGTCCAACTAAAATGCAGCTTTACCCTCTGATAACAAACGGAGGAGGCGTTTTGTGTCGGAATCAAGAGCCTGGTGCCATTTTGCTGGTCGATCCGGGTGACGTGACTAGTGCTATGGCATCTACTGGACAAAAGTATATCTCTATGAAATTCATCATGGATTGTGCAGAGCAGAACCAGCAGCTGGATCTGGATGACTATGTAATTAGCGTCGGACCGTCTGTCCAGACGAGGATGGCTGCCCGTCATCAGGGCAATGGGCGGCTGTGTTACTCACCTGAAGATGACGCAGCTATTTTGAAGTTCATGGAAAAGCGGCAGAATGAAGCCAAAGGCAACCTGGTTTGGAAAGAAATGGAGAAACGGCGTGTGACCGACCACAGCTGGCAGTCCATGAAGGATCGGTTTCTAAAGCACCTTCAGCATAAGCTCACAGAGAAAAGCCCAACGAAAAGTCCCTCCGCAGCCTCTAAAAGAAAAGCTCTTACCTTTACTCAATGCCTCTTATCTAAGAAGAAAGTCACTCAGACATCAGAACCCGAGACTGATACCTTACAAAAGTCTGTCGCTGTGTCGGATTCATCTGAAACGCAAATCGGCACAGAAAACAGCTTGTGTCTGACCGTTAGGACCAATCCTCCACCTTCTCCTGAGAGAGCCAGTTCTCCTCCAGATGTGCCAGAGGCGGCACATGCCCCGCCACATGCCCTGCCACACGCACCAAACTATGACAGTCAGGAAGAGTGTTGTGTCCCGGTCCAAGAACAAGAAACTCCAGGGCCTGAAAAGTCCACAAGTCCTACATTAGATGAAGATTGTGATGGACGAGACATTCCAGATGGTAACAGATTAATTTCATTACATGGTTTTATTTTGTGTTGTTCCTCAACAAGCATTGTCCATAAAACTCCTTTATTTTACTTTACTTTAGGATCAAATGAACATTCATGTCTCAATAAAACAAAACAAACATTCTGGAAAACCTCCACAGCTGATTCTAAGAAACTTGGGATTCTTGAAAAAGCTGCAAGAGAATTTGAGGACTCAGATGTGGTAAGATTGAACAACATCAACCCTGACTAGATTTATGAATTAATTATTGAAATTTAGGTAGTTTGGCATAGTATTTTATTATTATGATTTTTTATTTTTAAAATCATTTTACTATTTGTTTGTGTTATAATTGTATATAATATATTAGTGGCTAAAAGTGATGTCCTGAGGGACCAAAAAAAAACATTTGATTCCAAGCAAACTACAACACATATTTACAAAATCTTTACACATATATATGTTATATAGGTGATATGTATTTGTGTGTGTCATGTAGAAAAGTCATTGTAGTGGGACCAACATGCAGGGGAAAATTTATAATAAAAAAGGTGATTATGTTATATCGAGGACCCCTGCAGACTCCTTATGAACGTTAGTCAATATGTTTCTGAAAATATCAGAGAATTTGAGCTTATCAAGCTTTAATGAGTTTTTTTTACTTGTCTGAAATACATTTTTAAAAGGATAGTTTTTTAGTGTTTCAGCTAAGAAAACTTAGTGGAAAAATGTGTAAGATGCACTTTAATGTATTTCCACAGATGGATGAAAGTGAAGAAGTTGAAGATCCATGTGAAGCACCAATCGTCGAGCCCTCAGACGCGCATGAAAGTTCAGCATCACCTGCAACATTTGCCAGGGGACGAGAAAGCCAAGCTGAGCAGCATGAGGAAGCCCAACAGGATTCACCAGCACCTGAGGAAGAGCGTCCAGGGCCCAGTTCCACAGCATCCAATGGCCACATATTCATGTTTGACTCTGAGTCACGGGAGCAAAACCACAGCCAGGCCAGAGGAGCTCCACAGGAAACTCCCTCCAGGCTCTTGGTAGACGTTAAGAAACATATCAAGACCTTGATGAGAGAGACTAAGAAAGACCTGGTTGAGGTGACCAAGGCACTGTTGAAAGCCAATGGTGACCTTACAAGTGCTCGAGTGTATCTGCTAGATGGTTACGAGCATGAGATTCACGGGCCTCTCTGGAATCATCTGGATGATGAGGTCCTCTTATTGGCTGATCCATATGAACTTGAGCAGCTTCAATCAAAATTCGGAGCGGAGGAAGTGACCAGGAGAAGAGCCTTCCTCAAAGCTGTTTGAGTTGTTGCTGTTTGGTTTAACCCAGTAGCTCAATTAGTTTCAATATCACGCAGTTTTGTATTCTCAGTTTGGTACAATTTCAGTTTTATGTTGAAAAGTTTGCATAAGAATTTTGCTAATAATTACTTTGTTAAATATATAAATTAAAGTATTTTTCTAACTGATTGTGTACAATTGTGTTAAATGCAATATTATCGAACATTCATATACATTTACATACATTTATACTTCTATGTATGTTGATCTAATCTAATTATAATTTCTATATGTCAAATCTAAACCTAAAATATAACTTGTGTATATGTGAAAACTTGACAGAGTTTCTGGCAAAAGTGTCATTTAGCACAAGCGGTGGGTGACGATATTAGGGCCCCTGCTATTTCGACTGAGGGTGAAACCAAGCTCAGAAACCAAACCAAAACTAAACCAAATTGGGGCCTGGATACACTACGGCCCTAAAGGAGAGTGAGAGAATTGTTTTGTGGGTAAAATCCTGTAAGAATCCACACAATGGTATGTTTTGCACCAAGGGCGATAAAGTTCTGTGCTGTTTCAAGTTGGCTATATGGTTGTTGGTTTGACTACAGAAAGTTGCTTGGTTTGAAAGTGACTTCTGTTTGACTGTGCTTTCTCCATAATGTTTTATTGTGTGTATTGTAAATTAATTTAAACGTGTTAGTAAGGCATGTATGGTCATGCGACATTAATGTTAAATCGCAGTCCCTTGTGATTTCTGGGGAGTACTTACATATTTAATCAGTGGCAGAGTGGAACACATTTCCATTTTTATGTTAGATATAGACAAATAGTATATTTAACCTTTTTCTTGAGCACACCGTGTTTCCAGAAAATAAATACTTTTGAAGGATAGGCTTTTTTAGCTCTCAGGCGTCACATGCAGAGGAATACAACTGGAAAAGATATTTGATGCCCAGTTGTCTTAATGGGATTAGATTATTCGCTTTAGTTCATGTCTACGTATTTTGTCCTAAAACGCGCTCTATAGCAGTGAACCGTATTTGGTAAAGGAATTGGGCGGCAAATTTACGTGCTAATAATTGTTTTCCATAAGAGACGCAGTTAAATTCCTGCAGGGGGCTTTATATGGCTCATAATGCTTCTTTCCTACGTTTGATCGTATTCAAATCTCAGGACGTATTTTGTGTTATAGGAAGATTTGGTATACTAAATTATATCGTTTTAATTGGTTGATTTCAAAGAGCGACACTAATTTAAAATCCGCCAGCGCATAAATCGCTATATGATGCTGTAAGCATAAACGTCTCTGATTGGTTCATCCAGAACTGCGCTGGGAAAAGTTACAAAGATCACGTGTCAACGCCGTTGTCTAATTATAAAACAATAATTATATAAAGAATGTACATATGAATAATTAAATATTGGTGCATTACTAAACAATGACTTGAAAACATGCAGAAAAAAAATCAAATAAGAAAATTATTATTTATCCCATCGTATCTGACCAATAAGAGACAACGTTTGGGCCACAAGCCCCGCCCATTTTATAACACATTCTTTCTGTTTGCCGTCCTTCTGCTTATTGTATTTCTATGGTTAAAGGCAGCGACTGTAGACACATTTAAAGCGGAGAGTCTAATAACAAAATCTGCTGATCACAAATAAACACAACACACCAAGTCAGTGAGTACTGCAGGAGAAATTAAAGAAACAATAAGCGGTAATGTCGCTTTAATTGTGTATAACGTGTATATTTTACGTGTTATCATAGCAGCTCTGGCTGTCATATGTGTTCAACACGGAGGCTGAAACACATCAAATATTGTTTTTTGTCTCATACGTTGGGCATTTTAGACCCCTGACAGTCCCTAAATTATATTTATGTTGTTTACAAACGTATACATGATGTTGTACATTCCATAAAGTCGTTATGTTAGCAAGAAAATGGCTAAAGAGATTGTTGTTTATATTGTGGAAATGTTTATGTATGTTTGCTAAAACAAAAGCATGTAAACACTGAACTTGCAGGTTATTTTGGGGGTTTGGTTGTAGTTTAAGGCTGTTGTCAAAATAATTTCTTGTCTATACTGCATAATGTTTATCTGTGTAGTTATTACCCTACTTAAAGACTAATCTGAACTCTGATTTCGCTAAAATATGAAATTAACTAACAAAAACGTAGGCCTACCATACATATATTACTATGATGTTTTGATTTGGACATGTACTACTAAGGTAGTATCATGTAAACATCACGTAGCATAAGCATGTAGCATCTTATCTGATAAGTCACTACCATGACACTTTTGCTGTACTGTAGTACAGTCTCTGTTTTTGTGCCTAACATGTAAGGTAGAACTTTACAGTAATATAATAACTTTACAGTAACTTTACAAATAATATAAAATTAGGTTTGTTTGTATATAGTAATTGGTCTGTGTTTGTTTGTCAGATTAGTGATCTGTCTAGTGACAGTATGAGCTCAAAGGGTGGCACTGCCCTGTCCCGACGCAACTATCGCCTGGCATCTGACACAGACAAACCCAAAGTCACAGGTATTTCCCTTAAAAACAAAACATTTTTCAGCAGGTAACTCCCTTGTAACAAAAAAGATGTTCTTCATGTAGATATGATGATTATGTATATATTTTCAGGTATTGTCAATGAGAAGTTATTGAGCGACTATCTGCACCATGTGTTTCCTGCCTCCAGTAAGCAGGGACCAGCATCAGCCGTGTACAGGTTAGTTGACTGCCAAAGGTTTTTAGTTCTTTTGCCTTGAACTACAGTTGAACTGTATATACTTTTTATTTAGCTTAAATGTACCTATTTAAGTCACCAAAATCTACATTGAGACATTTTAGTGCGCAGGGTGGTTTCAGTACAAGAAGTTATGTTAAAATAAAAGATTAATTTCTCACACAAAGTCTGGCTTTGGTACATGTTTGTTCCTATTAAGCTCACAAAGTGTTTTTTTTTGTGTGGAAAATTCTTGTATATTTTAAACAACATTTTTAAAGAAAAATGTTGTTGATTGTTGTTGAAAAATGTTAATTTTATAAAGTTTAACTTGAAGTGACTGACATCAGTTAATATTTAAGGGATGTTTATGAAGTATTTACACAGATGTTCAATGTGGATGAGCTTAAAGGGAGCACACTGAGCTTTATTGGATCAGCAAACCTTTTTTAAATTATAAACATTACATTTTTAAATGTAAAAGGACAAGTTTGCTAAATAAATAACCTGGATCATGCATTAAGTTCATACATATTTTAATATGAACAGCTATTATAGAAAATATCTATTAAATTATACTTTTTGTCATTGATATCACACTGAAGCTGTGATTTTCATAGTAGTGCACCATTTAAGCTCACCTTAAAATAATATGAAGTTTTAAACAATTACAGATACATAAAACCATAGAACATCAATATGTATATTATAATGGATTTATACAACCCAGTAATTCCTGTGAAGTAATATATTATTGTAGCACACAATCATACTAGTAAGCTAACAATGTTCTGTAGCATCTGTGATATTTTGCTAAAACTATCTTTTGGATTTAACTGTAATTATTTCCCACATCCAGGTTCCAGGTTATAATATGCAAAAGTTTAAATATATGTCTCTTAATTTTGCAATAAAAAAGTAATACATATTGAAAACAAAGGATTAAACATCTAAAAAGTAATGCTCTCTCACCTTTTCTATTGAAAGCTTTCAGACAGCTTTCGAAATGACCACCAGACAGTGTGAACACATGAATACCCATAACTCACTGTGCAGTGGTCTGATTAGCTTGAAATTACAGGAGGTATATAGTAACAAACACATCAATTGGTTAAGACATCAGATAGGATGATAAATAGTTTTTTCTTTTTATAATCTGAGCTCAAAGATAGTAGTGTGCTTAATGGGTACTTGAGCTTAACCCTTGTGCATTCATTTAAAAAAGTTACACATAGGTTCTTAGAGGGAAAAAATGTCAATATTGAAAAACTCTCATAAAAAATTAATCTTGGGAGCACAGACTTCAGTTTGGTCTCATTTTAAAGAAGACCCTTGATATTGTTAATGTCAAAAAAGTTAAAAAAGTTAAACCAAAACAGATTAAGTATATGAAAATGATTTAGGAATAATATTTTATAAAACAATATATATATATATATATATATATATATATATATATATATATATATATATATATATATATATATATATATATATATATATATATATATATAACATGTTGAGTTATAAAACTAGAAAATCAAAGCCATACATCTAAAAAAGCTGTGTTTCAAATTTGAGGTTGATATCTCAAAAAATGAGCTCTCAGCATGATTTTGTTTGGGCGCAGTGCCAACTTTTCCCCATTAGATGCCAGCAAAACTCCACTGGTGTACCGTGGCTGGATTTGTGATTTGCAGTTGAGTTTTTCTCTCATATTACAAGCACACACATGCACACATACACACAATTTTTTTTTATTACATACATACACACCACACTCTGACATCCATACCAACACACCCACACAGTTATTGCTGCATAATTTATCAAATTGGCATATAATATTATTTATAGATAACTGGCTTTATAATATGCATAAACAAAAAACAGGAATAAAGTAAGTTTTTGCTTTATATGTCAAACCTAAAAAAATGGCACCATCTAGTAAAAAATAGTAAAAACTAAAATTTTGAAGCCTTGGCAACAGAATAAAGGCCCATTAACAAAGATTGCGTCATTTTATAGTTAAATGGCAATGGGATTAAAAATAGCAGTTTTAATGGGTTTCAATGTGGACATTTTTGTCCTAAAGGCTCTAAGTGTGAGTATTTTGTGTACCTAGTACACAATTAATTTTTTAAAGGAAATGGGGGTGAAATAGTAAAATTCAAATAAAAATACACACATGTGCCACAATGTATGCAGTTGGCATTTACAAAATAAAATAAGATACACATAGGTCGAAAGTGGACAAAAATGTCCATGTTAAAAAACTATCATAAAAAATGTTAAAATTGGGTGCACATACTTAAGTTTGGTCTCATTTTAAAGAAGACCCTTGGCAGATTATTGTTGAAGTTAAAAAAAATTATAAAGTGAAACCAAAAAAAGTAATAGAGGTTTAAGTTTATGTATATTATTTATGAACATTATTTTATACACAATATATATATATATATATATATATATATATATATATATATATATATATATATATATATATATATATATATATATATATATATATATATATATAAATAATAAAAGCCTATTAACAAAGATTGCATCATTTTATAAAAAATGGCAACGGGATTAAAAATAGCAGTTTTAATGGTTTTCAATGTGGACATTTTTGTCCTAAAGGCCCAAAGTGTGAGTATTTTGTGTACCTAGTGCAAAATAGTGCAAAATCCCTTTTTTTAAAGGAAATGGTGGTCACATATTAAAATTCAAATAAAAATACACACCTGTGGCAAATTTTATGCAGTTAGCATTACCACAGGCAAAGTTATAACAAAACCAAAACCGAAACGGACAAAAACATACCTAATTAATTAAAATTGTATGTATATACAGAGTTGGGAGGGTTACTTTAAAAGTGTATTACGTTACAGTTACAAATTACTTCATAGAAAAGTATTCAGTAATGTAATCCAAGCACTAAAGTATGAAAGTAATAGCCTGACGTGGTCATAC
Source organism: Pseudorasbora parva (assembly GCF_024679245.1). Taxonomy (NCBI): domain Eukaryota; kingdom Metazoa; phylum Chordata; class Actinopteri; order Cypriniformes; family Gobionidae; genus Pseudorasbora; species Pseudorasbora parva. Next base: position 35,090,102 of record NC_090185.1, on the reverse strand, counting down.
TCAATTCTAGTCAGAATATGAGTCTGATACTGCTCCATTGGACTGTGATTATGGGGCGTTTCAACCGAACCAGGAAAGACTTCAATTGGATAGATCTAACCAATCAGAGCAACGAAGCGACGCACAACGTTAGTTGTCAAATGTCAACAGAGCTCAACTGCACTGTTTCCAAGTCCGCATTTTTTTTCATGAATGCGAATTTAATGCCCAAACGCCGTTTTTTTCTGGAGAACTCCCCGAGAAGCTATTGTTTAGGGCTTAGTAGTTGGCTCATTTTGTCGTAAAAACTTGGCAACCTTGTCTGCACGCACACTGGAAAAGACAATGCCGGTGTTGTAAAAATAAATAAATAAGAATTTAAGGATACACAGTTACTTACCAACATGATCATCATTTCAGAGAGAAATAGTGAAGGTGAGTGCATATACGAACAAGCTCTCCATTTATGACTTGGAACAAATATAATCCAAGCGCCTTTGATGACGTGCATGATTATGTTACTGTTTATCATCGGTCCGTCATCGTCTAAAGCTTGCCTTGATGATTTCAATGGTCTGAACAGTTTCTGTTCGGGCATAATCACTCCTCTATGTATCGAGTCCAGAACGAACCGCCCAAGCTCAAATGTTGTGGGCGGGGCTGAGTTCGGCTGGCATCCATGCTATGAAAGTAATGTAATCTGATTACTTTTGGATTTCTTCAAGGTCACAAATGGAAATAAAGTCAAGTAAAAAGCAATATTTAGGAGAATGCACCAGTAGGTGGCTCACGTGAGTCATGGCTGGAAAGAGAATCAGCTGTCAATGCATGGATCAGTTCTGATGTCAAAACTGTATTTGCTATTAATATGCATTTTATTACATTTAGATTTTATACTTATGCATTTGGCAGACGCTTTTATCCAAAGCAATTTACTTATTACAGGGACTGCACTTATTACAGGGACAATCCCCCAGGAGCAACATGGAGTAAAGTACCTTGCTAAAGGACACACTGGAGATGGCGATTGCTGGGGTTGATCCAGCAACCCCCTGTGTATCTGTACAGTGGTTTAATCCACTAGACAACCATCTCCATTTTGGCAAAAGTTTTTGGATGACTGGCTTTATGTGCACATGAACTTAAATTACATCACAGTACATCATATTACAACAATCTGTAGGGTTTAAAGGTCCCATGGCATGGATTTTTATTATTATTTTATAATGTTTCCTGAGGTGCACTTATATTGCTAGTATGGTTTTTACGTCAAAAAATGTCATAATTTAGAAATAAAAGGCATTTTTTCTATTCTTATATTAGCCCACAGGCCTGAATGCTCTGTTTTCAAGGAGTGTCTGCTGTGAGACTTCAGTAAAAAACCCCACTATTGTGATTGGCTGACATCTTTGCATTTGAAATGAGTATTAGATTATGTGGTGGAGGGGGCGTGGTTTAGGGAGGCACAGGCAGCACTGCAAAACAAACTTTTGTTTTGTAGAAAGAATTTCTTTCGTTTTGTTTAAATTGTCTCTTAATTTTAACAAAAGGTTTCTTAGGCCAATTGCCTGGATTTAATAAATAAAAAGCAAATAGCAGACTATAATCACATGAAGGGTGACATTAAGTCTTGGGAGTGATCGCTTTCATTGCTCATGAACTGGAGGGCGCGTCTCATAAATAAACCGAAACTCAGCAGGCTACTTGCCTCACAGACATGAGAAATATGCGTATAGAAAGCTTGAAATGTCCACTTTTAAAACGAAACGATTCAAAGATATTTAATTAAGCAAAGTGCAGTGTTCACACGAGCAGCTCTTGACACAGAACAGTCTGAACAGAGACGCTGCGCTCCATTACTGCACAAGCTGTGAGTTTAACACACATTTTTACACTAATCCTGACTTGTGCAACTTTGTAGCCTACACATTTGTTTCTTAGTTGTTGTATTAGTTCTTACTTTGCTAAAAATATATACAATTTCTGATTATAGCATAGCTTTCTGCCCACCCAATTAGACTAGTAAAGTAGGCTAATGATAAAAAAAAAAAAAACGTTTGATCAAGGGTTTGTTTTCAAACCTGAAAAAAAGAATCAAATGGTCGTAGATCAGCAGATTGATCCGTGATTCATATCGCCAATGTAACGTGATTTCAGCAGTTTGCCAGTTTGACACGCGATCCGAATCATGAATCAATAAGCTGATTCATGACTCTTGAATCTTTATTTGAGGATTGAAAATAAACCCGGAAGAGAAGACAATGCTGAATAAAGTCGTATTTTTTGTTATTTTTGGACCAAAATGTATTGTCGACGCTTCAGAAGAGTCTAACTAACAAACCGATGTCACTTATAGACTACTTTGATAATGTTTTCATTACCTTCTGGACGTGGACAGCAAGTGGGCATACACTTAAATTCAAAGGACAGAAAGCCCTCTCTGACTAAATCTAAAATATCTTAAACTGTGTTCCGAGGATGAACGGAGGTCTTACGGGTGTGGAACGACATTGGGGTGAGTCATTAATGAAAGAAATTTCATTTTTGGGTGAACTAACCCTTTAATGTTAACACCTTTCTTCCCTATTTCTATTTGCTGCTGCATCCTTTACGTCTATGGCTTAGGGCTAGGCCACGGATCAAACTGAAAATGTTAATCACGCATTGATAAAATGAGTGCCGTTAAATTCAGTTTGCGTTAACGCGTAAATTTTGACAGCCCTAATATATACTGTTTATATTAGGGGTGTGACAGTCTAAATCCGAATTTGGAAAGGCACGGAAAATGAATAACGCATTCTACAAAGCCTCTAAATGAACATTAGGCTTGCTAATGTAGTCAGTTACATTACGGTAGACATTTCACTTTTCATTCTATCAGATTTCACTTATCACATGAATATAGTAAGGAGAGATGACTGACGGGCCAGTGACGGAGGATTTGGTGCATAACAGCATACTCCGTATACACAGAGTATGCATGATCGCAAATTAGAAAATAATAGTAAAAAGAGAGAAAGAGAGAAATTTTGATTCATTAGTTGTATTGGATGTTGCTGGTGTCATGTGTCATGTCAGAGAGCGCCGTTGACTCTGTCCAGTGCTTAAGTCCAGCCAGTGTCTGGTTACTAGTGCTGATCTATACATAGAGCATGATGGGACATGAGAGAAAGCTGACACTCAGAGAGGGGTTAAGGTGGCCTGTGAAAAGGGTGTATGTGTTTACATATCATCATCTCTAATTATGGAATTTATGTCAGGTGCCATAATGGAAATCTGTCACTGTTGTGTAAAGCCAAGTAACAGTAGACATGACTATATCCACAAATATTTAGCTTAGATGAAATTTGAGATGTTTCAGTTCTTTTGATGAGGCATGATTTTTTTTAAAATGGGAATATTAAAAAGTTTTAGGTGGTTGGTAGAGCTATGCAGTTGCTAAGATGTTTTTGATGTGTGTTTTGGTTGGTTGGTAGGGGGTTATATGCATGTGTTTGGAGTACGTTTAAAGGTGCTCTATGTAATTTATGACTGTACTAAAGCATGAAAATACCATAATATGTTTACAGGGATAAGTTTACATACATGTTTCTGTGAAAAGCAATGATACAACCACACTGTAAAAAAATATTGTTGGTTTGACTTAAAAAGTTACTGTTTACTTAAAAAGTAAAATAACTTAATTTTGAGTTTATTGAAATTATTTAGTTAATTTGTTAATATAATGAAGGAGGTTTAATCAACAGAAGCTCAAAATATTTTAACTGAACCGCATAAATTATCTAAGTTGAGTTGACAAAAGAAAAAATGATGTGATAACAAATTATGAAAATATTGTTTTACAGTGCAGTTATTTTACCTTTTTAAATTAGCATTTTGTGTGGGAAAGTCTTTTTTTTTTTTTTTTTGGTCTGTATCATCCGGCCCACTCCCAATTTACCCAATAGTATTTCAACACCCCAGGGTTGCCAGTTTTTGGAAAACACAATATATTGCAGCCATGGATGCCAGTTAGTGAACTGGGTCAGAGATTGCAGATTATACCCAACCTAAAAATCCTCAGCATCCAGCTAAGGGTGCTTTCACACTTGCAGATTAGTTTAAACCATGGCACGGTTTGCATGAAAAATTAGCAATGTGAAAGCTGTCATGCAGACCCTTAAGCACATCAGGGTGCCGAACCCAAGACTACATGTAGGATGTGGTCGGAGTTTGGTTGCTTTGGAACTGTGGTGCGATTTGCGATCTGAAAACAACTGGGACTAAAGTAGAAGCAGAGTAACGTGTGCATGCATTTTTAGCCGATGACAACATCATTAGTTCAACAAAACACATGCAAGGGATGACATTGTATGTTGATTTACCTCGGGTATGAGCGAGAGCGAGCATGCAGTGTAATCAGAGTGCAAATCAGAGAGGCAAATGAGTGGCTCGCAATCCACTGTCTTTTCAAACGGTCTGCTTGTAAGCAATGCGACACATATACAGTTATTATACCACCAAATGAATAAAAAACAATATACAGCTCTGGGAAAAAGTAAGAGACCATTAAAAGTAACATTGAGAAATAAATGTTAAGTGGGCTCTTCATTTTTTCCAGAGCTGTATTGATCTGCGTTTGGTTTTCTATCACACGCCGTGTACGTTTGTGATGATGTAAGATCAGGTCAAGCTTTATTAAGATCCCTTATGGGCAATTTGAATGCAGCGCAAATAGACATAACTGAAACAAACAAACAGTACATTCTTAAAAGCAATAATAATAAGCTACAAAATACAAAAGTACATAAAATAAATAAAAATAACCTAAGAAATTCCTTTAGGAATGTTTAACAATTGAAATGCATAAGAAACAAAGGAGTATTTGTATTGGTTATTTTTCATCTCTGGTTATCTATAACGACAATGTGAAAGGCAGCATGGAAAACTTTGGTTGTAGGAAGTGGTCTTGATCTAGAAGCACAGAAAGGACTCGACTCAAAACATTTTACAGAACTGTCAAACTTCTTTGTTCTTTACCTACAAACAGGGTTCTATAAAATGAAGTGAAACCAGACCAACAATGAATAATCATGCCTGGCCAGTAGTTGGCGATTTCACTTTGTAGAGAAACAATACTCGCGTATAGACTGAACACAATAATAAGCTTGCACATTTCACAAATTCACATTTTTGTAGTTTACACAGAGATTATAATGGTATCGTATACAAAAAAATACACTTTAAAACCCCTTTTCAAAAGTTTGCGTTTTCAGGGTCCCAAAAATAATGTAAATTAATGGGCAAAACGCATAGAAAAACTGTCTTGTAAATGGCTCCATAGTCTGTTGTTATGTTGTAGCTAGTGTGTTTTGGGTGGTTGCTTGGGTGTTGCTATGCAGTTACCAAGGTGATTTGTTGATTTTTGCTAGTATATTTTGTATAATTTACATGCAACAAATGTGCGTTAGATTATTTTACAGCAAAATATAGAGATCAACCAATAATTTTCCTAATATTTTCCTCCGACATTTAAGCATTTTCCCATAATAGGGTATCAGTTTTGTAATTCACAGATAAATAATGTTTTAAGAATTGCACACAAGACCGCCTTAAAAGCACTGTGTCTGAGGGAAGAAGTCAACAACGGTGACAAAATGTTTTTTTTTTTTTGTTATATATGTTTTTTCAAAATACCTAGAACTTTGTTTATTTCCAAATATATTCATTCCCATGTATTCATTGTGGGCACTTTTATCATGCATAATTAAATGTATTAAGAATAAAAAAAAAAAATCACATTTCTTCAGTCCTGATCATGCCTCTTTAATATGTAGCCTGACAACCCCTAATGTCTCTTCCATGTAGAAAAACCCTGACATTCCAGGATCTTGGAGCTCATCTGGAGAAGCTGCTGGCTGAAGATAATGTTGCTGAGGAAAGCAAAGGTCATACAACCATTTTACACATAAACTGTTAACAGGGCTGCTGAGTGGCTCACAAATTACTCTTAAATGAGACCTAAATACACTTTACTACAATAAATCACCTATTTTTCATAGTATTTACTTCATTTATTTAATTTATTATGAATATGAAAATGTTTTAGGAATTATCTATAGTATATTACCCCTATATATATATATTTTTTTTTTCGTTGTTGTTGTTGTTGTTGTTGTTGATTTGTTTATTTATTTGTCACTTGATTTATAGTGTTATTTTCAGTCATGTTTTCATTAATGTGCTGATTTTGTTTTTTCTTTTTGTATTCAGATCAGATAGAAGGCTGCCTTGGACCTTCAGCTGTTGTCCTGGATCACAGCAGTGGGTTTGAAGGCCTGTTATTTGTTGATGATGACCTTTTGGGGGTGAGAAATAGATTAGATCACTGAAAAGAGCTGATGCTACAATGTATATTGTGGGAAATTTATTTATTTATTTATTTGCATAATTGATGCATTTAAATCAATTGTAGAAGACCTTAAAATTAAATTAGGAGCCTTTAAATTAGCATAATAAGGGCACTTAAATTTAATTTACAAATTAAACTTAAATTTAACTTCAATTCAAAATCAAGTCAGTTCATTATTAAATTGGTTTGTAGGTGAAAATTGTGTGCACATTAAGACCAGGAATGTGTATTACGTATTATGTTGCGTATTGTTAAATGTGTTGAGTTTTGTTCTTCCTCTTTTTTTGGACTGAAGGTCATTGGCCACAGTAACTTCAGCTCCATCAGAGCCACCACATGTGTTTACAAAGGTAACATTTCAATAACAAATGTACCAGTTCCATTCTATTCTATAAATACCTAGGAGTAAATGTAATCTAAATAAATGTACCATGACCCTACAACATTATTATCATTGGTTTTAGGGAAATGGGTCTATGAAGTTCTCATCTCATCTCAAGGCCTAATGCAAATCGGATGGTGCACACTGAATTGCAGATTCAACCAAGAGGTACAAGACTACATTTTTTACGTTACCTCACCATTTACAGGTCAAAATTGGAGTGCAGCGCTGTACAAATTGCATATTCACTCTAGCTAGTCCTTATGGGAAACATCTCAAGCCTTCGAAATCACGTAAATTGATCTAGATTACATGACGATTGTTCACTCTGCTCGCAAATCCTTTTTTAAATCTCAGGTTTGCCTTAATCCATCTGTGAAATTGGTTTGTTCAAGTAGATTAACGACAAATATGATACCCTTCTGGTCTGTGCTTGTCTTTAGGAAGGGGTTGGGGACACGCCGGACTCGTACGCCTACGACGGAAACAGAGTTCGCAAATGGAATGTGACAACCACCAACTATGGCAAGGTGAAACCACAGTGCTTTACACATTCAGTTCACGGGTCATGCTCAGATTGTCCTTGTGAATTTGTCCGACCTTGACAGTTTAGTCATAGTCTCTTTGTTTAAAGACTGTGATGTAACTTGTTCAGCCTGATAAAACAAAGATTTCTAGCTCTAAATTCTGATTAGATGAGTTATTGTTTTATTTAAGTATTAAGTCACCTTTATTTATATAGCGCTTTTAACAATTTCAATTGTTAACATATAAATAATGCAACAAAATTTGATTCGGCTTTACAGCCGCTCTGGAGAAGACGGTGATGTTATCCAGCTAATTTCACTTATCATATAGTGTCAATGCGGGCAGATCACTAATATAGTTGAAATTTAGGTGTTCCCAATTGAGCAAGCCAAAAGCCAAAGGCAACAGTGGCAAGGAACCAAAACTCCTTCAGGACCAGAAAACCTTGGGAGAAACCAGGCTCAGTCAGTGTGCCAGTTCTCTGGCCGACAAACATTCTGGCAACATTACAGGTCAGAAGTCATATTAGATCAATAGATATTTGTAAGATTATTCAAAAGATTGGAGTCGTCACGCCAGAGAAGGGTTTAAGGAGGATGTCATGTTGATGGAGCATTAAGCCACTCTGTCTGGGCTGTACATAATCATAATTTTACCACAATGGTAAAATTATTGTAATGCACAGCATCTCATTATTGATGTATTCTTTTTATATTTTTTTATATTTAGTCCTGGGCTGCTGGTGATATTGTAAGCTGTTTGATTGATTTGGATGAGGGAACAATTACGTTTTGCCTGTAAGTATAGGTTTACTATTGGATGTACGTTATAGTATGATGTGAAAGCATTTAAAATAAGTATACATGAATTAAATATTGTATGTCCAAATGTCGTTCCAATGTTATTTCTTTAACATTTTTGTAATTATTATTATTTTATTTTATTTTTAGAAATGGACAGTCTCTGGGTATTGCGTTCAGCAATATTAAGACAGGACCAGGCGTCGCATATTTCCCTGCGATCAGTCTTTCCTTCAAAGAGTCGGTAGCCTTCAATTTTGGAAGCCGTCCTCTCAGATATCCTTATCATTTATATACATATACAGACAGATTTTATGTGTTTTAATCATGTTTATGTAATGTGTATCCTATTCACTTTAATTGAATTATGATATATGTTTGTATGCTTTATAATAAATCAATCTTGTAAGGTTTTTCGAATAAATGAAAGTACATATATATATATAAGTTTTTTATTTTAGTAATTATTTATAATAAATTATATATTTATGCTTAATGTTAATTTCAAGTACTACAAGTATTTATGATAGATGTAAACAGTAATACATATTATGTTTTAGTGAATAATAATTTATTACAACTTAGATAAAATTGAATATTAATGTGATGAACATCAAACTGTTAACAAAAATGGCCAAGCAAAAAAAAAAAAAAAAAAGCATCTCGAGATTAAAGTCATTATAATGCGAGATTAAATTTGTTAAATTTAGAGAAAAAAAGTTGAGATACAATCTCGAGAATAAACTCATTAAATATAGAGAATAAAGTTGTTATTTTTCGAGAAAAAAAGTCAAAATAAAATCTTGATAATAACGCATTCGTTCAGTGTTCATTGCATAGCATACTGATAGAAGACATTAATATAATTTTGTCAAAATTAGCTAAAGTTGATAGTATTTCTTTGTTACTGAAAGAAAGTCTGAAATATTGCTTGACTAAGCGATCCAACTCTGCCATGTCCTCTATCAGTATGCTATGCAATGAACGATGATCGAATGCGTTATTCTCAAGATTTTATTTCAACTTTTTTTCTCAAAATATAACGAGTTTTTTTTTGAAACACAACGATTTTATTCTCGATATTTAATGAGTTTATTCTCACGATTTTATTTAGACTTTTTTCTCGAAATTTAACGAGTTTTTTCTCGAAACAGAACGACTTTATTCTCGATATTTAATGAGTTTATTCTCGAGATTGTATCTCGACTTTTTTTCTAGAAATTTAATCTCGCATTATAATGACTTTAATCTCAAGATGCTTTTTTTTTTTTTTTTTTTTTTGCTTGGCCCTAATCCTCTTCCGTAGTTCCCCCCCTTAAGAATAATTTAAAAAAAATCTCTTTATCCAAGCATACACATTATATATCTCTTTTTCTATATATTGTAATCATTATAATTTTTTATATAGATTTTATTTAAAGCTTTGAAGTTATTTTAACAAACACAAAAGCAAAAAAAAAAGTGAACAACATAGGACAACCAAGGCCACACATTTACACACAACATATGTGTGTAATATATATATATATATATATATATATATATATATATATATATATATATATATATATATATATATATATATATATATATATATATATATATATATATATATATATATATATATATATATATATATATATATATATATTTAAAGCAACATTGATGATCATTGATGTTTTCAGCATTGATGATCATAATCATAAATGTTTCTTGAGGATCAAATTATTATATTAGATTGATTTATGAAGGATATGGATAACTGGTGCTGGAGTAATGATGCTAAAAATTCAGCTTTGACCACAGGAATAAATAACATTTTGAAATGTATTAAAATAGACAATTATTTTAAATTGCAATAATATTTTTTATTCTATTTTTTATTAAATAAATGCAGGCTTCGGTGAGCTTCTTTCAAAAACATATAAAATATTTAAATGTTTACAAACTTACTTGTCATAATTTGATATATACCTGAATGTTTAGCATCATCACTCCAGTCTTCAGTGCCACATGATCCTTTCAGAATTCATTCTTAATATGCTGATTTGCTGTTCAAGAAACATTTATTATTATTATCAATCATAAAAACTGTTGTGCTAATTAATATTTTTGTATTTTTATTTGAAATATAATATAGTTTTTGAAACTTTTGAACAGTAGTGCATATATAATTAATGTTTTTCAAGTAGAATAAAGAAATATGTGAGCGAGGTGAGAACCCACACATTCCTTAACCTACCTCTTCTTCACGTACCCTGTGGAAGGTTACCTTCCTCTACAAAGCCCACCAACCACTGACCTCATCAAAGCCACCAGGCTTCTGGGATACCTCAAGACAGTTCTGTCCACCTCCATTGACACACAGGTACCAGAGGCCTCATACTCACTGTTGAGTGGGTTTCTTCAAAATACAAGACAATGCATGCATTCAAGTGATGTGTCATTATTTAAAAAAGACCCATTATTGTTTTTTTTTAACATTTTCATCTTGGTGTGTAACGTTGCTGTTTTACCATATAAAAGGTCTGAAAAATTACAAAGCACAAAGTCCCTCTTAAGGGAGTTATTCTCTTTATCAGTAATGGTGGCATCAGCACCAGATCTAGTAGCACTGGGCGGTCGAGGGATTTTTAATCATAAAGGTAATTAAAAAATATTATTATTAATTTGTATTAATAAGTGCAGTAACATCATGTTTATTTCTGGAAATACACATTTGACCATAAAGCACTGAGCTTGTGTTGAGGTGCAGATAAAATGAACTTTTATTATCTATTAGTAACATGTAAACCTAACTTTAAATTTTTTTTTGGACATAACATTTAAATCAGATAATATTTAGAAATATTAAATATTAAAGTGCTGTAAAAAGTATGAACACCATGCGAGCGTTTGAAAAATGTGCTTGAGTTTCACTCTCAAAAAGTTGTATGAACCCTGAAATTAATAATTGACTATTTCTGCCACAATACCATGGTTACAGTTAGCATTACTGCATTAAATCCATGGTGAATTCTATAACTTGTTCGTTAATGGAACAATGTTTCTCCTGGTTTTCACGTCAGCAGTTTAATCTGATATCTGTGGTTTATAACAGAGAATTCTGTGCTGAATTTGGATGCTTCACATTTGATCTCGCAGCCATGTTATTAATACTACTGTGAATTAAAACGCTTTGTCACTTGATCTCCCAGCACTGTGTCGCATTGAGGTCAGCCAGCGAGCACTGTCCAATATTGGTCTGAGATTGGTCTGAGCTAATAAACTTAGCGAATACAATTCCATACAAAATGCAATACAATTTCCTTTAGTTTGCTATTTAATGCCAGCTCTTATCAGTTGGGTAGTGTAGTGGAGGTACCACTAAAACCTCAAAATTAAGTCATACGGGCAAAACATTTGGTTGTAATGTTTTTTTCTTTTGTCAGGAGGAAAAGTTTGTTGAAAGAGACACTGGGGCCTGGCAGATTCAAGGAGATCCCACCATCCTAGTCACCCTTGCACATATATTTAACCACTTTGCACCTCTCATGGTAAGTCACTCTCAGTTTCAGTAAAATCTTTGTCATTGTGCCTTAAGCCACGTAACTTATTGGTAATCTGTGCGTTTGGTAGTGTAAAGTGTACTTGGTGGAGGATGTGCTGATGAATTTCCTGTTGAGTATACTGGAAGGAGGAGGATCTGTCGACGAGCATCCACTTATACACCAGCTGCTGGACCTTTTCTGGCTTCTCATGGAGGTACACACATAAAGTTCAATTTATTGTAATTTGTTTTGTTTGGTTCAATAAAAAAAAAAAAACTGGTGCAATTGCTCTGTATGTGCCGTTCATGTGAAAAAATCTGCGTTTACACTTGGCATTAACATGCGATCATCTTGATCCGATCAAGCATGTTTACATTTGTCCACATTAAGTGGCCTCTGTATCTGGATAACAGATAGCTTAAAACAACTTTAACTTTAGATTCTTTGGCAGTGCACACAGCACAGAAATGTGTAATTTATTCAACAAAAGTAATGTTACAATCAATCAGAAATAGAGTACTAATCTACTTAAAATTTCCCCAAATTAATCTTGTATGATGAAAAGATTCATTATTCTGATGCATTTCATGATTAAAGGAGCGTGCAAGCATTTATATTGTGTGTGATAGCAGTAAAAAAAAAAAAAAAATTAGATTAGAAAAAATTAATTAGATTTAAACAAGGGTATAGGCTATACAAACAACAGGTTAAAAAAGTGTTACACATTAAAGGTCCCATGGCATGACATTTTTATTTTATGAGGTTTTTCAACATTAATATGAGGTCCCCTAGCCTGAATATTGTCCTCAATTTGCTAGAAATTTTGATCAGTGTAAACCGAGTTCTTGTTGTCTTTCTCTGCCTTTGAGAAAATGAGAGCCCAGACGAGCTGATCTCAAATTCTCCTGTTATGACGTTATATCACGAAAGGTTTCCTCCTCTTCCCCTGCTTTAGAGAATTGGAAAAGAATGGATTAAGTTTATCAGTTGCGATGTCAGCGGCACAGGCTTTACCATATGGTTTGGACAGTACCACCACAAACATTGAGTAACAGTGTTCTTTAATGCCTGATCTGTGATCAGGGATTTCTGATATGTAGCTAATCATTCAAGTTCACACAGACTTTCTTTCTAAATCGTTTAATACTGTCAGTCCCGCTGCTGTCCGTCTTGATGCATCAGCCAGTTACTAAAATGATCAACTTCACTTCATTTTTTTTTTAGTAGCATGAAACAAATCTGTTATTTAAATGATTAAACTACAGAGAGCGATCAAAGAACAGTCTTTATAATGTTCGGATCTGTCAATCACACGTATGCAGTGCACTTGCCCAAACGGCCGTTTGAATGACGCTGCTCTAGTAATTATGCTCAACAGAAGCTCTTACTGTATTCATGTCGTGTGTTTGCTTTAAGCTGTGGTTAAAGCATTTTGTGAGAGAAATAACGTTGCAAATTTCAAATGTTTTTACTGATGTCTCAGCAGACATGCACCTTGAAACAGAGTTTTCAAGCCAGAGGGCTAATATCAGTATAGAAAAAATGCCTTTTATTTCTAAATGATGACATTTTTTTATGTAAAAACCACACTAGCAATATAAGTACACCTCAGGAAACATTATAAAATAATAAAAGAATCCATGGCATGGGCCCTTTAAACAATGTCCCATTGCTTTCACTCACTTTACTTTCTAATGCGCTCTCCAGTCTTAGATCAAATTAAGTTTAAATGAAGGAATACTTCCAGAGTTTAGCATAAAAAATAACTGGGTTGATCATATAAACAAAAGTCACATCATCTGGTTATGGGTTTTTGTGTGCAATGACTATATTGACAGAAATGGGAGATTTATAAACATGCTGTAACTATAAAAAAGCGAAGTGTATTCTGATTATTCCTCTGGCAAAGCACCATGCAGCTCTTCATTAAGATTGCATAAATGTGATTGTATTGCTTCATTCAGATAATGCTGCGCAGTTCAAACTAAAAATTACACATTATGTTATCATGTAAGTATAAAAATAAACCTTTTTTTTAACATTGGTGTTTATTGTTCAGAGTTCAGATAAGTTCAGATAAGTTTAATTTCTTGTCAAAACTGCATCTGTCCATTATTTTCAGACAGCCATGCGGAGAGAGTGGGCAGGGATTTATATGACATCGCCCTCTGAATGCAGATACAATGGCTGGATTGCGTTTACATAACACTGAGATCCGATCACAATACAATCCTTGACTGCCTCGGGATCAGGAGTTAGGACACGCTGATCGTATAACTAACAGGACATTCTGATCAGAAAAACGTGTACACTTGTCTTTTTAATGTGTATGTGGACAACATCCTGATACAGGTTGCATGTTAATGCCAAGTGTAAACGCAGCCTAAGTTTGAACACTGCCATCCGAATCTTGTGCTCACCAAACAAGCAGAACAAAAAACCCTAAAAAAGTGTGTTTTGCTCTGTTTCTAAACAAACTGTGAGATATGACATGGATCAAAGACATCTAAAGAAATCAAAAACTGGACATGATGTTACAAGATGAGACGCTAAAAAGGACAGAATGCTCTAGCATACCTGTTTTTTTCTCATCAGTCGCAATGTTGCCCATTAAAGTTCTGTACTGGCAACAGATCTGTCTTCTTGCAACAGATCTTCATTTATGTGTGTAATAGAGGAATTCAGCCACTATTTTGACCCCTTTAAACGTTTTAGAAGCTTTTCTCAAGCTGTGGGAGCTTAGCTGTGAAAGCTAAGCAAACCATAAGCATTTCCTATGAATGACATTTGTGAACTATGTTGGATGTTACAATGCATTTTATTCCTCTAACTTCTGAAATTGTCTTCTTTTTCTCCTCTTGAAGGACTACGAGGTGAACGAGTGTCTGAAACAGCTGATGATGTCACTGCTGAGAGCGTATCGTTTCTCTCCCATCATCCCTGATCTGGGCTTTCAGGTGAGAAGCTGAATAATTTTTCTCTCATGCAAATCCTTTAGCTGTTGTAATGTCATTATCAGCATTAGCAGGTGTGTCGGTTTGTTAATATGGTGGTGTGTTATTTGAGCTGAGAATGATAGAGCTGCTGAGAGGAAGAAAAACATTATTTTCAAAAGGCCTCTATCTTATGGCCTAAAGGAGCATGCTGGGAATTCATACTTCAAAGCATGTCCACGTTTAACGTCTGCTTTTGTGTCTAATCAGAGCCAGAGAGGTGTTGAGGTCCTCTTTGCCCATTGATGTTCATGTTCAATTATCAGCAGGGACATGGGCTGTGTGCATGTCCCTCTTGAAATAAATCTCTTGTTAAAATTAAAATCACTGAGGCACTTGGTTTCAAGCTTGCTGTAATTTGTCTGATGTCCACGGTTGTGAATGGGAATTGGCAATATGTTGATCCAAATGATTATTGTGGCAGCCAATGCTTAACAGATTGAAGCGCTGCAAGTAATGCTGTCTTCACTGAAATGTTTTTTTTTTCTCTGCCCTCTAGATTCATTACCTTCGTCTGACCACAGCGATACTCCGTCATGAGAAATCCAGGAAGTATCTGCTCAGCAACGTTTTATATCCTCTTTAATTATAACTTGGCAGGCTTTCATAAAACACTTTAAACTACCAGAAAATTACAAAATGAGACGGGTGGGTGGGGGGTGTCAATGAATAAGAAATGTAATCATAGTTATAATATAGAAAATAATTTCTGAGATCAGTATTACTGAGATCATATCGATGATGGATAGATCGGTTGGATAGATACAGTTGATGTTTCATTCACGTTAAATTCTACAGGTACATATTATACAAGTTTGACAACCAGAAAGTGTTCACAAACTTTATTATCTTTATTGTTATTTTGAGCATATGTCTATTTTTTGTATTTCAAATCTAGCAAATGATCAAAGTCAAAGATTATTTATAAAGATTATTTTTTTAAAACAGCAAGTGTTAATCAAAGTGCTGTACATTGATATTGTAGCATCATGTGTATTGTGTGTGTGTGTAGTGTATATATACAATATACAACATTTGTCATATGAATATTCTTATTCATTTACCAACAGTTTCTTTGGTGCAGAAGAAGAATGAATAAGTTAGAGGAATTTAGCTCAGAGATTTTAATAGGTTTTGGTCCTTGACAGTATCACGTTTGATGTGCTTCGGTCTGTGGTCTTCTTCTACATCAAGACCCCTCTGAGAGTAAAGGAGGCAGGGCTAGAAGAACTCATCCCAACCACCTGGTGGCCAACACGGTTCGACAAAGAGGTCTGAAACACCTGTAGAGATGATGATGATGATTTATTAATCCCTATATAATATAAGATTTACAAAAAGTGTTTCCTGAAATGATCTTGTCAAACAAGCCCTGGTTTAAGTGACAGATGAATAATTCTCAGCTGTCTCTCCTGACGTGTGTTCAGGGCAAAGATGAGAGAGACACGCGCGAGGAGACGGCCGAGGAGAGGCTGAGGCGCCGAGCGTACGAGCGTGGCTGTCACAGACTGAAAAAGAGGATTGAGGGTATGTCACTCACACTCACTCACACAACATCAAATCTACAGCCCTATCTATCAATGTAACACTGTGTCTGTTTGTGTTTGTGTGTTTAGTTGTGGAGGAGCTGCAGGTTCAGATCCTGAGGTTAATGCTGAACAACAAAGACAAGGGGACGGTATGTTGGTGCATGTTTTCTATGTCTTGTTTTGTGAGGAATAGGACTAAAAAACAAGCAGAATATGCAGTTCTCCTAAACGATATATAACAGGGGTTTTCAAACTGCAAAAACTGCAAAAGCAACATCCTAACCGTTTAATTTATAAATGTTTCTTTCCTTTCTTGCCATACATTCCAGATTTGTATATGTCTGCTTTGTGTCTTTTGATTGAGTTTTTCTCACTATATTCCTCTTTATCTCACTCACTAGGAATGTAAGGTTTTGTTCTTAACGCAGTTCATAAGCTTACATACGTTTATTGTGAAAGTTGCTTATTCAAATAATTTTTAATTGAAGATGTTCATCATGTTTATACATCCAACATTAAGCAGAGCCAATTTAAGTTAGAAAACAATATGTTGTATTTATGTCACACTTACTATTTATCCAACAGTTTAAATGTTTTTTCATACATATAAATATATAGATGGATTTTAGGTAGGGAGTCCCTCATAAAAGGTTCATCATATTTGGGGGTCCTTGGAATAATAAAGCTTGAAAACCTCTGATATATAATTTCCTTAATATGGTGCAGTGTGGAGATATGATGCCAAATATGTTACAGACCTTAAAGTTGTTTCTGTACCAACCTCTGTGCCATGTTTACATGTTTTCCTAACGGGTCCCTCTTTTCACAGGGAGAAGCATCTCGATACATTTTCCTGAACAAGTTCCGCAAGTTCCTTCAAGAGAACGCCAGTAATAGAGGGGTAGGACACAGGACACAGGATATGCTGACCTTACATTTACATGCATTCTTTATCCAAATAGTATCTAGATAGTCTTCGAGGAAATTTAAGGAATATGTTACTTATTGTGTACACTGTAAAAAAATATTGTTGGTTTAACTTAAAAAAGTAAGTAACCTGGTTGCATTAAAATTTTGAGTTTATTGAAATTAAAATTTTGAGTTGATACAATGAAAGGAATTGGTTTATATAAATAGAAACTCAAAATATTATTGTATTTGAACCACATAAAATTTTTGATAAATAATAAAAATAGCACAATTTGGCTGCGCCATCACAAATAACACACAATTACCCAATATGCTTACAAAATCTTTTAATAATATTTGAATAAAGGTTGTCGATTCTCAAAAATGTTCATTGTACTAACTCAAATTTTTAATTTCAATGAACTGAAAATTTTAAGGCAACCAGGTAAATTATTTTTAAAATATTTTTTTACAGTGTATTGATGACTGGAATGACTGGATGTTGTGCTGGCCTAAAAGAGATAAATGTGAACGGTTGAAGAATTTATTGTTCAATATTCTCAGATTGTTCTTTTTGGCATTGAATTTGATGATCATCACTAATACTTTACAGTAGAAAGTGTATATGGCCATTTTCTGTTACATGATTATTGTCGTTTGGGTTATTTAAAGGGTTAGTTCACCCAAAAATGAAATTGATGTCATTAATGACTCACCCTAATGTTGTAACACCCGTAAGACCTCCGTTCATCATCGGAACACAGCACACTGTACTGTCCGTGTCCAGAAAGGGAATAAAAACATCATCACAATATGTGACATCAGTTGGTTAATTAGAATCTCTTGAAGCATCAAAAATACATTTTGATCCAAAAATAACAAAAACGACGACTTCAAATAAAGATTCAAACGGTTATGAATCAGCGTATTGATTCATGATTCGGATCGCATGTCAAACTGCCAAACTTCTGATGAAATCACACTGTCGATCCGAATCATGAATCGTTTCACTGATTCACAACCATTTGAATCTTTATTTGAGGATTGAAAACAAACAGGGAAGAGAAGACAATGCAGAAAAGCGTAGTTTTTGTGATATTCGTTTCTAGGGGAGTGTTTCCCAACCTTTTTTCAGTCATGGCACCCTTCGAAAATGTTCAACATTTTGTGGCACCCCCTCGCATAAATTACGCTATGTTCAATAATTTTATTAAATAAAAACAAATAACTTAAATACAAGCAGCAGCACAATTAAATACTATTGAACAAAGATACTAATAAAATAAACAATGCTTTTCAGGTTTTTCAGGTAGGTCTAACATTAGTTTTTAGGTAGAGAAATTAAATAAAGTAATCAAATGTAAAATAACTGCATATTTAACTGTTTAATTAAAAAATTTATCCTAATTATACTTACACACGCTATTCAATCAAGAGCAGTGAGTGATGTCCTTATCTTTTGTTTGACAGACAGCAGTAAAGGCCCCTTTAAGGCCTAATGCAGGGATATGTGTCGTCTTTCTCGACTTTATAAAGTTCTCTTAAGGCATATACAGACTATGTCTGCTTGGATACTCATCAAGATGGACATGTTGACATCCTTGTTGTGTGAGTTTGTCCGTTCAAGTGCAAGACTTGAGAAATAACTCAATATTTGCGCGCTGTTAGACTTGTGCGCGCCTTGGGACGAGTGCACCGAGAAAGATCTTCTCACAGCACGTCTCATTCGCATCTTCTGGCGAATATACCCGGGTGATGATGACAGCGGAAATGACCGGTCATCAGATGTGAGATGAACCACGATGCAAGTGCATGCCAACACCTTTTACACGGCACCCCTGCTCACGTCAGGCGGCACCCTGATTGGGAAATGCTGCTCTAGGACTAAATAAAAAATATCTTAAACTGTGTTCCGAAGATGAGCGGGTGTCTTACGGGTGTGGAACGACATTAGAGCTGCGCGCTCCATCACTGCATGTGCTGTGAGTTTAATCTGTGTTTTTTCACTAATCCTACACCAGAACTTCCTGTAAATGGTTTGAAAGTCCGAACTATACAGAAAATGCTTTCACAAAAGAAACGAACCAAACCTTTGTTCAATTTGGTCCGGACCGAGACTACCTCTTTTCGTCGGACCAAATTTCTTCTGTTAGGTCCGGACCATGGTCCGAGGGAGGTTTCACACCTGTAATTTTGGTTCCTACTAAACTGAAAAGTCCGAAAATCCGGACCAAACAAGGTAGGTGTGAACGCTTAGATACGCTGTCAGACTAAATATAAAATATCTTAAACTGTGTTCCGATGATGAACGGGGGTCTTATGGGTGTGGAACAACATTAGGGTGACTCATTAATGACATCAATTTCATTTTTGGGTGAACTAACCCTTTAAGTTATTTCCCATTAATCAGGATTTGATGTTCGCTTAATGCAATGTGACGTTATGTGTGCGTTTGTGTGTTCAGAACCCCACAGTGTTGTGTCCTCCTGAATACATGGTGTGTTTCTTACACCGCCTCATCACAGCCATTAGGAGCTACTGGGATGAAGGGAAGAGAAAAAGCCCTGGATCCATCAATAGTGAAGGTAGAGGTCTTCATTATGAAATCAGCACAGTTGTAGCACCAATATAAGTTTGACTTTATGCCCCAAAATACATGTATTCAAATAAATTATGTGTTAATTGCTTTTTAATGTATTTCTGAATGGTTTTAGAAAATTATTATTATAATTTAAACCTTTAAAATGTATTTGTTAATTGAAATAAAGCTGAAATAGACTAACTGAAATAAATTTAAGCTGAGGCACTTAAAAAATTTTTTGTAGCAACTAAAACTGAAGTCATTTTAATAAAATATTTTGTATAAAAAGATTTAAAGATGAAAAATGAACATATACAAATAAAATGTAATTTAAAATAATAATACAAATAGAATAATATATAAATAACAATAAAATAACACTCTTTTTTATTTTGTCAGTTACCCATGTGTGTTTCCATTAGACGCCAAGGTGCCCCTTATTTTTAGACATTATTTAGCCCAAAACATTTTCTTTTAATTTTTTTTTTTTTTTTTAAATATAACCATTAAAATAATGAACATCAAAAATATATTTCTTCATTGAAATAAAAGAAATTACAAATATTAGTTTTTAAACCAAATGAAATCTAGAAATGGTGTCTTTGCAACTGACTGAAAATAAGTTTACTAGCACTAAAATTAAATGGAATATCATGTCATTGACCCATTTTTGTTTCCGTCAGATGCCTATGTGCCTCCTCAGCTGTTTTACAATGGGAAAGTGGATTACTTCGACCTTCAGCGTCTGGGAGGACTTCTCTCGCATTTGAAGAAAACACTCAAAGGTTGGTTAAACTACAAGTAAAGTGTGTTTCAGAGTTTGGTCCCATAATTACTCAAAGTGCATCTGAACTAGACACCACCAGAGGGAGCACAAGGTTAATTTGTTTTGAGTGTCTTATACTGACAACACTAGTTTAAAACCTTAAAGCATCCCTGTATCTGGTTTGGCAAAGACAGTATTACTTTTGTTTTCCTTGTTCTTTTTTTTTTTTTTTTACAAACTCACTTTAATGAGCACAGGCGTAATTAGTTTTCTTTTTAATTCTAGAGTCTAAATGAGACATGCAATCTCATATTAATGTGACTATTATGTTTGTTTTGTTTGGTAACTTTTGAAATTTTCATATTGATCTTTTCATAGCTGCCGACAAAATGGTTCAGATCGATCAACCTTCCAAATTAGTTTTAAATTGAGACCAAATACATCCTGCAGGGTGTTTTCCTTTTTTAGTTTCCGACTTTGTTATTAACCTCAAAAACGTTGGTGGTCATTACTTTGATTTGCGGCATCATTAAAATTTCTGAAGTGATGGGATAAGATGGATGCTGGCGGCACTTAGAACTGGAGACTGGGATGCAGATGGATATTGATTTCCCTCAAGGCAGTGGCACATGCCGCAAAAATATTGATGAACAGCAGGGAACATGCCAAGAAACAGTGAGAGAGAAGGACAGTGGCTAAAGGAAGTGGTTGAGAGCTGTTCCTTTTATGTAATATGTTTTTTTGTGGTTTGCATTAGATTATTTTATTTGCCTTTGGTGTTTGTCAGGAATTTGCCTGGATTGCTGCATTTCTGTGGAAAATGACAAATTTGCATGTGGCCCAAAAAAACAAATTTTAACACCCAAAAAGTTTCACACACCATTTTAAGTTAAGCCTCATTTTCTACCACAGGCACTTTCTCCAGGAACTGGGGACTTGGGAACTGGGGTGGTACTCGGTGTGTTTTTGACCGCAGGGACTAGGGTCTAAATTTTCCCCTCAAAAAGTCCCTGCTTATGAGGCAGTACTTTTAAAATATTCAGGAAATTTTGGGGGGTGAGCCTTGGGTGTGTTCATTTTATTTCAAGCACTATTTTTAAAAGTCTGTTGCAGTGCATGTAGTAAGAGTTGTTTGCTATTCGACTCAACAATGGAGTTTAAAAAATACGACCAACAATGAGGTTCAGGCATTATTAAGCTTATTTACGGAGGATTAAATCCAGCACGAATTAGAAAGTCACGTGCAGTCACCGGATTAATCTTCAGTGTACTTGAGACAGTGTTGAAAAAGTTGCTGGGACAAATTGTTCTGGGTAATTTCATTTGAAATTGGGCTTTATTAACATTGCAATTTTTTGTTTTGTTTTGCCTCAACAATAGTGTGTAGGTTTTGTTTCTTAACTGCATACTTAATTTTTTTTTTTTTTTACTTTTCCCTGTGACGAGGTTAGTTGTTAGTTGACGAGGTTATGGGAAAAAGGAGGCAGGAACTGTTTCACACACTTTAATCCATAGAATAAATAAACAACAAAACAAAAGTAAATTAAAAAGGGCACTCCCTCACGGATGACTGCTGCGCATACATAATAAAACATAAACAAATATAATGTAAAGTCCAGGCCTGGTCCTCTCTTGTCCTTCAATGTTGTTGCTCCTCCTTTTGTGCTTCTGAAGCTCCTCCGTGAGAAACCCGAGACTGGCGCGCAGGTGGAGCTCATTAGCCATCACGCCACTGGCCTTGCCCCCTTCTCACGTCCCCCTGCGTCCCCCTGTTTGCCACAGCCAGTTTGTAAGTTCAGATTTACCTTACTTTCTGATCCAGTTCCCCATACTATACTTATAAATAAAAGTGAAAACATTGCCAAAATAGTAAAAGAATTGGCTAAAGCTGGGCTTACATGGTGCGTTTTTTTTTTCTGTCGTACGAGCTCGCAGACGATTTGTTTCTCTCAGAAGAAATTGCGTGGACATTGTGGATGCTTGTATGGTAGCGGCCTGCAGCGTGTGAGAGGAAATACGAGACAAGCTGTGCACGTTAATGGCACCTTTCTGCCCCATGATAATTTCGGCCCGATTTTTCACCAGTGTTGGTGAAATAGGCTGTCCCTTATTCCCAAATCATGCACAAACACATCATATACTACAGCGGTTCTACATTGAATTATTACACAGATAAAATAAAATTCTACACAGTTATATTTTACTATAACTGTTTTGTAGCCACCAATGTGGATCGGGCTAAATTAATCACTGCGGTACGTCTGGTCTTTGTAACAATAACAACATAAGTGACAAAGAAAATTATATTTCTCAATTGCACAAATAATTTATTAGAACATTGGAAAAATATAATTAAGAAAATCCAGTTATTTAACTATTGCAATTACAACAGGAAACACACTTTTTGAGGTGTATAATCTCCACCTCCAATATTGCTAAAAGACAATGAACACAATTCTACACAAAATATGACAGTATCAGTTATCAGAACTTAAATACACACTAGACATAAATGTGCCAAAAATAGCCTAGGCCTATATACAATCAGATATATAAAAAATGCAACAAGAGCAGATTGCAACAATAATATTAAATATTAAGATTAATATAGGCTTCAAAATAAATATTGAATAAATATTCTGAATAGCACAAATCATTCATCACACAATATGCATCTGTCATTACACGCTGTATTAATCTAAGGCCACATTTACAGTGCATGGTTCAAGTGACCAACATCATGGTTTTTCCTCCCATGTAGTACAGATCGGATATGACATGTGAATGTGTAAGCAGCAAAAAAACCCAACAACGTATGGATTCCGATATTCTCAGATCGGTTTCAGGCCTCACTCATATGTGGAAATGAATAAATCTGAAATATGAATCGAATTCGTCCATTTGCGCCTGCCATAAGCGGACAGATCAGATAGACCTATTCCCCTGTCCGAGTCGTCTGTAACTGAAAAAGGGACTTTTGAAACATATTGCGGTACAGATATATCTATAACAAATTAAAAATCTGTGGTTAACAAGCAGAGTATTATTATTGGTTGTTTTGTAAAGGCGATCTGGCGCAGAAATGTGTTTATTTTGATATCAAACTGATTGCTCGTTGTCGCTGTTGTCAGTGACAGCGGCTCATGCACAGATGTGTGCTTCAGTCCCGTTGTGGAGACTGTCTTGCTGCATCCCAATTTGCCTACACTACATCCTAAAAGTATGTACTCTTTTTGTGAAGAAAAAGTATATACTTTTGAGTGTGTAGCAGAAAAGTATGCAAACTTCAGTACATACTACTTTGCCATCTTTAATGGACTCTGTCGCTTAGTTACGACTATCCCGTCACCGTGTAACTGCCCTGTTAATCAGTGTCAGATTCGTCACAGTTCAAATCCTCCACATTCAGTTTAATCTCCTACCGCATGGGAGAGAAATGTAGCCGCACGTTGATCTGCCATTTGTGGGTCTTTAATGCAGACTATCCTTATGTGTTTGCAGTTAAAATATAATGATGCATTTAAAAGTTTATGGCCAAACGTGTCATTACAAAAGTTCACAATGCTGATGCAGGTGAAATATAATGTGGACAACACTGAATAAATCTATTTTTGTCAGGTTAAATATTGATAGTTGGTCACTCAAACCCCTTTATCTAAACTTCTCTACTGAACCGTCGGACTCGCACTTCCGTCATGTTTGTAGTTTTTTAATGCTTTTTATCCGCTTATACTAATTCTATTTTCAAATACTATTTAGTATGGATAGTATGCGAATTGGGACATAGGGTCTATTCCAGGGCTATTCAAATCTTACCCTGGAGGGCCAATAAGGTGCAGAGTTTAGCTCCAGCCCTGATCAAACGCACTCACCTCTGATTTTCTAATGATCCTGAAGACATTGACTAGCATGTTCAGGTGTGTTTGATCACGGCTGGAGCTCAACTCTGCACCACATTTGCCCTCCAGGGTAAGATTTGAATAGCCCTGCTTTATTCGTATCCAGAACAAAATAAAATGCACTCAAAAATGTCCTTGCCCTTGATATACCGTCACTAATGAACGCATTTGATTGTAATGAGTAAAAAAACGCCTCGGTTACGTATGTAACCCTCGTTCCCTTAAGGAGGGAACGGAGATGTACGTCGGACTAACCGACGAATTGGGATCCCTTCTAGGAGCCCCTATTAGCTTCGAGATATAGAAAACGGGCCAATGAACATTGGCATGCACGCTTTGCATATCGCACCCCGCCCCGCTGCGCGGGTATATTTTATGTTTGTTTTTCACTGAGGAGCCGAACCCGTGGCTCAAACTGCAGTGATGGTACAGCAACTGTGGCGACGGGACGTACGTCTCCATTCCCTACTTCAGGGAACGAGGGTTATATACGTAACCAAGACGTTCCCTTTCAGTTGGTCACGTTCGATGTACGTCAGACTGACCGATGAATTGGGATCCCTATGGAAAACGCCACAGTTATTACCACTTCCAGCGCCCTGCAGGAGTCCCTCAGACCCCGTCTCAAAGGGCGGGGGAATTTCCTGCAGGGAGAGTCACACTGCCATCCCACAAGACCCAATCAGTGGACTATTGGATAACGCTGGGAAAGCGTGCCCCTGGAGGCCGCTGCGAAAGCCACACTCCCCCGAAGGGATAACATGTGGAAATTACACGTATGGACTGGCCGTGGGCAGTACAACATACAGGAGTCCCAGGGGTGTCCCCGGCCCTGTTGGGCGGGGGACAGTCACCGCACTGAGATGGCAGAGCGGGCTCTGCCAAGGGAAAGACACGGGCTCGCTGTAGGGAGCCGTACCGTGGAGAATACACATATGGGACTGCCGTGGGGGTCACTACATATGGAACCCATCCTAACACAAGTTCCACAATGCATACGAGTGTTAGACCTGGCGTCAGGCGCTCCGCCACGTCTGACTGCCGCGGGTTGCGGAGGACTCAACAGGGTTCGCCATACTGGGAAACTCAACTGCAGCATATAAGCACATGTATCTGTTCTATGAGGAAGGGAGTGGCGCAGCAAGCCGACACTAGAACGGGCACTTCAGTGCTAGTCACCGTCACCGTTTCCCGAAGGTAGGCGAGTCAACGTCACCGTTTCCCGAAGGTAGGCGAGTCTCGACCTAAGCACCGAGATAGTCATGTTCCCGCAGTGAGAACAGAAGCTATCCACAAACGCCGGCTCAGCGTGCTCTAAGCCCAGGCACGTGATACAGCGCTTGTGACCGTCAGGGGGCTACAAGGAACGACCGCATCCAGAAACGCACGGGTGGAAAGACATCCTGAAAAGGACGTCACGTCACCCGTGTAGCTCTTTTTGTGAGGAAAATTTGCTCTTTTAGTGCTGAAGCACCCAGGGATCGACCGCGGCAGAATAACAGGTTTTGTGTGCAGCCTGTTTCTGCTCTCACCAGAAAAGGAACACGCCCACCAAACCAACTGTGTGTGGTTTGTGTGTGTAGTGCAATTTGCTCAGTTTCTCAGTTCGCTGTGAAAACAGCAGCTCTCTCAGCAGCAGTGAGATCGCGGTCGCGCTGTTGTGTGCCGTCTGGCCAACACGAGCAATTTCCCCCGGCACCCGCTTTCTCTCTCTGTCGCTAGATAGAAGGCAGTCAGATGCTTCATCAACACCGCTCGGCTCCGAAGTGAATGACAACAGTGCGTGGCGATCGCTTCCGCTTTATACCCGTGCAGTGGGGCGGGGTGCGATATGCAAAGCATGCACACTAATGTTCATTGGCCCGTTTTCTATATCTCGAAGCTGATAGAGGCTCCCAGAAGTGATCCCAATTTGTCGGTCAGTCCGATGTACGTCGAACGTGACCAACTGAAAGGGATCTCATTTAAAAAAAAAAAAACTCAAAAATGAGGGCGGTTTTGAACCCAAAGCTCTGACTGTTTAACAAAAGTTAACAGGCTACCAATTTGCCAATGAAATGATTTGCCAATTAAATGATACCTTTTCACACAGTGAAATGATAGATAACAAAAAAAAATGCTTCTCAATTTAAATCAGTTTTTTTGTTAAATAGCTTATTATGAATTGGGGCAGATGTAATCTGGTGAACAGAACAGATGATACACAAATTATGAATCATCTTTGTATTCACCCATTGTGGCTAAGATAGAAGGCGTCTTCAACATTTATGTTTAAATTACGGCAGTTTCCATTGATGGAGAGAGGCGAGGCACGTCTTGTCATGTGTCGCAACTATGCTGTGCCAAAGTTTGAATTTCATTAATTCTCACTCTGTCTTTCCATTTATTTTGTCTCCTTAAACACACATCTTCTCCAGGCATTTCCAATTCTCTGCCCTTGTTTGATTAAAAGCTGATAATTACTTTGTTCCTCTTCCTGCGCCATTTCCCCGCTGATTCTGCAGAAACATTTCCTTCTCCCTCTGGCGCCTGATTGAACTCTTTTGGGGCTTTGAGGAAACAATCAAAGAGTAAAACAAGACATTGGAATGAATAGTGGTACACACTTGTTGTGTCTGTGTTTTTCACAGTGACAGTTTTGAATCAGCTGCTGTTAGTTTTAATTTGTGTACAAAATTTGAACCTTGTCATCTGCACTGTATCTTGACAAAATTGATTTATGTTTAGCAGCTGCTGAGGGCTTTTCCTCTTTGACATATTTTACATAATTAGTTTTTAATTGTTGATTTTGGCCATCAAACCATCAAACAAAGTGTTATGCAGCCAACTCCACCATCTGCTCTTTATCTTTTTCAGCTCAGTATATGTTTAAATTATTCAGTAATGATTCATTATTTTTGGCTTATCAGTTGTTCTGATAAGTGCTGCAGGAATGAGTCCTTAAACCGACAAACAAATTTTGAACCTCTGGTTTCATCGTTCCAAAGTCGCTGAATGGGTTTAAAGTGATTTGAAAGGGGTTTCGGTTAAAAGGGGTTGTTGTACAAAAAAGGCATCAGTAAATCTTAGTGTTTTTTTTGTCCATTTTTTTCTTTCTTTCTTCAAAGTTGGTTGATAACAAGTGGCTAAATGGGACCACAGAGGTTGTTGGGAACATTAAGGGCCATATATTAACGATCTAAGCGCATGGTCTGAAGAGCATGGCGCAGGTGAACTAGGATGTGTCCAAATCCACTTTTGCTAGTTTAACAACAGGAAAAATGGTCGGTAAAAGGGTTGTCCTTATTCTCTTAATGAGTCATGGGCGTGTTTTGTGCGTAACGAGTCTTATTTTCTTTTATCTTATTATCATATAACAATCATTATATTTACTGTTTGGATCTACATTTTCAGTAATTAAAATACACCTGTTTTCACTCTTAAAAAATGCCTAGAAAAATATTATAATAAATGGAAATAACATGCTGAGGGATTGTTCTGTGTAGACAAAATTTCATTTGGAAGTCTAAAGCAACCAAGTCTGACTTTCTAAAGAAAAAAAAAAAAAAACCTGCACTATTGTTCAGCAGACCCATGGACGAACAGATGGGCACGAGCCGAACAGATAAACAAATCTACTCACTAGTCTACTTTTATTTAGTCCACTTATTGCATTTATATAACTTTCCAACTCCAGATGTTAAATGAAAATTTAAAGAGTTTGGATTTAGGTTTCAAAATGCAGAAAGTGTGTTAATTTCTGAAAATTATCACTATGAACTAAAAGTTTAAGAATCAAACTTTTGCAGGTCACATACAGTATCTTTTTTTCTGTAATAAAACCATTGGAAACCCCCTGTTGCTGTGTTGTTGACCAGGCTGATGCAAATGTATGGGTTGACAGAATTTGACAACAAATCATCAATGCAGCGCTTTGTTGCCTATTTGTAGAGTTTGACGAGGTGTGCCACTTTTTGGATGATAAGATGGCCAAAAAATCATTTTTTTCTCAGGCTAGTAAGTAACTACCTAAAGCATCAACAACCCCAGAACACCTTTACCTTTACCATCAACATAATTTTCATCAATATCATCATCATCATCATCTGAGCTGTATAATGATTGTGCTTATTGATTGCATAATATTGATTTAGGTCCAGCATAAAAGTAATCTCTGTCAGTAATGATCATAATAATAAAAAAATTAAATAAAAATACCATTAGCCAATTTGACATTTCTGCAGCACATTTTTATTGAACTACACATAAGCTTTTTCAACTTTTAACCCCAACCTTCTCTGACCAACATCAATTTGAGGCAAAACCAAGGTGCTCTTTCTCTAAATCTCTCCATACCGTCTTCTAATTGCTCCATCACGGTCGTAGCAAATCCAGATATTTTTACCTACAGCAAGCAAGTGGCAGCCGAATTCAGACCCGAGTCAGTTTATTTCCCTCACCGGGTGATTTTGGCATTTTTGCCAGGTTGCTTACAGAGAATCGTGACTAACTACTTGAGTGACTCAAATTTACGTCTTCTGGCAAGTGTACTTTCTGTTCCCAGTTTTTGGGGGTGCAATATCCATCTAATTTATAGATTTGAGCCTTTAGATGTTTATGGAATCTGAGATTTATCAACATCAATTGACAGACAGCCAGAGGTCATTCCCACAGGTGTAATAAAGAAGGAAGCTATATCAGCCTGACACCAAATTAATGAAACCGCATCTCTCGGGTCATCCACCCTGTCAGACTTCATCATCTACTTGGTCTTAATTTATGATTCAGTTAGAGGTGTCGTACAATAAATTATTAGATTTACTTATCAGATGGTTTAGTGGTCTCAATTGCATAATCATGTCCATCTTATTGAACCATCAACCTTCCAGTTTGTAGACAACCTACATGAACCACTGAGCCACTGCCGCCGCAAACGTAGAATTGATTATAAAATTATTAAAAAATATAAACAATTATTTTTAATGTAATTATTTATATTAAAATTAAATCTCATCTTTATATTAATACATTTATTTTATTTATTTTTTATTTTTTTGTAAAATGTGCTCAAAGTGGTGAGCATTCAATTAATCTTTTATTGGAAATTTTATTTTTGAAGGTATAGCGGGTCAATTCAGTGCTTAACTTGTATCTTACAATGCTTATTAAAACCATGTCCATATACTTAACTCCTTCACTCCCTTAACTCTCAAGGCTGATATTTACCCTTTTTTCTCTCTTTCTCCTCTTCCTTACATTTCTCTTTGTCTCCTGTGAATTACTCCCAAACTGCTTTAACCGCCCCATTTTTCTCACAATTACGCTTCTATTGGACAGCCAGCCTTGAATAACCTTGAAATGGCAGACCTTTGGAGTAAAGTGTAGCACATATCTCTCCTTAAGCAGTTCTTATAAGCCCTCTGACGTCTTCAAGCGAAGATTTTTTATTACTTAGCTGTCCAGAAGAAGACAAATGTGTATTAATAAATAATAGACTGGTGTGTTCATAAAAAGTTGTGAGCTTGTCGTCCTCTGAGATGAGCTATTGAGCGTTGAAATCCGAGTCGCACATTCCCAAAAGCCTCTTTTTGGTGTATTTCCACAAACAAATTTTTACTAAGCTGTTAATAAACTAGATTGTTTGAACATTTTGTTATATTTTAGATGACTTAGCCGCAAAGGCCAATATCATCATAGACCCGGCAGAGATCCAGGCCACCTCTATGGATGACTTGGATGAAGACGAGGAAACTGGAGCTGCTCAGGTGCATTATATCTACCAATAATTTTTTTAAGAGAGATATTTTGACATGTAAAATAATTTTATGTAATTGTGAGAAAGATGACTATAAAAGCATTTTGAATAAATACTGTGATTTTAAGCTCAATCAAAGCATTTGTGGCATTATATTTGATTACCAAAAATAAGATAATTTTGACCATTTAAAATAAGGGGTAATAAAATCTGGGTTATAGTGAGGCAATTAAAGTGGAAGTGAATGTTGCCAATCCTATTCTGTTTTCTGTTTTCTGTGACGGCTCGAACAACAACATACAAAGTGTGACAAATATAATCTCTGCTACTGATTATGTGCTTGATTTAATTTTAAAAGCGTCTAATGGAAGTTTGCATATAATTTTGCAGTACATTTTTTAGCCATATACTGAAAGCAACAATGGATAATTCACCTCAGATCTTTAAGGAATCTTATTACATCACATGGTTAGGACACAGTGTAAATGTTTACGGTGTAAACACAACTTTTAACAGAATAATTAACATGAATAGCTTTTGTAAAATTATAATCCTTCCAAAATTGGCCCCATTTACTTCCCTTGTAAGTGGCTCACCGTAACCTTAATTTGTTACTTTAACTGAATCCCATTGGGGGCATCTATTGTAGAACATTTTGTTGATTCATGGTGTGTTGTTGAGGTGGTCTACTTTTCGTGATTAGGACATTACCCTGAATATTGAAGACAAATGGTATTGTGTGTGTGTGTGGGAACTACAGAGACCATCTGGCGCTGTTGCCATGGGTGGCGCTTTGGCCCGACCCAGTTGGTTGAGTTCGCCGACGCTGGGCCGAGCAAACCGCTTCCTCAGCACCGCCGCCGTCAGCCTCATGACCCCTCGACGACCTCTTGCCCCTCCTGAGAAGGTCAAAGTCCGCACCCTCGCCGTAGAGCAGAGAACTGAAGAAGACAGTGAGTCCATCAGAAAACTTTATTTCACTTGTCAAAGCATAATTGGAGCTACAATAATGCTGTGTGTTAATACTGTTGTGTGTCAAATCTCAAATCAGGGAGAAAATGTTGCTGTTGATTATATACTTGTATACTTTTTAACTATTTTATATTATTACAGTTTACATAGATGTATATGTATATATATATATATATATATATATATATATATATATATATATATATATATATATATATATATATATATATATATATATGTATGGAGTATATACATATATATATACTCACCTGAAGGATTATTAGGAACACCATGCTAATACTGTTTGACCCCCTTTCTCCTTCAGAACTGCCTTAATTCTATGTGGCATTAACAAGGTACTGAAAGCATTCTTTAGAAATGTTGGCTCATATTGATAGATTTGTGCGATGCACATCCATGGCACAAAGCTGGGTTGAGATATGGTGACTACATATTTAATGCAGTGTCATGTTCAAGAAACCAATTTTGAAATGATTCAAGCTTTGTGGCATGGTGCATTATCCTGCTGGAATAGCCATCAGAGGATGGGTACATGGTGGTCATAAAGGGATTGACATTGTCAGAAACAATGCTCAGGTAGGCTCTGGCATTTAAACAATGCCCAATTGGCACTAAGGGGCCTAAAGCGTGCCAAGAAAACATCCCCCACACCATTACACCACCACCAGCAGCCTGCACAGTGGCATGATGGATCCATGCTCTCATTCTGTTTACGCCAAATTCTGACTTTATCACCTGAATGTCTCAACAGAAATCGAGACACATCAGACCAGGCAACATTTTTCCAGTCTTCAACTGTCCAATTTTGGTGAGCTTGTGCAAATTGTAGCCTCTTTTTCCTATTTGTAGTGGAGATAAGTGGTACCCAGTGGGATCTTCTGCTGTTGTAGCCCATCCGCCTCAAGGTTGTGCGTGTTGTGGCTTCAAAATGCTTTGCTGCATACCTCAGTTGTAACGAGTGGTTATTTCAGTCAAAGTTGCTCTTCTATCAGCTTGAATCAGTCAGTCCATTCTCCTCTGACCTCTAGCATCAACAAAGCATTTTCGCCCACAGGACTGCCGCATACTGGATGTTTTTCCCTTTTCACACCATTCTTTGTAAACCCTAGAAATGGTTGTGCTTGAAATCCCAGTAACTGAGCAGATTGTGAAATACTCAGACCGGCCCGTCTGTGCCAACAACCATGCCACGCTCAAAATTGCTTAAATCACCTTTCTTTCCCATTCTGACATTCAGTTTGGAGTTCAGGAGATTGTCTTGACCAGGACCACAATACCTAAATACAACCCTAAATACACAACTGCCATGTGATTGGTTGTTTAGATAATTGCATTAATGAGAAATTGAACAGGTGTTCCTAATAATCCCTTAGGTGAGTGTATATATACCATACAAGCCATATTTTCTATCCCCATACTCTTCCCCTACCCCTATACCTACCCATTATAGGAAACTGCACATTTTTACTTTCTCAAAAAAACAAAACAAAAAAAACTACACAGACCTCATTATGTATGATTTATAAGCCCTTTGAAAAATGGGGACATGGTGAAATGTCCTCATAAATCACCCTCTTTTTGTCATACCCATGCCATTATACACATTTGTGTCAACACACACGTACAACACACACTCTCTCTCTCAGGAGCCTCTGTTACAGGTGGCTTAAGCATGAGTCTAAACATGACAATGATCTTTTTTTTTTTTTTTTTTTTTTTTTTTATTAGAGAAAAAAAAATTATAGCAAATTAACAAATTACAGTAGCTTATACAATGCAAGTGATCATAGACATACATACATGTATAGTGGGTAGAAAAACCAAACCATAACAAATAGAGAGGAGAACCAACAAAGAAAACAAAAAAACAAAAACAATACAATAACAAACAGAGAGGAAAACCATCAAAAAAAAAAAAAAAAAAAAAAAACAACAACAACAACAACAACTGAATATAAATATAGTGATGTATGCAGGTATATTTGGTAAGTTTAGGCAATGGAGTATTAAGGGATAAGGGTAATTTGAGATGCTTATAGTAATAGTAACACATTTATACTTGAGGTAGTAATCATAACAAAAAATAATAAATAATAACTGTAGTAGTAACAGTAATAGTAGCAGTAATGGCAGTAATGGTGGTAGTAGTAATAGTTAAAAGTATCAGTAGTAGTGACAGTAGTAATTGTAATTATCGTAATAGTAGTATTGATTGTAAGTAATAGTAATAATAGTAGTGATAGTAATAGTAGCTAATAGTAATAGTAGTAGTGATAGTAGCTATTAGTGATAGCATTAGCTATAATATATATGATAATAATAACAGTAATAATAATAATAGATGTAATGTTAGGATTAGACATTCAAAGTAATATAAATCATGATATTGATGGAACGATAAACCAGGCAATCCAGTTATTGTGGAGGGACACTATGGTCTATGTCCGGGAGCCGCTCCAGCGCCGTCAGTGACCACCACCCACAGACCCCCCCCGGACACAGTCACCCTCATCTGATCCACCTGGGACCCTCCCTCCCGCCAGCGACACACTCCTCAAATGATCCTCTATGCTCTGTTGAGTCCTTGATCAAATACACTGGGGCACCCTAACAGGCACCTCCAAACCAGGCTCCCCTAGTCTGGATGTGGCCTGATAAAACAAAAAATACATTTTTGTTGCCCAGCCCAGTTCTTTTTAATTTTTTTTAATCTGTAGTATGGACCCTGGTGTGCACCGGTTAGCTCCCCAGCCAGAGACACCACATCCAGCCCAGATATTGGTAGATGTTTTTTATTTACATGAGAGGAGTGATTTGAGGTTGAGGTGGCAAAGGGAGAGGATCCCAAGCACCGAGTCTGTGATGATGAACCCGCCAGCAGGACATGTCAGCCGTGCCCACCAACAGCACCAGAGCAGCACCCCGACCCAGACCATTTATATTTAATAAATTCAAGTAGGCTACCCAGAATGTATACATAATGTTTCTGAAATGTGATTCATGACGGAAGAGATGAATATTCAAATTCCTACTACCACCATCACCAACAACAAAAAGTATAGTTAATATGCAGCTTTACATATATAATAATTTTAAGTGTATACTAGCTTATAAATCCTTGCAGAAGTATAATACATTGTAATGTAATATAACAAGTATAATTTAATTTTCGTGTGATTATTAATCCATTTAAAATACCATAAATCTTAATTGAGGCATCAACTCATCAGCTAATTTTAATCAATATGTAACGATGAGAGTAGTGGATTGAAAGCTGTATTAAATTTGTGCAATTGATTTTTAGTTGCTGATGTTTGTTTCTCTTTAATAACATGGTCTCTTAGTAGATGAAGCCATTGTTTAATTGATATTTGGTATTTATTTTTCCAATTGAGAAGTATTGTTTTCTTGGCGATAGCTAGAGATAGGAGTAGAGGTTTTTTATGTTCCAAAGGGAGGTTA
The DNA here is from genome assembly GCF_024679245.1 of Pseudorasbora parva. Lineage (NCBI taxonomy): Eukaryota > Metazoa > Chordata > Actinopteri > Cypriniformes > Gobionidae > Pseudorasbora > Pseudorasbora parva. The sequence continues at coordinate 35,055,626 of NC_090185.1, read as the reverse complement.
ATTTCAGATGTGTCACCTAGAAGACATAAGAGTGGAAGTGTGTTGAAAGTACTTTTAAAGAGATCTGATAGTTTATTAGTGACATCTATCCAGAACTGATTAACCGGTGGGCATAGCCAGAGTGCATGAAGGTAAGTGTCTGGTGTATTTAAACTGCAGTTAGTACATTTATCAGAAGTTGTCAGCCCCATTTTAAACATGTTATGCTGTGTTATGTGTGTTCTGTGTATAATTTTATACTGAATTAACTGGATGTTTGTGTTTGTACTTAATATAAAAGTATTTCTGCAAACTGTTTTCCAAAATTCATCATTTGTGGTGATATTGAGATCTTTTTCCCATTGTTTAACTGGTGCTGCAATTGCTTTAGTATCTATAGACAATATTAGAGTGTATAATTTACTAAGTGTTTTTACTGAATTACTAATTTTGGTGATATGTTTAAGAATTGGGGGAGGTTGTGCGATATCTTGGTTTCCAACTGTGGTTTTAATAGAATTCCTAATTTGAAGGTAGTAGTAATAATGTTCTTTTCCCAAGGTAAATTTCTGACTTAATTCTGTAAATGTAGTGAATGTGTTCCCAGTAAACAGGTGATGTAGATGTGTGATACCTTTCTCTTTCCATTTAATATTGTTTAGTGGAGTTTTGTTTATAGTGAAATCCGGGTTGTGCCATATAGGTGAGTTGATGTGTGGTGTCAGCTCATGTTGTGTCAGTGTATTAATTTGCCACCAAGCAGTGAGAGTTGGTTTAATCGTTATGTTTTTAAAAAGGTTGTTCTGTTTGATTTTTTTTGTGATAAATGGAAGATCAGATATTGTTATTTCTTTGCATTCTGCTTGTTCTAACGCTAGCCATGGGTTTTGGGAGCTGTCACCTGTGATCCATTTGCAAAAGTATTGAAGTTTGGATGCTAAGTAATAATTTTGAAAATTTGGTGCAGCTAGACCGCCTTGGTCTTTATTTTTTTGTAGTGTTTGTAAGCTTATTTTAGGTTTCCTGTTTTTCCAATAGAATTTGTTAATTATTTGGTTTAATGATGTAAACCATTTCTTAGTTGGTTGTACCGGAGTCATATTGAATAAATAAAGGAGTTTGGGTAGAATACACATTTTAACTGTTGCAATACGACCAATGATGGAAAGTGGTAGGTTCATCCATCGAGTTAAATCATCTTCTATTGTTTTCAGTAGTGTGATAAAATTGAGATTGAACAAGTCAGAGAGGTTCTGGGATATGTTTATTCCTAAGTATGTAATATTATTAATTTTGAATGGTGTGTTCTGTATACTTCTGTCTTGTGGTTGTATATTCAGTGGTAAAATTGTTGATTTGGTCCAGTTTATGGAGTAGTCTGATATGGCAGAATATTCGTCGATGAGTTTAATTATTTCTTTAAGTGATGTTTCTGGATTTTGTACAAATAATAGGATGTCGTCTGCATACAGTGAAATTTTATGATTAGTTTTACCTGATAAAACTCCAGAAATGTTTTCATTTTGTCTTATTGCAGCAGCAAGAGGTTCTATAAATAAGGCGAAAAGTAATGGTGATAATGGGCATCCTTGGCGAGTGCCTCGCTGGAGTTGAAATGGTGATGATATTATGCCATTAGTTAAAACAGATGCTAGTGGAGTATTATAGAGTGTTTTAATCCAATGAATGAAGCAGTCTCCAAATCCAAATCTTTTAAGTGTCATATGAAGGAAGTACCAATTAACTTTATCAAATGCCTTCTCTGCGTCTAGAGATATGATTATGGTCTTTTTTTTGTTTTTATTGCATAGGTCCATGATGTTGAATAGTCTTCTGGTATTGTTTGATGACTGGCGTCCTTTGATAAAACCTGTTTGGTCTGGATGGATGAGAGATGAAATTACTGATTCGAGTCGTGTTGCCAGAGTTTTACTAATAATTTTTAAATCAGTATTTAAAAGAGATAATGGGCGATAACTAGTGCATAATGTTGGGTCTTTATTTGGTTTAAGCAGGACTGATATTAGTGCTGAATTCATATGAGGTGGGATAGAAGAAGTTTTTTTTAATTTCTGCCGTCATTCGCATGAATAATGGTGATATGGTTGTCCAAAAATGTTTGTAATATTCTGGTGGGTATCCATCTAAACCTGGGGCTTTATTGTTTGATAGAGAGTCCAGAGCTTGTTTATATTCAATTTCTGAAATAGAATCTTCTAATGAATCTCTTTGTGTTGTGGTCAGAGTGGGTAAAAATAAGTTGGAAAGAAACAATTTAGTGTCCATAATTTTCGGTTCTTTAGTATTACTGTATAAACATTTATAAAAAGTGCGAAAAGTATCATTGATGTCTTGTAGGGTGTGGAGTGTCTTTCCTTCTGGATTCTTGATTACCGGAATAAGTGACTTTTCTCTGTTATGTTTGAGTAAATTAGCCAGGTATTTACCTGATTTATCATTATGTTCAAATTGTGTATATCTGAGGCATTGTTTTTGGAATTCTATCCTTTTATTTAATATGTCATCATATTCACATTTTGTTGTATTTATTTCCTTTAGAATCTGTTCATTGGGATTTTGAGAATAAACATTGTGTAATGTATGCATTTTATTTTCTAAATCTTTTTCTCGCCTTTGTTCCTTTTTGTATTTGTATGTGGAGTATGAAATTATTTTTCCTCTAAGTACAACTTTAGCTGTTTCCCATAGAGTTACCGCAGAGATGTCTGGTGTGTCGTTTATTTCCATGAAGGATGCCCATTCCTTTTTAAAGTAGTCATTAAATTCTTTGTCTTGAAGTAATGATATATTCATCCTCCATCTGAATGATTTTTTAGTATTGTTTCTATTAGACATAGTTATAGAGATTGGTGCATGATCAGAGATGATGATAGGGTTTATTGTTGTATTTAAAATATCCGGGATGAGGGAATTGCTTGTCAAAAAATAATCAATGCGTGAATATGATTTATGAACTGCTGAAAAATAACTGTATTCTCTTGAGTTTGAGTTTTTAAGTCTCCAGCTATCACCAAGACCTAGGTCATTCATGTACTGTTTAATGGTTTCTGTAGATTGCCATGGTTTAAAATGTGGTGGTGTATTCGATTTGTCTTGAGTTGGATCTATAACTGTATTAAAGTCTCCTCCGATTATGATGGCTGATTGGGAAAGGCTAGCTATTGAGGAGAAAAAATTATGGAAAAATTGGGGATCATCTGTGTTTGGTCCGTAGATATTAGCAATGGTCAGTGATTTATTGTTAAAGATTATATTGATAATAACATATCGTCCGTCTGGGTCACATATGGCTGAGTGATTAATAACAGTTATGTTTTTATTAATTAATATAGCTACCCCTCTTTTCTTTGAGTTAAAGGATGCAGAGTATATTTGTGTTAATTGCGTATTTCCTAATTTCTTGTGTTCTGATTCCAAAAGATGAGTTTCTTGCAATAAACATATATCTGCCTTTAGTTTTTTGATGTGGTTTAAAATTTTGGACCTTTTAGCTGCTGAGTTGATGCCTCGTACGTTCCAGCTAACTAATTTAAGATGTGACATTCTATGTTATGATGTAGCTTTGTTCAATATTTATCATAAATATCTGTACCCTATTATATGATATAAAATATACAAGTAGTATATATTCAGTGTCAGACAAACTCCACATGCAACAGTAATAACTCTTTTTTCCAAGCGAATATACAGAAAACATTTGAATACGTTAAGCAGGTGATTATTATTTATCTTGTAGTGCATTCATTGGCGGCATGTTTTTTTTTTCTTTTCTTTTTTCTTCGTGATGGATTATAACCAGTACATAGTGTCATTCCTGTAAAGTTGGCCGTCTACATATAGTCGGTCTACAGTGAGAACTGCTTTCCTTCCATTTTGGCGAAATTGTTTCATGACCGGAATCAATATTCTCCGTCTGTCCTGAATCTCTCGAGGGTATTGATCGTTAAGCCCGAATGTAGTTCCGCGCAGTTCTCTGCCCTTGCTCTTAACCAGTTCTTTCTGTTTGTAATGCTCAAATTTTGCAATGATGGGACGCGGCCGTTTAGTGTCTGCATTTTTGTTAGATCCGAGGCGGTGGACGCGGTGGAAGGTAATATTGTTGACAGATTCTAGTGGGAGTTTAAGAGAAGAATGCATGAAATCTTTAATTGCTTGTTCCGGGTTATCTTGGATTTGTTCTGGTATACCCGAAAAGATCAGGTTGTCTCGCATGCTGCGGCACTGGATGTCTAATACGGAATCTTTCAATAGTTTATTTTCGTTTGTAATATGTGTAATTGTTGCTGTGAGTTCTGATATCTTTGTATGCATTTCTTTATTGTCTTTTTGCAATGAGTCAATCTGTGATTGACTGAACTCAAGGCTGGTTTTAAGATCTTTGATGTCTTGATGGAGCAGTTCAAGAATTGCCAGTTTATTGTTTATGGATTCTAGGAGTCCCACCTCTATTGTTGTAGTAGTTCCATCCTCGGACTCTGCTGAGTATTCCCGGCGCGGTTGTTTCTTTTGGGGTTGTGGCATGTTGGTCAAATTGTTGAAGTAGTTGTCTATGAACTTTTCCAGGTATTCCACGATGGGCTTTAATCCGGTTCTGTTATTTGAAGTGATCGACGTTGAGATAGTAAAGTACTTACAAGGAGATCGTTCTGTTTTGTTTTAGCTGAGTTCCAATGATCTCAAGATCATGACAATGATCTTGACATTGGCATGCAGCAGCCTATTTCGTAATCTCTTGCGTGACCGTGAGTATAAAAGGGCACATGTGAAATACGTTGTTTTCTTTCTTGTCTTCGGGAGACCATCTGTCTAAATAAAAAGGCAATATTATGGCTAGGACTAGCACCATGAGTTTCAGGAAGTGTGTTCTTCCATGTCAACATTTCCTGACACCTGATAACACATGATATGTGTGTTATGTGTATGGGCGACGAGCATGCACGCTAAGTCCTCGAGGGGGCTGTTTGCATGCATTGCATGTGGTTTCCCATGAAGAAGCTTTGATCTTGTTTGTCTCTTTTCTTGAGGGAATCGGGACAGCCATCTGTAGCTCACGGTTCAGGACCCGCTGCAGCTAAGGCGAGTATGAGACTGAGAATCTGGGGCTTACAGATGGAGCTTGCCGATGAGTTTGAGAAAGGTATGCAAGTATTGCTCATTCTTTGGTGGCTGGTGAAAACGAGCTTCCAGATCATCCCTCAAATCATCTGATCCAGCAGCGAGTATGCTCCTCATTTCAAGCCAAGATGAGCAGGATGAGGCTGCTGAGATCAAGGATGTCTCTGTGCACTCTCAGCCCACGTGCCCTGCATATGACGAGCTGCTGGATGTTATGTATATGATGTTATGTGCCACGGAGAGATTAGATCTGCCATGGAAGCTCGTGAAGCACAAGCTCTCTTGCAGCTGCTTAGAGGAACACTTCCTGATGTGGCATAACTGCCCAGCTCGTACAAGTCTTCCCTTTCTCCCAGATCTTTACACTGTGGTGTAAAGCCATATTTTGCCCTCATCCATCGTTCACAGGTGAGCTATGCTGTTGTGAAAGGGATGCAGGAATATGGTTATGTGTCAATGCCTGCGATTGAAGAGACACTGATTAGCTATTTCTCGGTAGGTGAGATATCCTCATTGAAGGCACTATCTCTGACTCTCTGACCATTCTAGGTAAACTCTCTGACCATTCTAGGGTTCCAGAGGCTAAATGTCATCATGGGCCTTCAATCTTTGAGCTTCACCTCCGTACGCTTTGAGTAGATTAGGCTCCATCGAGCCCCCTTGGAGCTGCCTTGAGTATAAAACGTAGTTAGGTCTCCTCTCGATTTAGAGAGTCAGCAAATTGAGAACTCCGTTCTCTGAGCTGGAAAAGGGGCAGTAGAGTAGGCTTCTTTCTGAGCCTCCCTCTGTACATCCGGGTTGGGAATATTTTTAGCTATTGCAAGATGTCCTGAGCGTGGGCCGTTGGTAGGTCTCCTCTCGCTACAGAGAGTCGTTCTTTTGAGACCACTGCTCTTCTGAGCTGCGCCTGTTATTATGTCAGACTGCTAGCTCTGCTACCTTGGACGTTGCTAGGCCTCCTCTCTTGAAAAATCATTTTTTTAAGGCCTCCATCTTCTGTGCTCGAACTGGGTCTAAGTTTTTAAGCTCTCTGTGAGCCTCCTTGGTCACTGTTAGTTTTTCTGATGGTTGTTAGGCCGTTCTTTAGAGGCCACCGCTCTTTCGTAGTGTATTTGTCCTATGAGCTTCGCCATGGTACCACCCTTGAGAGTTTGATAAGTAGTTAGACTCTAAGTAATATGTATAGTTAAGGTAATGTGCTAGGTTGTTAGGCTCACTGGGACCCTTCTTGGAGGCCTGCTTGACCTATGTTGTGGAGTGTTGTTAGGTCTTCTCTCATGAGAGTCTTTGTATTAAGGCATCCACTCTGCGTTTTTAGCTTTTTATTGTGTTATACATTTCTCTGAACACACTCCCCCGTGTTACCTTCTCACATTCCCAAAGCGACCAAACCCCCATCCCCTTCTCCCAATAATGCTAGGAAAACATACTTAAACAGTCTAGAAACAATACAAAACAGAAAACCAAATACAGTAAACGAAAGCATAGATTAAGAAACATTAGACATAGATCTTACAACCGTTCTTTGATTTTTGAAATTGCATCTAACCATGTAGAGGCAGCCTTCTGAGAAGCTTCATATAATCTTGCCACTGAAAGCTCTATGTTTGCAATGTTCAAAAAAAGACTGCATCAAGCAGTCCTTGCTAGAGAATGTGGAGATTTCCAGCACAAGGTGAGCATTTTTTTAGCAGCAGTAAGTCCAAAGAAAAACAACTTTTTCTGAGTTAGAGAGAAAATGCAAGAGGAAAAATTAATTAGAAGCACAAGTCTATGGCAACAAGCTACCTCAAACTCCAAAATGTCCATCAAAGTCATAGAAAATTAGCTGACTTGAATGCATCTAAACGTGAGGCCAAAGCTTTAGTGAACAATTTCACGTCACTATTTAAAAGAGACAACGGTTTATAATTACCTCACTGAGTCAGGTCTTTGTTAGCATTAGGTAGCAAAGAAATGATGTGCCATGTTAGCACTGTTGTTAAAAGAACCCATTTGAATAGAATGATGAATCATATTTAACAAAGGGTGTCCCAGCTGATCCTAGAAAGAAAGGTATAATTCAGTAGGGATTCCATCCCCTCCAGGAGACTTACCCCTCTTCATAAGTGTAAGAGCATCCTTTAATTCATCCAAAGAAATTGGAGCATTCAAGGATGTTGCCTCTGCTTCAGAGAGACATGTAAGTTCAATCCTGACCCTTTCTTACGGAATACCAAATCCGACCTATATAAAATCTGATAAAATTCTTTAAAATCTTTATTTGTGCCTTTGGTTTCTCTTATCCAACCATTATTAGAAGATTAAATTGCCATAATATTTGAATATTTTTTCAGCATTCCTTAATCTAAGTGCTAAGTCTCTAACAAAATTTTTTGTTTATTCAATGAAGAAGCGGCTATAAAAAATAACTTGTTAAATTTTTTTGTTTAAATCTGATATCCTCAAATTCGATTCTTGGATAAATGCCAGATCAACCTGGTGCCTTTGCAAGTAATCCAAACAAGCAGTGCATTTAATGGGGTTATTCAGCCCATTAACATTCTAGGTAACTATGTGAAGTGTTTCTGCACCCATAAAGAGACCAAAAAAATCCACCTTGATTGGAGATTTCCTGGATGGACGGAGAATCTAATTACTATCAGTATAACGTAGCATCTTAATAATGGTAAAATGGTAAATGGACTGCATTTATAAAGCGCTTTTAACAGACCCATGGCCATCCAAATCGTTTCACATGTTGCCTCACATTCACCCATCCCATTCATACACCGAGTGGGGGGGCACTGCCGCCCCATGACCATAATGACCATGCTGGTCCTGCTAAAGTTGTTGGGAGGGTGATGCAATGAGTTCTTCTGTTTAAACTCGGCCAATGAAGGGAATGATACAGGTAAAGTATCCTCCATTTCATACATTATATCCACATTGTCATGAAGATTAAATCCAACAGTGTTATTTGTGCAGATTTTTTTAGGCTATATGCATCTAGTAAAATCCAAACATAACTCAAAATGTATTAAAATAATATATCGCTGCCGTACAGTCGCATCATCTACAACGGTAGCGCAGGACGAGATGACGCGACTATATGTGATACAAAATATCATGAAATACCCTTTTCTTAGAGAACTGCACAACATAGTGTAAAAACTAAATATTTTCCTTAATTTAGGCTACATGTATCATAAAATGTCGAAGTCTGCAAATACAGTCGAAGCACAATCGCTACTCATCATCAGTCCTGGCTATTAACTATTATGGCGTTCATTACACCACCGTCATGAAGAAGTATGTGTTCTCTATAACATTTTTGTCTTCAATTTTCTCTCACAAATTAATTCTGTGATTTTGTCGAAGTGTTAACGATCAGTCTATTTGTTAAAAACATAAATCCTCCGGTGACCCAGGTATGTTGGAGGATTACGCCAATGGCAGAATAAGGAGAGAACGAGCTTTCATCTGGGGATATTATCAGCAAAACTGCATTAATTTTATTCGATTTGAAGTATTTAAAATGAATGAAATTAACTAAATATTTTAATTAGCCTAAAATAACACTTTTTTTAATAGATATTAATATTTATTCTACAATTTAAAAAGGATATTGAATGATATTCAGCAATGTAATGTGTAAGGCACAAATGGCATTTATAGTCCGTATATCTAATATTTTTCAGTGTCTTTTACCTTTGACAGTGTTAAACATGGTGTCACGTGGATGGAAATATGCATGCATATGATATGCAGATGAGGTCATGCATAATACAAATAGGCGTTGTAAGCTCCATTTATAGTGATTTCGGGGAGGAGACAGGGTGGAGATGCATGTACGCACAATCTGCTACTGGCTGTGATTTGTAAAGGGTTTTTTGCACACGTTCTGGCTTACGCATGGTTTTATAAATCTGAATTTTGTACGTACGTACACTTTTAGGATGAAATCTACGCAAAGTTTTATAAATCATCCTTTACAAATCAGCCATCTTTTCCTCAAAGGTCATCAATCTGATGGCAATCAATGGTTAAGTTTCGTAAGGATGTTTATTAGTCAAATTAATTTAAAAAAAAAAATAAGTTCAACAGGAAATATGATCATTAAGAGTGAAACACTGTTAATGAGAAGCCGAGCACTGGACTGCGGCAGGTTAGTTGGGAAAGTTATGGCAGTTTAAAGTTATGGCAGTTTATTGCCTACAAAAATGGCCTTTTTGGACTACAACAAGCGTTTTCCCAGTTTGGTGACATCATAAACCCTTGCTAGTTATCGCAGATGTGACTTCTGCCCGTAATGGGAAGGGGCGTGGCGTTTCCAGACAGCCTGTGCTTGGCACTTAAAAATACATAAAATAAAAAATGTAGTTTCATGTAAAAATGCATGAAACTACATTTGGCCATCTAACCAATCTAAGACCATTGCGTTTTTCGGAGGGATGGGCTTCATAGAAGCAGGAAAGCAAACGAGCCGTTCAAAGGACAGTGGAGACAGTGGTGTGGAATAAAGGTAAAATATAAGAAAAATACGGCGTAAAAAAAAGAATAAAGTATTAAGACATTTTATACTGCGCACCATAAACACAACCAAGCCTAGAAAAAAAAAAAAAAACAGGGAACAACCCTTTTAACTAGGAACTCACCCATGCTTTATTTAAAAACTCACCCATGCTTTCCTCAATTCTTTTTGTGTCTGGAAATTGAGAAAACTGAGGTTAGTGTGTCGATGTTTAGAATTAGAGCAGCCGGATCGCTGCAGTAACACCTGCAAGAGGATTCAGACATTAGTTATGAATGCGTTGCCATAATAATGGAAATCGTGATGCACTGCTTCACTTACCGGAAATGGGAAGTGTGATAAAGGCCTATAGGGCACTCATGACTTCAGTATGGCAGCGTGGGTATTTCATTCCCCATAGCAACCCCTAGGGAACAAGACGCTGAGTTTCCTTTCCAACCTTTCGATATTCCTGCACAACTCCTTCATGTGACGCATTTCACAGGTGCCTCTTTATTCTCACGTTCATAGGCTGCAGCATGCCAATGTCAAATTCATTGTTGCGTTTAGACTTATGCTTCAGACACCTGTCAAGGATTCCCCCATAGTGACCCCTTGAGGATGCAGTTTCTCATTCCCTATTCTCAGGGAGCCATGGTCACTTGTGTAAGACAATTTCTTTTCTGAGACAATTTATATAGAAAAGAAATTATATTAGACATAATTCTATTTACTGCTCAAGAAACATTTATGATTATCAAGGTTGAAACATTGGAAACATTGATTCTTTGATGAATAGAAAGTTCAAAAGGACAGAATTTATCTGAAATATAAAGCTTTTGCAACATTATAAATGTCTATACTGTCACTTGATCAATTTAATGCATCCCTGCTAAATAAATGTATTCATTTTTTTAAGTTCTTTCCCAAAAGAATCAATAAAATAAATCCCAAAACATTTAAATGGTAGTACAATGTTTCAAAAGCTTTTTATTGCAGATAAATACTGTTCTTTTGAACTTTCTATTCATCAAAGAATCCTTTACACAACTGTTTCAACATTGATAATAATCATAAATGTTTCTTAAGCAGTAAATCCTCATATTATAATGATTTCTGAAGGATTATGTGACACTGAAGACTGGAGTAATGATGCTCAAAATTCAGCTTTGGATCACAGGAATAAATGCCATTTAAAAATATATTCAAATGGATAACAGTTATTTTATATTTTAATAATATTTCATAATATTACAGCTTTTTTTGTATTTCTAATAAATAAAAAACATTTAAAAAAATCATACCGTTCTAAAACTTTTGACTGGTAGTGTATCTGCAATCCATGTGGATGTTACTTTGACATGAACCACCTACCTAAGCATTGTTGCAGACTAGGGGTGTGCATTGGCACTGCCCTCACAATTCGATTCAATTACGATACACCCGGTAACGATTAGATTCTACGACGAGTTGCGATGCATCAAAATTTTACTGCACATTAACAAGGCACATTTTTAATCAGTCATGAGGCAAAACAAGCAGTCAGATATTGAACAAAAGATTGTATTGGCTGCTATGTGTGTATTATCACTCTCCTGTATCTTTGTCATCTCCTGTGTCTTTGTCATAAATGTCATTAAATAAAATAAAATTGAATGGTACAGGGTATTGGATATGGCATTTTCAAACCTGAAAAATAAACAGTGACATAATCGATTATGGCACTTTGCCGCATTGATGCTGAATCGTGCATGCCCCACCATTGTGATGCATCGCAGAATCGATTATTGTTGACACTACTATTGCAGACCATGTACACCCTTTCATGGAAACGGTATTCCCTGGTGGCTGTGTCTCTTTCAGCAGGATAATGCGCCTGCCACAAAGCAAAAATGGTTCAGGGATGGTTAACTTGGCCTCCGAATTCCCCAGATCTCAATCCAATCGAGCATCTGTGGGATGTCCTGAACAAACAGTCCGATCCTTGAAGGTCCCACATCGCAACTTACAGACTTAAAGGATATGCTGCTAACATCTTGGTGCCAGATACCACAGCCCACCTTCAGGGGTCTAATGGAGTCAGGGCTGTTTTGGCAGTAAAAAAGGGGGACCAACACAATATCAGATATGGTCATTGTTATGCCTGAGTTTTGTGCGTTTGTGTATATATATATATATATATATATATATATATATATATATATATATATATATATATATATATATATATATATATATATATATATAGATACTATACACTGATCGACTATAACAATATGACCACTGACAGGTGAATTGAATAACACTGATTATCTCTTCATTATGGCATCTATTCGTGGGTGGGACATATTAGGCAAGCAAACATTTTAATCTCAAAGTTGATATGTTAGAAGCAGGAAAAATGGGCAAGTGAAGGATTTGAGTTTGACAAGTGCCAAATTGTGATGGCTAGATCACTGGGTCAGAGCATCTCCAAAACTGCAGCTCTTGTGGGGTGTTCCTGGTCTGCAGTGGTCAGTATCTATCAAAAGTGGTCCAAGGAAGGAATAGTGGAGAACCGGCGAGAGGGTCATGGGCGGCCAAGGCTCATTGATGCACGTGGGCTGGCCCATGTGGTCCGATCAAACAGGCGAGCTACTATAGCTCAAATTGCCCAAGAAGTGAATGCTGGTTCTGATATAAAGGTGTCAGAATACACAGTGCATCGCAATTTATTGTGTATGGAGCTGCATAGCTGCAGACCAGTCATAATGCCAATGCTGACCCCCGTCCACCGACGAAAGCACCAACTGAGCATCAGAACTGGACCACGGAGGACTGGAAGAAGGTGGCCTGGTCTGATGAATCACGTTTTCCTTAACATCACTTGGATGGCCGGGTGCATGTGCATTGCTTACCTGGGGAACACATGGCACCATGATGTAGTTTTAAGCCTTTTTTATGCTTAATCTAAAAAAACGAATGAATTGTAAACAAGGGGAAAAATGTAAATTGGGTAAAAATACTTAATTTTTTTTACAAAATTATGTTTGGTAATAATAAATTTTTTTCTTCTCATGTAAATTTGTTAAGATTCGTTTTTTAAGAAAATATATTTATTGACAGTAGTTTTTTTGTTTTAATCATAAATCTTATACATTTTCATTAGGTTTATGCTTAAATAAAGTAAGTTCGCCATTGGCGTAAGAAAAAAATGTAATTCAAGATATATTCACAGAATATAAATAAATATATAAATAAATATATAAATAAATAAATAGGATATGGTCAGTGTTGCAAAAATATGTGGTTTAAATGGTATTTTGATGGTTTTCCTGGACAACATAACTTAAATATTGATAAAAAAAAATGTTGTTGTTTTTTTGCGGTGTATGATAATCTCAATCCACAGCTCCACAGGTCCGATGGAAACCAATTAGCTAAAAAATGAGTGTCTCAAAAATAAAAAAATAAAAAATCACCTACCTCAAGGAGAATATTACTTTTTTTTTAACCCTCACTCTCTCTTTTCTTCCCCCACTCCTCCAATCCGCTCACACCCTCATCTCCCATCTTCAGTCGAGGGAAGCCATGGTAACGATGGGCTGTTGCTGGGGCGACCGTTAGAAGAGCCTGACCAGCCAATCACAGAGAAGTCCCTGCTGGAGATTCTGGATGGGGTCGTGATGATGTACAATCTGAGCGTTCATCAACAGCTTGGCAAGGTACAGGTCCACAGTACGGCCCTCTAGGAGGTGTCCATGTGTCTGTATGTCACATGAGAGTGAGTGAAAGTTACACAGGGGACAGAGATAACAAACAGGGCCTGAGGTCCAAGTTGTGTTATTGACATTTGATGATGCTTGTCTTAACCGTTTTGCCTTTGTGTCAATTCTCATAATGGCCGTCCCACTTCAATAGCATCAAAATTTGAGTGTATATAAAGTTTAGGATAATTTTATATAAAAGCATAAATAATCAGTGTATATTAGTTATCAGACACTTAAACATTTTAAAATAAGTTGTTGTTCAAAAGTAAATGAAACAGCACAAAATGAAACAAAACAACAAATGAATGACGCGACGAAACAAAACTGAAATGAAACAATGGAACATCGGAACAAAACAAAGAATGAATGTAACAAAAAACAATTAAACTAAACAATGGAACAAAATTAAACAAAGCAAGAAATTAATGAAACGACAAAAAAACAAAAACAACAAAAAAACAACAACAATGGAACATCCGAACAAAACAATGAATGAATGAAAAAAAAAAAAAAAACAATGAAATGAAACAATGGAACAAAATAAAGCAAAACGACAAATGAATGAAACGGCAACAACAAAAAACAATCATGTGTGTCAGACAGTTCTCAGAGTTCTCGTGCAAGACTGGAATTATTATTAAAAATGAGAGAGTTGGAGGTGAATAAATAATTTTGTAAAGTGCTGGTGTTGCAGCTAGTAACGCAAATATTTGTGATTTCTTTCTATTTTATATTATTGTAAATATATCTATGAAAATACTGAAATTCTACCTCATAACTCCTTCATGAACTTTTCTTTGATCGCATCCTTGAAAGTTTACTCAGCGTGATTGTCACTCACCTGCAAGAACACCGAGTCGCCTGATTTCGGGCAGTTGTCAGCGATTTCGCAAAACGTGTCGGCGAGCCAAAAGCGGGGCTAAAATCAGGCATTAGTCGATCTCTCGCTCATAATACTCTCTCATAATACCATATTACTCTACATAATACAATAGTCTTCAATGAAGTGACTCAACGGTCCTTAATTACTAGTTCTAAAGTGACGTTTTATAATTGGTAACAGAGGCTCAACTGTCAATTTGAGATTTGATGTGTCCTCATTGATGTGTCATGATGATTTTATTAAGAGGTGGATTAATTCAGGAAGGATACCACTGAAGGCCTAGGTGGGGAATGCACAGCCTGCCACTGGTATATGATAATGCATAAAATCATTAAATGTATCTCTAATATATATAAATAGCCTTCATTATATTTGTATGAAAGTTTTTTTTGTTTGTTTTTTAGTTCCTTCAAGTTCACATAGCTTAAGTTCACATAGATTTAGCTGAAAAAAAATATTTTTAGATTTTAGAGGGAGTCTGCTGTGCCAGCTCACCTTGACCAACCTGCTCCATGTCTTAGAACAATCTGATAAACGTTTTTTTTTTTTTTGTGTGGTTGCTTTTAACAGTGAGTCACTGCTGGGTAATACATGGGCTCTGTCCTGCCAGCAGCTGTTTTAATGTTTCACTCTCTCAACAGCGAGGAGAAAAGAGTTGAACATAAAAATTGTGCAGCGCTCAATAGTCGTGAAGTGTATATAATTCATGCTCTCCGTAAAGTGCTTCGCTCTGCAGAGTTCTGTATGACATTTCGCCTTTTGTCTTCCTGTGTATGTCCTTTTGCTTAAAGAAAAGGGATTTCAATCACTGGGAGTGATTGGTCTCTAGTAAAGAGATTCTGACTTTTTTCTGCCTCTGACTGCTGAATTCCTATGCATATCTAATCCTGTTTTTTGCCTTTTATTGCAGTTCACCCAAACAAGTTCTGTCATCATTTCCTTTTGTACAACATATTTTGGCTGGTTCAGTAAAACCTCTATCTCCATTAAAGTCCATTCAAATGTAGCCATGATGGTATACACTATGGGATTTGAGTGATATGGCAGAGGGAAAGATTTCCTACGAATAGTTACTTCAATTCTGATCTGTTTTTCACAAAATCCAATCGTATAGCTTCAGTAGACTTGGAACTTGACTCCTTTTATTTGTATGGAAAATTACAGTAAATGGTTTTTAAATTTAGATGATTAAGATGAGTTTTTTAATTATTGGTTAACTTTTCCTTAAAAAAATTTTTGTAGACCTTTTATAAATAATTTTTAAAATGATGTTACAGTTAATTTTGTTTCAGAATGTGATTTGTACAGAGCCAATCAAATGCATTATTTAAATGGCTGATAACTGACTGTCAGATTGTGAGCTGTGAGTAATTTATCAAACAAGATGTCATTCATCAAAAGAATGTGTTGCGTAACTATGGAAACAGGGCATCTTTTTGGCCCTATTTACAGTGTAACAACATCAAGCATTATGAAAATAAAGAGAAAAGCTTAACAGTGTCATTGAAAAAAACAAAACAGAAGCATTCCAGATCTAGCTCAATGTAGCATCTTATACCTAGTGATGGTCTGTGAATTTATCTCGGTGAATATATTTCCTATTAAACATCACTTTTATTTCTTTATATTAAGAAAAAAGAGTAGCACTTTACTTAAAGCATGTATTTATAATGTATAATGCATTATAAGGTATTCATAATTTACATTATAATGCATTAAATCTTTTCATAAATAATTGTAACCAAAGTTAAAATGCATTACAATATTTGCAGATTCAGAAATTTGTTTGTCATGATGCATTATACTTCATAAAGGTGCGTTTAATGAACAGTTAAGTATTATAATGTATTTGAACTGTGGTTACGTTTTTTTTTCCGGTTTTTTTTCTAATAATATGGATTTTGCTATTCTTATTGGTTTTGTTGTTTTGCATATTATGCATATTATTTTTATTGCTGTAGTTTATTAGTATGGTCAAAAAGTTTATATAAAAGCATAATGTGTTTTCAATCAATCAATCAATCAATCAATCAATCAATCAATCAATCAATCAATCAATCAATCAATCAATCAATCAATCAATCAATCAATCAATCAATCAATCAATCAACTTTATTTATACAGGTCCTTCTCAAAAAATTTGCATATTGTGATAAAGTCATTATTTTCCATTATGTAATGATAAAAATGAAATTTTCATATATTTTAGATTCATTGCACACCAACTGAGTTATTTCAAGTCTTTTATTGTTTTAATACTGATGATTTTGGCATACAGCTCATGAAAACCCAAAATTCCTTTCTCAAAAAATTAGCATATCATGAAAATCTCTAAACGAGCTATTAACCTAATCATCTGAGTGAACAAATTAACTCTAAACACCTGCAAAAGATTCCTGAGGCTTTTAAAAACTCCCAACCTGGTTCATTACTCAAAACCGCAATCATGGGTAAGACTACCGACCCGACTGCTGTCCAGAAGGCCATCATTGACACTCTTAAGCGAGAGGGTAAGACACAGAAAGAAATTTCTGAACGAATAGGCTGTTCCCAGAGTGCTGTATCAAGGCACCTCAATGGGAAGTCTGTGGGAAGGAAAAAGTGTGGCAAAAAACGCTGCAGAACGAGAAGAGGTGGCCGGACCCTGAGGAAGATTGTGGAGAAGGACCGATTCCAGACCTTGGGGGACCTGCGGAAGCAGTGGACTGAGAATGGAGTAGAAACATCCAGAGCCACCGTGCACAGGCGTGTGCAGGAAATGGGCTACAGGTGCCGCATTCCCCAGGTCAAGCCACTTTTGGGCTACAGAGAAGCAGCACTGGACTGTTGCTCATTGGTCCAAAGTACTTTTTTCGGATGAAAGCAAATTTTGCATGTCATTCGGAAATCAAGGTGCCAGAGTCTGGAGGAAGACTGGGGAGAAGGAAATGCCGAAATGAAGTCCAGTGTCAAGTATCCACAGTCAATGATGGTCTGGGGTGCCATGTCAGCTGCTGGTGTTGGTCCACTGTGTTTTATCAAGGGCAGGGTTTTCATGAGCTGTATGCCAAAATCATCAGTATTAAAACAATAAAAGACCTGAAATATTTCAGTTGGTGTGCAATGAATCTAAAATATATGAAAGTTTAATTGTTATCATTACATTATGGAAAATAATGAACTTTATCACAATATGCAAATTTTTTGAGAAGGACCTGTATAGTGCTTTTACAATGACGATTGCTTCAAAGCAGCTTCACAGTGTTAAACAGGACAATATTGCAACACAATTTGATTTGGCTGTACAGTCGTTCTGCCGAAAACAGTGATGTTATCAGCTTATTTTAATTTATCATATAGCGACAATGTTGGCAGATCAGTATTATAGTTTATCTCAGGGGTTTTCAAAATTAATGATGCCAAGGACCCCCAAATATGAGGCACCTTTTATGAAGGGAAGGGACCCCCATTTTTATGTATGAAAAAAACATTTAAACATTCTCATAGTTAAGAATTGACCAATTGGGAATTTTACCTATCAGCCAAATATTTAAACACCAGAGTACTACAGCAAGAAGAAAACTGCATTGGTTTGCCCTTACTAGTTTACTGAAGTAATTAGTCCCAAGGTTTCTTCCTCCAGGGAGTTTTCCACTGCTGATGCAAATCACTGCCCCAATGACTCGTACACTGGGATTTTGTATCTTCTTTAGAACTATATCCATTGGGAAAAGTGCTGCACAAATAAGATTTAATAAAAATCAGAAGGGACAGTATGGCAATACAAATTTGTTGATATTACTTATTGATGCAATCCTTTTGTAATGTACCGTGGCTTTGGAAACGAATTAAAAGTGGCTCAGTTCACGCTGTGATTTCACTCGAACTCTGTTGGATCCTGATGAGATTTAGGTTGTAGTCTGTCAAGCAAAACTGTCGGATTTGACTTACATGGACTTCATAAAATCTTTTAATTGGCTTGGCACAGTGCCGTCAGGAGACTTGTCTCCATTATTGATATGCAGAAGAATTCAGCCACAGTGGGAAGTATCTCCACCACACCTCGTCATTTTATCACGCTCTAATGCATTTTTTTATTTCTCTATGTTTGAGAGAAACTAAATCACCATGTCAGTATATAATCTGAGCCTCATATTTTGGGAACAGCCTAAAGCAGTTTCTCTAGACACTAGCATTGCCACAATGAGCGCTTTTTCAAGTTTAGCATGAACTATTTATTCTATGGTCAGTTTCAGGTCAACTCTTATGCACAAACTTATATCAGTTTTCTGGAAAACAATGCCACTTTCATAATGAGAACTTCAAAGAATATCTAGCTGCTGGATTTGTTGGTTTACGTTTTGGTATCTTAAGATGTTGTTTAAGAATTCTGGCTGATGCTGATATTGGCAAGTAAAAAGGACATTTAAATGCAAGGATTTAAGGATTTGGAATAGTTTCTGTTTGCTCCATTTAATATTCATTTGAAACTTACATTGAAACTCTTTTCTCCTCTGCTCTTGTTTCCGCATTCTGCGCTTTCGTTTCGAAATGTTGCAGTTTGAGTTTTATGTAAATTAGGGGCAGGTCGTAGCATCACCATTGGTCCACTTAGATCGAAAGCTCTTCCTATAGCCAGTGAATCCAAGAGGGAAGTTGACGTCTTAAAGCGACTCAGTGATGGAAAGCACGTTATACTCGTAGCTTAAGTCAACAGTGGCTGGCTGAACTGAACAGTGTGAGTCGCTTTAAGACATCAACTTCACAAGCGCAGAATGCGGAAACAAGAGCAAAGGAGAAAAAAGCACAGGCATACAAAAACATGAAAATTAGAGCAGAAAACGTGATTTTGTGTGCAATTCAGATAATTTTGAATTCATGATTTAGTTTTGAAAAATATAATTTTAATCTTGTTTAATTGTTTGACTCACGCTTATTATTTTTATTTCTGTGATCGCATTGTTTGTGATTTTGGTTAACTTTACATTGATTTTTCAGTTTTGGGCGTTATATTTTCACGTGTTTTTAAAATTTTGATTCACGCTTATAATTTTTAATGTGTGACCGCAGTACATTTGGCGGGAATCTGATCCCATAGTTTTGAAAACAAAAGTGAAAGAGTAGCACAAGGTCGTATTTCTATTTAAAATAGCTCGTTGACAGGGCCGTAATACATTTTGGTTGCCCAACTGGAAGATACCATAGCCCCGGAAGTCGGGTTAGCGATTTTGCGAGCCCTGCTTGTATTATTGTATTATGCATTATGTGTATTCTCTAGCCGTTGGGTATACATCAGTTGTAGTGACTGTACTCAATAATGTTCCTGGTCTCTGCCCAAACCTCTGCCCGAACCTGGTCTCTGCCCACAGGAAAAGGTCATTGTGGTGATAATTTTCCCCTACTCCCAAAATTGGTGGCTATTTCGAACTCCAGCAGGATGGCTAGCGATTATGTTGACGCTTGAGAACAAGGGCAATTTTCTGTAGCTACATGCTTGCAGTGAATTCTGAAAACGCTGAGTCTAATTCTGTTTGTGTGTCTGTTGTATTTCTGTTGTTCATTTCTGCAGATGGTGGTTGTCTCAGATGACGTTCACGAATATGCCGTCGCCCTAAAGGATACGGAAGAGAAGATCGCACGATGCCCAAGCAGAGTAAGAACACAATCTGTGCATCTATAGGGAAACACATGCATACATTTTAGAGATATGTTATGGAAATAAACAAAACTGAGAAACAGTGTTAAACAAGTATCAGACTACCCAAACCACACAGGACACCCTAGCAACCACTTGATGAATGTGTAGCAACTTATCCTTGTGAAAAAGTAGTGCACTTAATTGTATTCTTTAAATTCTTAAAGGTACATTTAAAAAAAAAAAAATACTTGTACATATTATAATATTAATTAATTAAAAGGTTATTTAAGTGCATTTACTTAAGGCCAAAACGTAAGTGCACTTTTTAAAAAGTTAAGTTGAAAGTTTTAATTTAAAAGCATATTTTTGTCATTATTTTTTTAATAGTCTTTGTTATGCTTTAAAGTATACTTAATTTGATTGACTAACGTACTAAAACATATGCAAAGTATTTGATTATAATCTAGTTATTCAATATTACATTGAAAGTTAATATTTTTAAATACTAAATTGCAACTACATCATTACAAATATTCAGTTACAAATATAGTTAAATATGAAAATATTTTTTAATATTTCTTTTCAACTGAAAAGAAGTGAAGTATATTTTAGTTCACTATAAATATTACTATAATATTAAGATGTACTTAAGTCCTACTTAAGTTGGCTGAAATAAGCAAATCTAAAGCTCATCAATTTGCATTTAATATAAATTTAAACTACAATAAATGTAATTTAATTGCACTTAACGTGCAATAATGTATCTGAAAATATTACAATCAGTGTGTAAGTATATTCCTTGAAAATACATTATTACATTATAAGTACTCTTTTTACTTTACTCTTTATTCTTAAGGGTACATTTACACAATATTGATGTACTGACAACGAGAATGGTTTGCCTTTTCTTTTTTCGTGTACAGATGAAAAAAAAAAAAAACTTTGCGGTCGCAATTAACATTACACTATTTATGTTGATTTCTTGATTGAATCAGGTAATAGAACCATACAGTGGTTGTAAATAAAAAGCACTTTTAGAGGCCACAGTTCATTATTAGTAAAGTTTCACAGTATTTATCTTGTAATAATTTACATTTACTTTGCTTTTATAATATTTTTGTATTTAAATGCTGAAAGTATTTTATTAATACACTCTCTATTATGCTCTCTATTGTTTTGTATTTCAATTATTATATTATTTTGTTTGACAGAGGCCGGATATTCTAGATGAGTTGCAGAAAAGCCAAAAAGTGTTTGCTGAAAAGCTGAACCACCTGAGTCGTAGACTGGCCTGGATCAATGCCACCATCTACTCCAAGGTAAAGCTGACTGCACTGGCCAGAAAGTGAGGGAACATAGGGTGAACCAGCTGTCCCACTAATCTTATGCAGTGTCATTTTTGTATATACAGCATGGTATATCATTTTATGTTGAAATGCTCAGTATGAGGTGGTCTCAATTACGGATGGGTATCGATAATCGGTTCTATTTTAGAACCGGTTCAAAATTTCCCAGAACCTGTGATTCGATAAACGCATTTCAGTTCCGCTTATTGGTTCCTGTGTGCACATTTTAATGTGATTTTAAACCATCCAAGCTCAAAAGACTTTCACAATTTCACAATGTGTTTTCTGCACTCTGCACACATCCAAACAGTGCGCAATCATAATTTTAAACATTCGAGTACAAAGACAACTTGCATGCTGTTTTCAGTGCTGCAGACACACACACACACACACACGCACGAACACACACACACGCACGAACACACACACACACACACACACACACACACACACACACACACACACACACACACACACACACACACACACACACACACACACACACACACACACACACACACACACACACACACACACACACACACACACACACACACGTGTGCACAGAACGGCTTCTCATAGTGAATAGTGCACGGTAATGAATTGAGTTCTCTTCCTAGTCTTTTTGCACAACACGCAAACGGACACATAAACTCAAAAATATGTCAAAATATTATTTTGTAGTAAACCCAGTCGGTTATGTCTAAAGAAAAAATGTAAGCGTGTAACCGAATATTGGATCTGTGCAGCTCATTAAGTGTCTGCAGAGTTTCCTGATGCCTTCTCTGTGATAACGTTAATCAAACAAAAGACAACGAGAAAATCCACTCTCTGTTCTAGACAGAATTACTTTTGTAACTGTATTATTATATTAATACTATCTTAATAAAAGTGTTATTTTACATTTGATTACTTTTTCTGTACCTGAATACCTGAAAATGTTTATTTCAATCGTATCTTTGTTCAGTTGTATTTATTTCTGCAATTGCTTGTTTTTTAATTTGTTCTTTTTTTAAATGACTGAGTGTTTACTTGTCTTTAAAGGGTTAGTTAACACCACATTTTATTCTGTCGTTAAAATTCTCCCATATGTTATTCCAAACCCGTAAGACCATTGTTCATCTTCAGAACACAAATTCAAACATATTTCATAGATATACATAGACAGCAATTTAATGACCACTTTCAAAGGGCCTGAAAGGTAGTAAAGACATTGTTAAAATAGTCCATGTGACTGCAGGGGTTCAACCTTAATTTTATGAAACAAGAAGAATAATTTTGTTTGCACAAATGTACCAAAAATAACTTAATTCAACAAATTCTTATTGTCTTTGCCAGTCTCTTACACTGTTTACTCAATGCAGAGCTTCCTAGTTCTGCGCCAGAATGGCGGCTCACCATTGGCCGATGCTGTTTACATGAGCACCACGACACACGAGTGTGGTGCTGATGCATAAGCTAGCCAATAGTGGGCCAGCATTCTGACTTAGAACTAGGAAGCTCTGCATTGAGTAAACAGTGTAAGAGACTGGCAAAGACAATAAGAATTTGTTGAATAAAGATTTGTATTTTTGTTAGTTTTTTGAAATGGAAAATTATATTAGTTAGTTTGTTTTTGCTAAGGTCTTTTTAAACCATAGACAAAAATTTCTAGCCTGTTGATTTTTGTTTATGGTATTTATCTACAATTAAATGTTTTGTTATACGACTTAGATATCCTTCACATTTATTCTTATTGTCTTAACATTTTTTTTTTTTTTTTTTACCTCAGTAGACTTTAAATTAGGAATCGATAAGCAGGAATCGGAATCATTCAAATTAAAACAACATCTAACCCTAGTATTGTGGATTTTTCCTTACCATTTTCCTTTTTATTAGTTGTTAAATTTTTTTATTGGAACCGGAATTGTTAGGTGGAACCGGAACTGGAAAATTAATTATGATCCCCAACCCAGTCTCAAGACTGTCATCTGTTTACATGTACAATGTTCCCCATAAACTGCAGACATTTATGTCAGGTTCTTCAAAAGTGTATTTCTGAACATCAAGTATTGTGTATACTTTAAATGCCACTGCATTTATCAAAGAACTTTCTGCATACAATATATATATATATATATATATATATATATATATATATATATATATATATATATATATATATATATATATATATATATATATATATATATATATATATATATATATATATATATATATATATATATAATTTATTTTTAATATGTCTTACGATATTTATTTATTTAGATGTAAGATGTAGACATTTTAACTATAACAATCTGTTTTAAAGGGGTCTTATGATATATATGTATGTATGTATGTATATCTGAATTTGTTTGTTCATTTACTTAGCTGCAAAAATGCCAGAAATATAAAAGACTAATAGTTAGTCAGTTTTAAAGGGTTCTCATTAATTAATTAATTAATTAATTAATTCATTCATTCATTCATTCATTCATAGACTAAGAGAAATAGTTAATGTTGAAAAATGGTTAATGTGTTACACGTTTACTAAATCACAAAAGAGGAAGGCAAGGCATTGTCAAAATGTTTTTGTTGTTGTTGCATTTTCTGCTAAAAGGTTAGTTGGAAGCATTTGTTTGTCCTGCTTTATTCAAATAATATTTTTGAATGTAGGATAAGATGCTGGATGTATACTGGCTCCTACGGGTGTGCATCCGTACCATCGAGCATGCGGACAGCACAGGCTCCCTGTTCGCATTCATGCCCGAATTCTACCTCAACGTGGCCATGAACAGCTACAGCGCCCTCAAGAACTACTTCAGCCCTTCCAACTGCATGGAAGAACTTCCAGGTCACTCTCAGTTACTCTTCACAACCGCTTCTAGTGCAAGAATCTTAAAGGTTCTCAAATGTAATTTGTATCTGAACTTTGACCTTTCCAGAGCACACTTATACTTCTGTCATGTTTATCACTCTCAGGTTATGAAGACACACTCGCGCAGCTCGCAGCCATTCTCGCCAAACACTTCGCCGATCCACGCATCATTGGGACAGGTAAGAACCTCTGCCTTCTGCCGACATACACACTTTAGCTGTTCATTTGTTTGGACTAATCCATTCATCCATCCATCCATCCGTCTGTCCGTCCGTCCGTCCGTCCGCCCGCCCGCCCGTCCGCCCGTCTGTCCGTCCGTCCGTCCGTCCGTCCGTCCATCCATCCATCCATCCATCCATCCATCCATCCATCCATCCATCCATCCATCCATCCATCCATCCATCCATTCATCCAGCTGTCCATTTGACAGTCTATTTTTTGTCTGTCCATCCATCCTTCCGTCTAGGTGACGGTCTGTTTTCCCATCTGTCTGTCTGTCTGTCTGTCTGTCTGTCTGTCTGTCATTCTTCTATCCATCCCTCCCTCAATCCATCCAACCCTCCTATAATCTGTTTATTTTCTATTGATCTGTTCACCCATTCATTCTTTCATCCTTCCATCCCACAGTCTATTAATTTTTTATGCCGTTCATCCAATCCCTGCCATCCATCTTTTCAACCTACCTGCCTCTGTTAATATTCTGTTCCCACTAACTGCAGGAAAAGACTGCATGTGAATGGCCCAAAAATACATAGAATAATCAATTCGTTGGCTGTTTTAATGGGAATTCTTTAACCTAATATACCCGTTGGCTTGTACCGTTCATCACTTCGGTTCATTTCTCACGTAAAGGTATAATTAAAAGCTTCCTCTCTCAGCTCTCAGGCAACATGAAGTCATTTGCGTGATGAGTTGTAGCCGCAGTATTTTCTTAATCCTGTTTAAGGTTAGGACTATGAAATACTCTAGACTCCTCAATCATGAGCAATGTGCTATGCAAATGAACAGATGTTATTAGACACGACCCATTTGTTTAAATTTCATTTCACAAGCAGCCTTTTTATTATCTTCGCACTCTGTTATGCTGATGTATTTAGATTTTTTTTGCATATTTATCTTGTTTTCTGTGGGCTCGTTACCAAATACTTCATTTCTAACAATGGTTGTTGCACAGTCTGTTTTTAATATGGATGAGTTTTACATTTCAGCTGGCTTTTTATTTCTGAATAGCTCTTCCTTTGTTGCCATATCTAGTGATTAAAATCACTAGACAAAATGTATTTGTGCCGTTTTGAACCAGGACCTTTTTTCTCAACAAAGGGAAACTTTAGGGGTTGGGAAGTCATTAAAGCTTCTGCAAATAGAACAATCAAATGCAAGAAATACTACCTTTTTAAAGATAATGTGAATTTCCATTTGCAACCTATTTTAAATGTGTAGCATTTTAGAATAAATCAGGACTGAGAAATAGATGGAATCATTTTCTTCCTATGTAATTTTCATCCACAGATATCAAAGATTCACTGATGCAAGCTTTGGCCAGTTACGTTTGTTACCCACAATCCCTGCGTGCTGTTGAGAGGATCCCAGAAGAACAGTAAGTGCTTAAGGCCAAGTTCTCAGTGCAGTGATTAATCTGATTTTGTCAATACATTACTTGTTTTCGTTTCACCATAGGTCAGAAAATACTCTATATTTGTTATACTATATTTGTTTTATTCTGTTTGTTTTTGATAGTTTTGTTTTGTACCTTTGTTTTTTGTTTTTTGTTTGATGGTTGAAGGTTTAATAGTGTTTTTGATGATTTAGTTTTGCCTTGTTTTCAAAAGTTAGTTTTGTTCTTTTGTTTTTGATAAATTTGTGATGGTTTATTTTTTACTTTGTTTTGGAAGGTTTTGTTCTTTTGTTTGGTTTTTAAGTTTAATTTAGCTTTTGTGTTTATTTTTGGCTTGGTTTATTTTAGTTTGTTGATGATGACTTGTTTTTGTTTTAAAACACTCATTATATCAATATGGTCACTTGTAAAAACCATAAAACCAGCCCCTTAGAATGATTCTAGCCATTTTGAGAAATGTTCTGCAAAATTACGTGCAATATGTATCAGACAATCTACTTTTCTTGTATAATGTTTTTTTTTTCCTTTGGTTTTTGATTTTTTTTGTATAATCATTATTTATTATGTAATATCTTTTAGGCGGATGGCTATGATGAGAAACTTACTGGCTCCATATGAACAGAGACCTTGGGCTCAAACCAACTGGATCCTAGTTCGTCTTTGGAGGGTATGCTGCGTTTCTTTTACTGCCTTACACAGTCCTTACCCCCCCCCCCCCATTCCACTCACTCCTTTCTTTTTATCTTCTACTTGCCTTTCCTCTCTCCCCATTATGCCAATAGATTCCAGCTCAGAATAGGTGCAATTATATCAGAGCCATTATGCTGCATATCTCCGATGTTTCCATGTAACAATGCTGGTGACTCCCATTTAGTTGTTTAACATTTATCGTGTTCTTATTGCTCAAAAAATGGGTGCATTGTTTTGTATCTTTTAAAAAAAGCATTATTGGGTTTATTCATCCACAAATATATGATTATGGGTCTGTTCTTGATCATTTTAAGAGTTTATTTGAGTGTTGTTTTGTTGTTGTCATTTGAATTTATCCCAAATCACTGTACAGAAAAAAACTTTTCCTCTTTTCTGAACAGTGATCTGTGATAAGGCTCTTTTAGGCCACACACAGTCTAAAATGATTTCTTAAACATGATTTGTACAATTTTGTTTTACCATAAACCCGCTAAACATGGGTTAATGCAGTCATGGGTTATTTAATGCATCTTGATTATTTACATGCAAGATGGTACATGCAAGTTGAATTCTACAACAAATGTATACACTTTTTTGAGCTTAAAACTGTTGTCAGTTCCACAACTTTGCAGCCTACTCTTGGTCTCATATTTTATTCCACCTGTCTACAGGGTTGTGGCTTTGGCTACAGGTACACACGTCTGCCTCATCTGCTCAAGACCAAACCGGAGGACGCCAACCTGCCCAGCCTGCAAAGTGAGTGACTGTCCTATCTTTATTTTCAGCCCATCTTCAAACTTTATTTTTTCTATTTTTTTGTGTTTTCTCTCTATCGGAGAGAAATGCACTATCGGAGTCTGTCATTTTTATTGATGTCCCACAATGTTTTACAAGTCAAAACCCAGAAAACACTAGATGCAGAGACTCATTTATATGAGCAGTCAAAGCACAAACACTTATTAATCATCGTAACCACCTCATAAACAGTTATATCAATGATTAGCCAAGAAAGAGTTTTTCTTAGAAATATCCTTGAATTCTGTCAAATTAGAGTAGGTTTGTTTGTTAAATCCTTGCAAGGTACACCAAAACTATATCAAGTACCATAGCCTTACTGTGCAATAACTGTTATATACACCGATCAGGCATACAATTTTGACATTATGAGGTGAAATTAATAACACTGATGATCTCTTCATTACGGCACCTGCTAGTGGGTGGGATATATTAGGCAGCAAGAGAACATTTTGTCCACAACGTTGATGTGTTAGAAGCAGGAAAAATGGGCAAGCATAAGGATTTGACCAAGTTTGCCAAGGGCCAAATTGTGATGGCTAGACGACTGGGTCAGAGAATCTCCAAAACTGCAGCTCTTGTGGGGTGTTCCCAGTCTGCAATGGTCTGTATCTATCAAAAGTGCTCCAAGGAAGAAACAGTGGAGAACTGGCGACAGGGTCATGGGCGGCCAAGGCTCATTGATGCACGTGGGAGCGAAGACTGGCCTGTGTGGTCCAATCAAACAGATGAGCTACTGGAGCTCAAATTGCTCGAGAAGTTGCTGGTTCTGATAGAAAGGATAGATATTTGTTTGTTTGTTTGTTTATTTACTTTAAACATGTATTTATTCAATTTGAAAATGGGTAAGAACTTTGCAGATTTTGCTTTATTGAACTTGCAAGTTTGGGGCAAAATGGCCATTTTCTTTTATCGGAGTAAGGTCATAAACGGCTTAAGCATAAACTGGTCCCAACAGGTAGTTTTCCCCGTTTACATGCAAACCAGTAAACTGACAACACAAGTAAACCGCGTTTACATGACTTTATTAATAAACCAGGTTATTTCCCTGTAGTGACGTCAAAAATAATAATGTCCGTATCTGACTTGGAGTATTCCAAATGTTTCGTCAGTTGTGATGTTAAATAAAGTGTGCACCGTGTCGGCGGGAGATTTACGGCTCATATTATCCCTCATGCAGTTACAGATGCAGCGTTTTGACTGAACCTCTTCTACTTCTGCTGCATGATATGAGAACACATCTTTACAATTTTCTGGGTCTTAAGAGAGTGCGTTTGTGATATATGTCCTTATTTCATGCAAAACGCTCGCTCACTATGTATGGATGCATTTAAATCTGCTCTAAGTTTGCGTTTTTGTCACTTATCACACATGCGCACTTAATGCATTTACATGCCAGGGTACAATCAGGGTAAGAGGCAAAAAACTGGTTATTCCATTAAGCTGATATTTGTGTGTTATCAGTTTACTGGTGTATATTTAAACATGCCCATTGCCTAACAGGGTTGCTGTCAAATTAATTGAACATCATTTCAGCAGAATAGAAAAGTACAAAAGCTGCATGTACATTTGCATGAGTGGACAGTAAGATTACCAACTGTTTTGGCATCCATCTGACATCAAATGATCTTTGTTCTTTGTTCCTGTCCCTGGAAACTACATCCCCACTGACGTTGTTAGAAAGTTTAGACATATAATGTAGAACACAGAGCACAGATGCTGTGACTTTACTAGAGCGGTTTTGACATCATGCCATTCCTCTGAAAGACTGTAAAAAGTCTCCTTGTTTCTAACTCATTAAAGTCAAACGTTGCAACTTCATACACACACATAGTCTCATTGAGGACGTGACTATTCACTTGTCCATTATTTCTCTCTGCAGCCTGTCAGATCAATACTATCCAAGAGACTATCCATTAGATCAAACCATCCATTGCATCCGCAGAGATATTTCCCTTTATCAATTTATTTTAAAGCTGTATACTCTGAATTTTAATCACTCACAGTTTACTTTCAGTATATTTTTTGATTGCATAAAAGATGACCCTCTCATTGTATTGGCAGGTCCTTCAGGAAACAGTAATTCTGGATGGTAAAAACCTGTTAACTGACATCTTGCAAGCCTTATGTTGCTTTTAAAGGTCAACATGTTTGCAACTGATTTTACTTTGGTGATGTGACGTATATTTCAGAGGGAAACAGGATGTTCAATAATAATAATAATAAAAAAATAAAAAAACATGTACTCTAAATGATCTATTAGGAATTGATTGGATTGTCAAAAGGGTCAATTTGCTTACCAGAAGTAAGGCTAGTAGTGCGTAATAAGGAGACCAATGCTTAGCGGAGGGAATCAATTGTAAAGTTGTCTTTGTGAAGGGACACTTGTCTTGACACTTGAGCTTGTCTTGTATGTGATACATGAATTCCTTCCTTGGTCTGTTGAGTCTTGTCTCAATGCTAATTCCATCTTTTTCCACTCTCATTTGCATGACATCCAGGGGATTTGTCAATTGCTAGCTTTCAAAGTAAGTTTTGTTCCATTTGGTAGATTTCACCTTTTGCTGACCCCTATAAAACTAGTTATAGTGCTGGTTTGTACCATTTTTGAAGATGTAGTTTTGCCAGATTTTGTTATGTTTGCTCCCTCAGACCCTTCTAGCCATGTCTTGTCCTTGCCAGTAGTTTGCTGTTTTTTCCCCTCAGTAATTGTGCTCAGTATCATGTGATTAATGTCACCTCTGTGTCCTACTCCAAAATATTAGTTAATTATGCTGGTAAAAATGCTGGCCACAGTCCAAATTAATATTTAATATTAATATTATTTAAATAACAGTTTTCACTTAAATATCATAGTTAACTAGTTGACTCGGTGATCTGGTTGGAGTAGATAATCAACCAAAGCTTCACTATGTTTCTCACACAAATCTATGATTTCAGAAGAATTAAGCACAAAAATTGTGAACTACTTTCATGGTGGGTTTCCATCTTTTTTTTTTTTTTTTTTCTGCTTTAAAGCTTCAGTATTAAGTTGTAATTGCATTAAGAGTGACCAACACATTTAGCTAAATGTATCCTTTTGTGTTCATGGAAGAGAAATCAATGCAGGCTTGAATTGACATGAGGGTGAAGTAATCTTTTAAAGGTTTTCCTATCCATTTTGTTTATCGGATCCTACCTTACAGCAATTTCAAATTAAATTGACTCCTCGGTAACAGAGTGATTGCTCGCCTCTCAGCGCCTGGAGTTCTGAAACATGTGCGCCGTGCCATAGCTGCCTACTGGTGTGGTCTCGCTTATGGCTTTTCTTTCCATGTTCATTCTTCCCTTATTGCCCCTGAGCCCTTATTATCCAAGCTGCCACTTACATGGACTTCATCTAATTAAACATAAAGGTTGTATCTCTATCAGAGGCCTGCAACTCAGTGTCTAATAATTAGCTTTACTTAGAACTTTATTGCCATTGCTTGCTCTTGCTTTTAACACTGTGCTCCAAGGCTTTTAGGATGTTTGTGATCGCTGTACTTTTCCAGATAAGGTATTAAATTACCTTGTGTCCTCTTTGTGTGCATATAATGAGAGAGAGTGCCCTTTCTATGTTCTCAAGATGCGGTCAGATAGCAGTAATAGAACGGCAAGGGGGCAGGGGCAATGATTTCCCATCAGCCATCAGTTTTGTTGTTTCATTAATTTGTTATTTGGTGTTGTCATTCTGTTCGAAATGCAATGCGCAGATCTGATTGTTTCTCATGTCATAGGCACTGGAATTGTATTTGCTGTTTTGTCTTATTATTGAGTAATCAGGGTTGTGGGTTGAATGAAAAAGGTGGAGTTTTCATGGAAAAATGGTTTTCAATTTCCGTCAAGATGTTCTCATGTGATTTGAGAGTATATGGATAGACAGACATACTCACATCAGAACTGCTCTATCTCTTTGATTGCCTCCCCTTGGCGAAAAGCACAATCACGATTATCGTTGGGCAGCGGTGATACCTGATTCAGGCATACCTGAATCGTCAGTACTGCTTTTTAAATACAGAGCCTGCCTCTCCTTGAGGCTGATCTCTTCCCCAGGGCATGCACAATGGTTTCCCCGCAGATCCAGGAAAAGAGTGTGAAGGGAATCCCATTTAACCAGAAGTAGTCACATTATCTGCTTTCTTTCAAAAACCAAGGTTAACATTGCAGATGACTGACCAAGAGACTGGTTGTATGATGGTAAAGTTTAGCTAAAGTTATTAACGCCTTGTCAATGCTGCCTTTAACCTTCTGGGTTCCTTATGCAAATTATATTTTAGTGAACTTCTCTGACACCATACATGTCACGGTTTTAAGTTCATAAATCAGGGCTGTTCAGAAAGACTATTGTTTTGAGGTTTCACCAGGACAACTTTAAGTCTTAAAAAATGAATGAATGATAAAATGTAGCACTCTTATGGAAATATGATAACATTTTGTAATATTTATTATGACAAATTTTCAAAATGTTCGATATATAAATCAACATCTTAGGAAAATGTTATGGGTTTTTTAATGAAAATATGACTTTCAAAATGGCATTGATTTCATACATGTCCACTGAACTTAAAGCATTAGAACTTAAAGAACTTAAAGCATGTTTATCAGGCATTTTGAGACACACAACAAGTGAAAGCAAATAACATATCAATGTTTATATAAAATATTACATTATATTACGAAGATAGCAACTATTGCTCTCATTATTACACTTCTACACTTATTCAGAGATAGTTGCACAATGCATGCACAATGGTTTCCCCATAGGTCCAGGGGCCGGATTCACGAAACATTCTTAAGAATAATATTCTTCTTAACTGTTAATTTCTTCTTATTTTCTAACTTAAGAAAACAAAAAGAATAATATTTTGTATTCTCAAAAACTTTTCATAATGCTCTTATCTTTTTTCTCAAGATTGCTCTTAAGGTAACATGTTAGAAGTATTCATGTTCCAGAAAAGAATGTTCTTAATAATCATCGTAAATAACTTCTTAAAGTTAGCATAACCTCCAACCTATCTTAAATACCTAAATGTAAGATGTTTGATGAATTTATTTTGGTTGTTTAAAAAATTAAACATTACAACATAACAGTAGCTAGCTAAATACAATATATTATAGTAGCATGAATATGGACGAGTACTCTGAAAATCGACCTTTTACACGTATATGCAATAGCGAGGCAGCACAACACACAGATACCGGACATTCACTGTAGAGGGAGCACAAGAAAGACAGAGTGCAAATTAATGGGAAAGACCACTGCATCTTGAGACAGGCTTTTAAAAATAACGATTAACGATTTAATCGTTATGACACAGCACGTTAAAAACAGGATGCAGAGTGATTAACTCTCGTCAAGCCAGTCACAACGAAAATAGTCTGCACACTATTTATGATATTTACGGTAATCTGCAGGCAGCTGAAAAAGATGGGCTTTCAGGTGTTTTTCATTCAGCGAGTATTCAGCAATTCCCGCATTTCAAAAAGTAACACCAAATAACACCTTTAATTTTCTTCTTAAAGCTACACTGTGTAACTTTTTTAGATTATTCTTAGCTAAAAACCACTTAGTTCTTTCAAAAACATATGTGCTCATTAATGTATATTTACTTCTTTCAAGTTATAAAGTATTCTCGTAAGTTTATAATATGCCATTGAAAATACATACGGGAGAGGGGTTCGAATGCTGGTCGCCATGTTGCCCCACCATCTTGAAAGTACATTAGCCAAAGAGGGACATACCCATAAATTCAAGCTTCGCCTTTCACGTTTTAACACTCGATGGCACCGTGTCGAATGTGAAGAGGGGCATTGCCATATTAATCTTGGACTAAATCGGCCAACGTAGGAGTTAAAACTAAATCAGAATTGAGAGGAACAGAAACTATTATTCCCTGGATGGTCATATACCTTTTCACCGCTAGATGGGGGAAAATATCACATAGTGTAGCTTTAAGAAAAAATGAAGATGTTTTTCAGAAAATATTTAAGAATTGCACTTAGGAACATTCTTACAAACTTCTTAGAATTTATCTTAAGAATTTTCTTGAGAATTTTCTTGTGAATCCGGCCCCTGGAAAGGAGTGGGAAGAGAATCTCTTCCAGACACCAGAAGTAGAGTCGGTTTACATGCTTTCAAAGACTAAGAGGCTGCCCATGTGATTAGGTGCAGCTGTTGATATCGTCTTTTCACTGCTGCCTTTAAATGCAAAGCATGCCTTTCCTCGGGAGTGGTCTCAGGTGCATCTTCCTGTTCAAGAAAGGATCTGGCAGTGAATCTTACACTTCTGGAGGTAGAGTTGCCATACTAAGTTTCTGGGACAGAAGCACATGTTGAAGCTGACTGATTGGCTCACTTTGAACCTCATACTGTAGTTTCAAGAAGGGAGCTGGCAGTGAATCCTACACTTCTGGAGGTAGAGTTGGCGTTCCAAGTCTCCGACCAACTGGCTTACTTTCCTTGTAAAGCCAAATTCGAACGGTTAAAATACCTCGCCAATTGGGATAGAAATCTCAGGTACACATTTGTGCATTTATAAGATACAAAGGACTACCTTTGAGGGCACTACCCAAGTGTCTTGCAAAAAGTTTTTTTTTCTGATGACTACCAACTCTCACATATCAGGACCCTGCCCCTACCTGAACCTTTATTAACACCTCTAGATCTTTATGGACAGGACACCACATCCTCATTCAGTTCAACTTCATTCTCCCATGGACTCTTGATTCCCTATATTTAATGTTATAATGTAATCATTTCAAATGCCTCTTTATCTGTCTTTGCTCATCCTGTCACATGATGTAAGGGGTGTTTGTCTATTTTTATTGTTTAGCAATAAGGTATCATGATCACACGCACTGCATATCCTAAAGTTTAGGGGGAAAAAATGCTGATTTGATCATTGTGCGTTCACTGGTCCACTTTTATTTTATTCACAAACATAAAGGCATTTACGAAAATAAGATTAATGTTGTATTAAATAAATGTCCTTTTCTCTGATTGGCTACAGAGCCCTGTCCATCACTTCTGCTGCAGAGACACATGGCTGAACTCCTTAGTCAAGACAAAGACATGGCTGCCAGTTTCCTCAATAGCGTCTTAAACCAGCTCAACTGGGCCTTTTCCGAATTCATTGGCATGATACAGGAGGTAAGAAACTTGTTGTCTGACCTCAGATCTGCTAATGTGTAAGACAAACAGAAAGTCCTACCCCAGACTCCAGAAGCCAGACATGTCGACCCACTGAAACAAACTGCAATATTTTGAGAGCATCAGTGAACATGGGTTAAGGTTTTCTAACTAAAACTCACATCCTTTTTTTTAAATGACAGAGTTTAAATCAAACATTACTGTCCTGTTGATTAGCCCTGAAATACTGTGCACTAACTCAATCAGAGCTGGTAAATTATACATAATGCCAATGTAATCATGACTGCCACTTGATATTTGAACTGAAATACCATCATCTTGCATTTTCAGTGTAAAATTATTCTTTGCATAGGGCAAGTTAATTAGACTTTGTAATGCTTTCGATTGTGTCGATAAAAAGTGGTTTTTGAAGAAAATGTACTGAAAATGTAAAATGCAAGGGTTTTGTTCTTAGTATTTGCTAAGGCATTGTTTGGCATTTTTTGTGGCTTCTAGGTTATTGCTATGAGCTCCCGTAAAGGGTTTGTTCACCCAAAAATGAGATTTATGTCATTAAAGGGGGGGGTGAAACACTCAGTTTCAGTCAATCTCATGTCAATCTTGAGTACCTATAGAGTAGTATTGCATCCTTCATATCTCCAAAAAGTCTTTAGTTTTATCATATTTATAAAAGAAATATAGGCTGTACCGAGTCTTTCCGGAAAAAAACGAGCGCCTGGAGGCGTATCGTGTGGGCGGAGCTAAAGAATGACAAGCGCGCAAAGCGGTGACGTCCTCAAGCGTGGAGAAACCCAGCTATCTCAGCTAATACAGATAATGATCCACAATCAAATCTGAGGGAGAAATAAATTGAACAGGAGAAACGGCAACAGCAGGACGTCGTTCTCTGTGGTATGTAAGTTACTGTATTTAATGGCCTCTCCACATTTCTGTGTGTTTACTCGCAGTGTATGAGGACATGATTCGGTTTATGGACTATTGTATGCGACTAGACCTTAGAAGTAGCAAGCAAAACGGTTTTGCACGTCAGAATACTGTAACGTTATACAGAGAACAACAATGGAGTAACCGTTAGCGCATTTGAATGACGAAGCACGCGATCGTGTCGTTTACTGATGTTTACTCATGCGACGGTAGCCAATAGCAGAGACATTTGAAGCAGTTTAAGTTAACTCACCGTCGAAGCTTTATCGCTGGGACCGCTCCGTCAAAAACACACTTCTTTGGTATGATTTGGTAAAGTCCTGTGACAGCAGTGGCGTGTAAATCCATTTTGAGACGCAACTAAAACGATGTTGTCAAGCTTCCCGTCATTTCTGCGTTCAAATCGGTTCAAATGCAGCGCTGCCTTCCCGGAATGCTGTGCTGAAGCGTTGAAGTCGCTCAACGTCACCCATAGGAATAAAGTGGAGCGCGGCGCCACATAAGTGTTCACGGACGACTGGATCTGCATCTGAGAGACTGTTTACAGCGTGCTCTAGTCACGCGCGCGCACCCTACCGGGAGAAGAGCCTGTACAGCCCATACAAGGACCTTCCGCTCTTATTAACGTCAAGTAGACCCATACTCGAAAAAAACTCGCCGAAACTTGTGAGAAACCGGAAGGAGTATTTTTGACACAGAAATACTCCATCAAACGTCCAACATTAGTTTTTGAAACTTTGTCTATGTTTAGGATGGGAATCCAAGTCTTTAACAGTGTAAAAAGCTCAGTATGCATGAAACAGCATTTCACCTCCCCTTTAATGACTCTCCGTAATGTCGTTCCACACCCGTAAGACCTCCGTTCATCTTCAGAAAACAGTTTAAGATATTTTATATTTAGTCCGACAGCGTATCTAAGTGTATGCACACTTTACTGTCCATATCCAGAAAGGGAATAAAAACATCATCAAAGTAGTCCATATGTGACATCAGTTAGTTAGTTAGAATCTCTTGAAGCATCGAAAATACCTTTTGGTCCAAAAATAACAAAAACTACGAGTTTATTCAGCATTGTCTTCTCTTCCGTGTTTGTCTTCAAACCTTAAATAAAGATTCAAAGGGTTATGAATCAGCTTATTGATTCATGATTTAAATCGCGTGCCAAACTGCTGAAATCACGTGACCGTGACATTGGCGATCCAAATCATGAATCAATATGCTGATTCATAACCGCTTGAATCTTTATTTGAGGTTTGTAAACAAACAGAGAAGAGAAGAGAATGCTGAATAAAGTTGTCGTTTTTGTTATTTTTGGACCAAAATGTATTTTCGATGCTTCAAGAGATTCTAATTAACCAACTGATGTCACATATGGACTACTTTGATGATGTTTTTATTCCCGTTGTGGACATGGACAGTATAGTGTGCCTACACTTAGATATGGTGTCGGACTAAATATAAAATATCTTAAACTGATGAACGGAAGTCTTACAGTGTGGAATGACATTAGGGTGAGCATTAATGACATACATTTCATTTTTGGGTGAACTAACCCTTTAAGTGTTCTGATTGGGCTTTGTAGGTGTTCTGGGTTATTTTTAGGGTGTTGCTAGGAGGTTGCTACAGGGTTCTGGGTTGTTGCCAGGGCATCGCTAAGGTATTATGAATGGCTGGTGGCGGGTTGATTGGCAGTTGATATGGTGATTTAGTAGCTAGCACTTGGTAAGCAGTTGCTATGATATTGTGGGTTGTTTACAGGGATTCGATTGGTGGTTACTGGTGTGTTTTGGACGGTTGTCAGGGCGCTGCTAAGGTACAATTGCCAAGATGTTTTGAGCTAGAAATATTAAATACATATTTGGTAGTTCCTTTGGTTTCTAGGACGTTGTTAGGCAATATTCTTAAGTGATATTATGCCTTTTTTCAACAAGCCACATGATTTGAGGTATCATTCATGTTGCGCAAACACATATACAGTTTATATTTAATTAATGTATAACCAAAGCATAAAACTTAAGATGATGTGAAACTATTCTTTTGCATGCTTGCAAGCACTAGTACTTCCTTCAGGAAATGCAAATGTAGTTGTATCAATTCACCCTGTTAACAACTTCATCCAGCTGCATGTTTATTTGATAATTTAGACACCATGGAAACAACCTTTTGGGAAGAGTAGCGCACCAGCCCCTCCTGTGGTAGGGCCATTACTAAACGTGGGCTTTGGAGTCTTAGGCGGAGATACAGAAGAAAGCAAACCCCTCCTGATCTATAATGGCGGTGAATTAAACCTCAGTCATGAAAGCACTTTCTCACCAGCCTTTATCCTCTACTCTTAAATCAATGCCTTTCAGGAGAGCTGATACGCTGAAATTCTGCTTATTGCAGACTGGACTGCGATTCTTATGCTACTTTGCTTGGAGGATGACTGGCTCTTATAAGCGCCTTTCATCTGCAATGATCCAGGAATTAAGAGGCAGTGGTCTCCAGGGGAATTTGTGATGTGTTTACTGCCTCAGTTTCAGTGAGCGCTAAATTGGAATGAAAGGTAGATGCAGGAAAGAATCTGACGAGAATGTCTAAACATCAAAACACCATTTTTGTGGACCAAGTAGTTAAGTTTTATGACTAAAGAAATGAAGAGTAAAACGTGTATGGTGCTTGTGAAAAACTCAGACATCATTCTAGATGGTTGACAGTGTTTTTTTAAAGCATTGCTAAGATGCCTCTTGACTGCAGGGGTGTAGTTGGTGGTTGCTGGGTGGTTGTTGGGTAGATGAAGGTTGGATGCAAGGTGAATGAAGAGTGCTTGTTAGGTGGATGAGGGTGATTGCTATGTGAATGGAGGGTTGTTACTGGGTGGTTGTTGGATGGTTTCTGGGTGGATGCAGGGTGGATGCCAGGTTGATGGGGGATGATTTCTGGGTGGATGCAGCTTGATTGCAGTGGTGTAGTTGGGAGTTGCTGGGTGGTTGCAAAAGCTTCTGGGTCCTTAATCATAAAAGCTCAGAGTCTTATTGTCAATGTATTGCTGTTACTGTAATTTGACTGACATTGGGTCATATTTTACATCATTCCATGCAACAAAGCATGCAGTTCTGTCCCAACAGTCTCATAATCTCTCTTTTGACTTTGTACATCTTTTTATTGTCTCTTTTTATGTCATCATTTATTCCCTTCCAGATCCAACAGGCAGCTGAGCGACCTGAGAGGAATTTTGTGGACACACGGCAGTTAAAGGTGTGCGCAACCTGTTTTGACCTCTCTGTCAGTCTGTTACGGGTCCTGGAAATGACCATCACTCTAGTGCCGGAAATATTCCTGGACTGGACCCGCCCCTCCGCTGAACTGCTGCTACGTCGATTGGCTCAGGTGAGCGTGATTGACAGACAGGATGTGTTCTAAATTCTAAAACAACATTCAAAACTGGGCAAAAGTACAAAGTAGAGTGAAAATAATTTTCATCATTTTTAATGCAGAACTCTGAGGTAATGATCCTGTTTAAGGCAAATGCACTTGCTATTAAAAATAAGATTTCTGTTTTCATTTTCTCAGAGTTCACAGCTTTTTTTTCTTTTTGCAGTTCACAGCTCTCTGAGTTTTTCAAAACCTAAATTATTAATGACGGCAATTTATGAACCTTAATCAAACATTCTGCTTTAGGGTGTTCTCACACTTGGTCCTTTTTTAGGGCTCTGAGCGCGGTTTGCGTAATTTTTGGCCCGCATGTGAACACTCCAAACGATCTCAGACCCCTTTAAAGCGAGCCGAGCTGAGACTATCTTGGGAGGCGGTTGGGGTACGGTTCGATCTCATCTTATGGTACGGTTTGCTGAAAACACGCAGTCTGAACACAAACCGCTCTAGGCTTACTTGGTTTTTCTGTTCGTGTATTCCAATGTAGTTTGGTCATCAAATGCCTCCGTACAAATCAGCTGTTCATTGCGGCTGATTCTTCTGACAAATCTCTACAAATTATTCATTCACAAC
Source organism: Pseudorasbora parva (assembly GCF_024679245.1). Lineage (NCBI taxonomy): Eukaryota > Metazoa > Chordata > Actinopteri > Cypriniformes > Gobionidae > Pseudorasbora > Pseudorasbora parva. The sequence goes on along the minus strand of NC_090185.1, from coordinate 35,016,382 downwards.
TTAAACTTGTTTATTAAAATTTCAACTGTTTCCGAACTGTGTGAGTAAGACGCGGCTGCGGGCCTTGCCAGTTTAAAATAGTGTAACGAGCGCCTAAAACGCATGCACAGAATCCGGCTGTCACAGTGCGTGTACTGAATTGAATCTTTAGTCTTAGTTAAAAATTTCAAAAACACAAGTTTCACATAAACAGGTTTTTTTTTGGTCTTAAGTGAATGTAAAAATCTGCATTACTAGCCTAATATAATAATCAGTTGAGTACAGCGTACAGTGAAGAATATGCAGTTTTATTTTTTCATGTGATTATTCCATTAAAGCAGTTTATTTAATTTGCATCTTTCTTTTATTATTTTATTGTATTATTTATTTTGTGTATGCTGATGTGAACATTGCATTCTGCAATAAAGTAAACTTGAATCAAGAAAAACTATTCCACATTTTTAAAAAAATTACAAAAGTGAATGTTTGATATAGCTACTGCAAGAATATGTAGCATTGGAAAAAAAATGTTTGTTAAAATATAAAAATATACATATTTTTTTTTAAATATGTCATAAAAAATTATTTACAAACAAATATCTTGGTTACTGAGGAACAAGCAATGTAAGTGAATGGGATCAAATGTTGAATGCAATGGGTCAGCATCTAGTGTACCTTTAACAATATCAACACTGCTTCAGTCCACCCAGGCTATTAATTGCAAATAAAATGAAGAAATCATCAAGATTAATCATTAAACATTAACAGATGACAGCCTGTAACATATAGCCATTATGTTGGGTAATCCAATCAGAGATGATTTAGATTTAGAGGACTTGAAGATACAGTAGCACAAACTGTGTTGCAGGTTCTGTGTGAGATTTTATAATGCTTCAATGTGAGACTGTTTTTGCCCATCTTTGCGTTGTACCTGATTTGCATTTATTCTTTTAGTAAATTGGGTGCTTCAGCAGTGAAAAACAAGACTATCAATTGAGTCTTTTGAATCCCCCCTCCAAATGTTATTAAATTGTAGAGTATTGCCAATTTAAAGCATAAAGTGTCACAACTTGGCAGCACAACAAATCTGTATTGGATGGAAGCTAATGGTCTGGGTTTATTGAGCTATAAATTAAATTATTTTATTAAACCGTAAAAAGTTCTTACAAGGGTGGTGGATAAGAGAACATTAGTAGCAATGAGGATGAAAGCCATTTGATGCTTTTCACATTTATGGATACTGTCAATAAACAAACACGTGTGTGTGTGTGTGTGTGTGTGTGTGTGTGTGTGTGTGTGTGTGTGTGTGTGTGTATACACTTATAATAAAAATGTTTTAGTGCTTTCACAAACAGGGCACACTTTGGTCTCCCATTGATTAAAACCATTAGAGGCACAAATCTCATGTCTTGTTTTTTTATGTGACTTTCAATGACATTGGGTGAAGCAACTTAAAGGGGGGGTGAAACTCATTTTCATCTCATGTCAATCTTGAGTACCTATAGAGTAGTATTGCATCCTTTATATCTCTGAAAAGTCTTTAGTTTTATTATATTTATAAAAGAAATATAGGCTGTACCGAGTCTTTCCAGAAAAAAACGAGCGTGTGGAGGCGTATTGCGTGGGCGGAGCTAAAGAATGACGAATGCGCACAAAGCGGTGACATCCTCAAGCATGGAGAAACCCATGGCTATCAATCTCAGCTAATAGATATATGATCCAGAATCAAATTCGGAGGCTGAAATAAATTGAATAGGAGAAACAGCAACAGCAGGACGTCCGTCTCTGTGGTATGTACTGTATTTAGGGGCATGTCAACATTTGTGTGTCTTTACTCGCAGTTTATGAGGACATGATTTGGTTTATGGACTATTGTATGCGACTAAACCTTAGCAGTAGCAAGCAAAACGGTTTTGTACGTCAGACTAGTGTAACGTTATACATAGAACAACAATAGAGTAACCGTGCATTTGAATGACGATGCACGCGATCGTGTCGTTTACTGATGTTTACTCACGCGACGGTAGCCAACAGCACAGACATTTGAAGCAGTTTTACTCTCCGGCTGCTTCCAAAGCAGGAACGAACCTTTATCGCAGGGACCGCTCCGTCAAAAACACACTTCTTTGGTATGATTTGGTGAAGTCCTGTGACAGCAGTGACCGTGGAAATCCACTTTGCAACGCGACTGAAGCGATGTTGTGAAGCTTCCCGTCATTTCTGCGTTCAAATCGGTTCAAATGCAGCGCTGCCTTCCCGGAATGCTGTGCTGAAGCGTTGAAGTCACTTGATGTCACTCATAGGAATAAAGTGGAGCGCGGCACGCCACATAAGTGTTCACGGACGACTGGATCTGCAGCTGAGCGAGTGTTTATGGCCGTGCATTTCCTCTCTCGTACGCACCCTACCGGGAGAAGAGCCCGTACGGCCCATACAAGGACCTTCCGCTCTATTAACGTCAAGCCGACCCATACTCGAAAAAAACTCTCCGAAACTTGTGAGAAACCGGAAGGAGTATTTCTGACACCAACATTCGTTTTTGAAACTTTGTCTATGTTTAGGATGGGAATCCAAGTCTTTAACAGTGTCAAAAGCTCAGTATACATGAAACAGCATTTCACCCCCCTTTAAACTTTTCTTATTTTTTTTAGTTTGTCTTAATTGTTCACATTTTAATGTTGACTGCACTTACTCAATTATTCAACCTTATTGTAACATACATTATCAGAAATGCTTAATTTTAGGAAATATAAGTTCATCGTTAACAAAAAATGTAAATTTGGTGCTCAAATTTTAGTGCTGATTGCACTTGTTCAGTTATTCAACCCTGTATCCAAGTTGTTTACAAAATTGTTTAAAAAAAAGCAAAAATTACAGGAAATATAATTTAATTCATTAAAAATAATGTCGATAACAAAAATTTACATTTGGTGCTAAATTATCCTGCTGCTGACTGACAGTTACATTTTAAGCTAAATCTGCATTAAATATTTTTTTTTTTTTTTTTTTTTTTAAAAACAAAAAAAAAACCTGTTACCCAGTCTGGCATTCTGGCAATCAAATATATACAGCTTTGGAAAAAATTAAGAGACCACTTAACATTGAAAAATCAATGTTAAGTGGTCTCTTAATTTTTTTCAGAGCTCTATATTGGATTTCAAAATTTGTATTATTTCATTTTGATGTATGTTTAATGTTTATTGCTCAGAAATAATGAAAATCACAAAAATCTGTTTTTAACTGTATCTACAAGTCAAAAAGTTTGATAACAGCTAAACAAATTTGCAAACATAAAATACATGTAAAAAATACATGATATAATATTGTATTATTTCTATTAATTATCATTTAATATTGTCAGAGGGTTACGTACCTCCTCATTTTCAGAGGCTGTTTTGTACTCTTTTCATGGAAAGTGCCATGCAAATGAGGAGCAAGTGTGTATTGTTGTCAGGGCCACTGCATGTTTTCAAGGCCTCAATTACTGAGGAGAAGGCTTTGAAATAGTGTTTTTGATGGGTTTTTCTCTCAGCGCTAACATTAGCTCTATTCCCAGCAGAGCATCCATTCACCTGTGGCTTGTAATCAGGCTTTAACTGAAGCACACCTGTGAGCACAGCAGGCATCCACACGTCCTTGAAGAGCAAAACCTATCCATTTACATTTTTTCCTGTCCCTGAAGGATTTATCCTATTTTTGAATACAATTACATGCGTTGTGCTGTTGTAAATGTCAATAATTGGCACCTGACAACTTGGTACCTCTGAAGGCCACAGGATGCCCATGAGGTGTGCTAAAGAAGCGAAGGGTATAATTATTGCAGTCTGGTCACTGATTTATGACCAGATGTGTTTGATTTGCTCACTGAAACTGAGTCAGATGAAATCTGTTAGGTATTTCTAAAGGGATAGTTCACCCAGAAATGTAAATTTTGTAATTTAATTACCCTCATATGGTCCGTGGGGTCTAATTTTTTGTTGAGTTTGACCCCATTGATTTGTATTATATGGACATACTATTTTTTGTTTTGTTTTATGATGTGTTGTTTCATACTGTTTTGTGATTTGTTTGTTGTTTCATTAGGGCCCGATCACCAATAGTGTGAGGACCCTATTGAAATTTCTCCATTTATTATTTTTATTATTATTTACTTCCGAAATCGATCGCATTTTTGAAACCTCATGAAACTTTGTAGATGCGTCAGAAGTGGTGAAAATTTACGTCTGTGTTTCAGAATTAGGCGTGGCCAAATGGCTCTATAGCGCCACCTACAAAATTCAAAAGAAGTGCCCCTACCACAACATTTCATGTACAAGTATGCAATTCGTTACACAGATATAACATTTTTAAATTTCTTTTCAAAATTGTTGAAAATTTTGCCATTTCCAGATGATGTACTAATCAACTTCGCCTAGAGATTTAATCAGATCAACATTATATTTGGTTAGTCTAATCTAAAGGCCTCTGTGACTTTACGTTTCGAAGATCTTGAGTTTTCCCTGAAGTTTTTGTCGGACTGACAAAATTTGTTGTTTCGCCATGAAACAGGAAGTTGTTGTAACTCAGGCATACAATGTCCGATCTGCTCCAAACTTCACATTTTATTAGAGTCCTGGTCTTAAGACATCTACATGCTAAAATTAGTTAGTCATAGCGCCACCTGCTGTCAACAGGAAATAGCATGCTTTACACTGTAATTCACTCTCAGTAACGCATTAAAATACAGCCACCCAGTGGCCTCAGGAAAACGGTGAATAGTAGGTGACATTAATTTAAGCGGGTAAATATAGGAGAAATATGGCAAAGTTACTTCCATGTCCCACACTTCCTGCTGCCAGAAGGTAGGGTGGCAGTGTCCCACTGGGTGGCGGTGCTCCCGTGTGCGAGGACCCTTTCATCACTGCTTGCAGCTTCAATTTTGTTTTATGTTTTTTGTTGTTTAATCTTGTTTTGTGTTTTTTGTTATATGTTATTTCTTTCTGTTTTTCTTTTCTGTTTTGTGTTCATTCATGTTGTGTTTTTGTTTTGTTTTGTGTTGTTTCATCTTGTTTTGTGCTTTTGTTTGCTTTTTGTTTTGTTTTGTGTTGTGTTTTATTTTGTGTCTTTATTCTTAGTTTTTGGGTGAATTGTTTAGTTTTTGTTTTTAATTAGGAGAATCGTATTTCTTTATATATATATGCACACACTACATTTTGTTTTGAAATTTACTTTATTTTATTATTTGTCTACAGCTCCTGAACCAGGTGTTAAATCGAGTTACAGCGGAAAGAAACCTGTTTGACAGGGTGGTCAACTTGCGCCTCCCAGGTAATTCTAAGCGTTTTCCATCTTGTGTAAAAATAATCCTACATTAATGCAAATAAATACAAGCATTGAACATGAACTGCATGCTTTAGTGCACACTTGAGGATGCACTTGAATGCAATTATATTTCTGAAACGCTTAGTGTGCTGTGCTGAATTTAAACCTCTCGGGTATTTTGGTTCGTCCTTGATCGTGACCCATGTGAGCCAAAATATAGTTTGTTGTAACCTAACAATCATCTTTTCACTTGTTCCTTAAATAGAAGCTTATTTCAAGTCCCAGAATGAATAAAATGTAATTTAATAAGCATTTTGTGATGTTCTTGACATCACCTCTGAAAACCCCTTCAGAAGTTTGGAAAGTCAGACTGCACACTCAGGGAATTATATTAGATGGATAGGTCAAGAGATTACACGGCGAGTTTGTATGAAAACATAATCCTATTCAGGAGCATACTGAAACCATCATCAGGCCAGTTTTCAGCCTTGACACTGCAAAACATCACATTTATAATAAACGAGGTTGGGTCATGTTGTTTCCTGAACATTACTCCTAGAGGGGCCAACAGAGCAATGTAGCTTTCAGTGCATTTTAAAGTTGTTATTAGATGGTACATTTTGACCCATGTCATTGTGGTCTTGATTCAGTGACCTGCTTTTCTGCTAAAGTTTATTCATCACTCTATGAATTCTTCAGTCGTATTTTTGGGTGGTACTTACCAGCAGGTCCATTAATGAAATTCAAAGTAAATTTGCAATGAGTGCATTAAGCTGACCTTGGAAAAGTCAAATGAAAGGGCAATGTTGTTTTACAGCTAGATTTCGCTTTGCAGTGCTTCAGAAATTAGGACTATTGCATTGTCAATACAAGATCTTGGCCAAAAATGTATGCACCTCTTGACGGAAATAACATCACAACATTTATTTCCATCAAGAGGTGCATCAATAGCAAAGCATAATCCAGGACTCTGTAAAGTCTCCATCATCATATCCCAAAGACTTTCAATGAATTTAAGGTATGGACATTTGAAGGTCCAGACGAATCCTGACATTGTCATCCTGGAATATGGCTATGACGTGTATTCCTACATGGCTGTTTAAAGTGCCCCTATTATGGATTTTTGAAAATGACCTTTGATGTAGTGTGTAACATACCTCTAAGTGAATTAAAACATCCTGCAAAGTTTTAAATCTGAAAGTGCACAGTATATAAAGTTATTGTCTCTCAAATCTAAGTGCTGACTCAGAGTCAATTAAACAAATCGCTTTTAAAACAAATCCCAAGTCGTTTTGTTGTGACATCAAGATGAAACATTAACATATTCACTCGCATTTTCAGCCTCGCTTAGCATTTTGATACAGTTCCCACATGTGCACCTAAATAAATTCAGCAATTATTTTTTCTGTGACACGTTACATTGAACTAACAAATAGCAATAGACAGCAAGATTAATCAGATTACAGCACGTCACTTCTCAGACATTCTGCATGTTCAATCGGCCTTAAGTGCCATGAACTATATTGACACTTACCATTGAGAAATGTCCTGTTCCAGTCGTGTTTGCGATTGACTTTCTGGTTTATCAGCAACTCTGGATGCTTCCTTATCGGACTCTTGCTCCAATTGGTAAGGCAAAATTTATGCCATGTTTGTTCATACAGTGCATAAAATGTTCAACACTTGACAAACCACAATCCAGTAATGGTGATAGGCATTGTGCTGCACGTATTTTACCAATCACAGCTGACTGGGTCATCTGACCAATCTCTGCAGATTAACCTCACGCAAAAGAGAGGTTTGTAAAAATGAATCGTTGACAGACGTTGAGCATATAAGGTAAAAATAAATGCATATTATAAGACAATGAAAATGTTTTTGACCTTGCATGCATGTAAATCTGTTGTTGGGGACTCCCAAAACAAAAATAGGAACCTTTCAAAAGCCATAATAGGGGCACTTTAAGAAATTAAAAGCTGCACACTCCTTCAATTAGGTTTAAAGAACTGTTGCCAAACATAAAACATGCCAAAACATCATAATCAGTGTTAAAGTTTCTTCGCAAAGAATGTTGTTGATCCATGACAGCTATACTTTTGCTAGACACCATTTTGTGTTTATAATTTAACCTATGGTAATTATAATAAAGAACAAATAGATTTAAAAAAAAAAAATTAAACCACTTGGTTGAGTCAGTGTTGGGCTGATTAGTATTCATAATCACATATATTATGTATTTTATCTCCCTTGGATTGCTGACCAATCAGCATCCAAAACCAGATCTGTTTTTGTTATAAAATATTTTAAAAAATGTAACTTTCTTTTTTTTTCTTTTATTAGAGCCACTAATAAAACCTTTCTTTTTTTGTAGGCCTGGAGAGTGTTGATCACTATCCCATTCTAGTGGCTGTGACAGGGATATTAGTGCGCATTCTGGTCGACTCCAATAAACAAGGGTGAGTTTATGGCTTTGTGTTGTTTTATTTTTCCATCTATATAATGGGATTTCCATATTTATGGTCATACTAACCGATGTAAACTAACGAAAAATGCAATTTAAGAAATATATGGTTGCGCCGTACAGTCCTGCATTACAGTTTTATACACACCAAGCGTTAGTCTTATTTTTTGTCTGGATTTGGTCTGTGGGATGCCATGACTGGTGTTTTTGGTTCAAGAATAATTTTCCTTTTCAAAGAGCGCTTTTGTTGTGAAGACATGGGCACGTGGCAGAGGTTTTTGTGTCTTGGCATGAGTCTGTGTGCCTTTGCTCCGAGTTCCAGTAGCAATAGACAGTTAATTGCATGCTCTGTTGCCTGAGGGAAATCTGACACCCACCGTGTCCCTGTTGTGTGTCTGTGGGTCAGAGCAACAAGATTCAGGACAGAATCTGTCCGGTGGGCAGGTGAAATCTAATAACGAGCTCCTGTTGAAAGAAATGAGACTTCTGAGAGACCAGAGAAAGGACAAATGGGGTCTCCAATTCATCACGATCGCTCTTGCTCTCAAGGTTTTTATTTTTAAAGCTGGGTGTTTTTTTTGTGTGTGTAGGTCTGGCATTTGAAATGCTTTTTCTATAGGATGAAGCTTTAGGGCAATTTTGCTCTTTCTGTTGTATATTTGTCTCTCCAGCGCTGAAAAGCTTCCCTGATATTTAGATGGGTTCTACCTATGCCTGATCATAATGATTTGTGGCCTAATGGTTAGAGATTGATATGTGTAACCCGAACGCAGGGATACAGGTTCGATTCTCAATAACCTTACTGCTGATTGCCTGCAAGTGTGCTTAGGTGCTCGGTCAGATCCACTTTTCAACTGTATTTCATAGGGATGCACCGAATATTCGGCAACCGAAATTATTCGGCCGAAAATAGCCAAAAAAAGCACTTTCGGCATTCGGCCGAATAAGTAAAAAGGCCGAATAATTTTGGCCGAACAATGACGTTTTTAATGACGCGATCAAAAAGTAACCCACGTAGAGTGAGAGCTGCGTGCTTTATGCAGCAAACATGTCAGCAGTGTGGAAGCACTGTTTAGTGCTGAAATTTAGTGCTCATGTCATCGATGAGAAGAGGAACCGACTTTCATGTGAGAAAGCAGAGAAGCTACTTTTCATAAAGAAGAACCTGCCACTTTTCCTGAAGAAGTAGGCTAAGTAGGCTTATGTCTAAGACAGTTATTTATTTGTTGTGGGTTCATCCACATTTTTTGCACTATTCAATGCACATTAGTTGTTGTAGACATACAGAGTTACATTCTTTCAGCAGTCAGTTATAGGCCTAACATAGGCTATTCAAGAAGGGGGGCTTCTAAGATGGCCAAATAAAAATATATTTTTTATTTTACTAATTATTTATTTTAAGTTATGTTGTGCTTAGTTTGTATAATATCTGCTGGAATGTTAAAAAAAATCCAGTGTTAAATAAATATTTTGAAATTGTATTTTTGTTATTTGATTTATTTCTCTGAAAAGCAACACAAAATAGTAAAAAGCACATTTTTACTATTTAATTATTGTAATGGTAAAAAAAAATTGCCAAATAAATGGAAAAAATGCGAAACACCGCGTTCGGTATTCGGCCTTCGGTCTTCGGCCAAGCATTTCATTATTATTCGGTTTCGGCTTCGGCCAAGAATTTCATTTCGGTGCATCATCACTTCCTGCACATTTAAAAGGATATTCCTACATGTTACTGAAATCTGATTAAGCTGTCTATAGATATGGGCACTGGACAGACTTTTTACGACATCGCTCTTGAAGTTTCCAGACCTGTGATCCGTAATTTTCCCCAGATGCTTTGAACTTCCTAGATGCACAAATGAGTTTGGAAATGGATGGAAGAATAATGAATCGTTCTGAGATCTGATTCCTGGAAAAGCCTGATAGACGGCTCTCTATCATGGAATGTCGCAGTGTGAGCGTTGAGCAGATGTTTGGCACTTCACAGGCTTGAGAAGGAAGGGTTCATTAGAAACACATGTTTAATGTGCATGAATCCAAAATATATCAATGCTTTATCGATAACAAGAGAAAAATAGTGTAGAGAGATAAATCTCAGATACATTCGACAATAAAAGACGAATTGCATCCAGTAAAAGCTTCAGCATAGGTTCACTATCATATTATGGTAATACTGTACAATAAGGTTTTATTTGTTAAAGATGAACAGGTAACAATATTTCTACAACTTTACGTTGATCTGAACATTTACTAATACATTTTTTAGATCAAAAGTTGTATCTGTTACCATTAGTTCATGCACTTTGAATAAACATGAACATTTTTATTAACCATCAAACAAAGGTTAATATATCATTAAAAAAAAATTAGTTAATGTATTAAAGGGTTAGTTCACCCAAAAAGGAAAATTCTGTCATTAATTATTTACCCTAATGTCGTTCGACACCCGCAAGACCTCTGTTCATCACCGACACAAATAAAGATTTTTTTTTTAATCTGATGGCTCAGAAAGGCCTCCTGTCAGTACACCAATGTCATTTCCTCTCTCAAGACCCATAAAGGCACTAAAGACGTCGTTACAAAGCCCATCTCACTACAGTGGCTCTACAATAATTTTATGAAGCGATGAGAATAGTTTTTGTGTGCAAAAAACAACAACTAAATAACAACTTATTTAGTGATGGGCTGAATTCAAAATAATGTTTTGAACGGTTATGAATCAGCGTATTGATTCATGATTCGGATCGCCAAAGTTACATGATTTCAGCAGTTTGACATGGGTTCCGTATTGTCAAAATAATACATTATGATAAAATACATATCCATGTAGAAAAATACATACATTCATTACTATTTTCTATAGAGCAATATAACTTAATATAAAGAATAAATATATACAATGCCAGTCAATAGTTTATGATCGGTCAGATCTTCAATGTTTTTAGAGGTCTCTTATGATGATTATTATTCAGATTTAATCACAGGAATACACTACATTTTTACTTTTATTTGTATGGCTATTTTACAGTTAAATTTTTCACACTATTAGTTTTTTTTTTCTATTTTTAATAAAATAAATGCAGGCATGGTGAGCATAAGAGACTTATGCTAAACCTGAAAACATAAACAATTTTACAGATCAACTTTTTTTCTTTCTCTTTCTAATTCCTAGTCATAATTTATAATTTATTGTACATTAATCAATTTCTTGTTTTATTTTTTATTTGGATTTTGCACTTTTTCACTTCTTAGTATTTCATGATACACTTTATTGTCTTTTAATAATACGTTTGTGTTTAGTGAATTTTTTATTTTTACATAGATGTATTTTCACCTTTTAAATACTTGTATGGGCACATTTATTTATTTATTTATTTATTTATTTATTCTTACTTCATGCTATATTTCATTTTGTCTTTTACAAAATGTCCCTACTGGACTGCTTTGCAGTTTTTACTGTTGCACTGTTGCCCACAGCAACTATAATAATTACCCAGAATGCTGCTCTCTGCTGAGCTGTAGTGTTGTCTTATCTTCTCGAGATGTTCTGGCTTCTCTTTCCACATGCTCTGATAAGACCTGACCTTTCTCTGTGAATGTCACCGGTCATCTTCTACTTGTTTTAGAAGGTCTTATAAGGTCTTTTTATAAGGTCTCACTAACCCTGTACACACATTGGAAACAGACGCTGGGTTTGTCAGGTCACTTGTGTTTACAGGTGAACACGAGAGATTGTTTCTTGAGAAAATGACCTTTCAAAACTTGATATAACCGAAGCACCTCAGGTAAAAGCTGAAAAAAAACAACCTTTTTCCCTGAGCGTTTAGAAGTATGCAGCATGTCTGTGTGTTTTCATTTTTCTCTTTCTGAATCTCTCTAATGGTTTGTCCTGACTTGAAAGCCTCATAACCCAGTTTGTTCATAGATATCATATGTTCAGAGATGGCAAGAATTGCAATGAGAGCATTTTGCTTTTATGGTCATGCAACTTTGCTTTCAGTTTGATTTATGCAGGAAAACTAGGTTTGTAGTCCAAATTGTTACAAATGATTTATTAGTTGATTATTTACAATTTAGTTAAAAGGATTCAATCTAATGACCTGCTTGCTGGTTTTTAGTATATTCAATGACCTGCCTTTAATTTCTAATAAATTATAAAAAAAAACAAAAAAAAACTTTTATCTAAAAGTGTTTACTTTGGTATATTTAAAACTGCAGTCCGTAACTTGTTTTGGTTAAAAATGATCCATAGCATATTAAAGCATATTAAATTTGTTAGTCCGTATTTAAAAAAAAAAAAAAAAAAAAAATCCCCTCTTGGGACAACGGTTTGTGAATTAGCTTAAGCTAAAAACACTATGAAACATACATCAGATGAATGTTCAAAGTTTATCTGTTTTTTGTATCTGTCCATATCCAATTAAATGTAATAATAATAATAATAATAATAATAATAATAATAATAATAATAATAATACACACTATATACACACAGTCACACAATGTTGATGTTGTTAACATAAACAAATTTGAGAACAAAGTATAACAATAATAATAATGTGCACGATTTGATGTGATAGGAGCTAAGCAATCTTTGATCACTGGTGGTAGCATGAGTTATTGAAATGCTTTTTTTCTCAGTTGGTCAGAACAAAAGTGGCATTTTGGTTGTACTTCCAAGATGTAGAATCTGTGATTCTGAAGCACAGTACCCACACTGGTGCGGTGATGAATGACAGCCACACAAACTCTTCAAAACTTTAGATTCATCCACACTGAGGAGCTGTGCGGCTGCAGATGCCGACAGAGAGGCAAAACTTGTGGACTGCAATTATTATTATTATTATTATTATTATTTTTATTATTATTATTATTATTATTATTATTATTATTATTATTATATAAGTAAATTATTCTTTATTACCAAATAATCTTTCATTTTGACCAATTGTTATTGTAATTGTGGATGGTTAAGTGAGATCAGAATCATTCAATTCTTCGATTCTCATCCCTACAGAAAACCCCAGAATCATCTTATTTCACCCTGAAAATTGGCTCTGAAACACCTCTGCTTTCATCAGATGGTAAATGGGGAACTGCTGCTAAATTTGGCATATTATATCCGGCACAAATTCTGTAATGAGAAAATAATTGGTGTGACACCTGGCACCTTCCCTCTTCCTGACTTCCTGCTGAAATCTACACTTGCTCGAGGTGCGGGGTTGTTGTTGCGGGGTTTGTCCGTATTTTGTTTCTATTCTTTTTAAATTTCCAACTTAAAAATGTGGGCTTAGCTCATTTACTTTATTTATATGAATGTTGTGCATGTTTTGATATGCAGATGTGCATACTTTTTTTTTTGTCCACAAATTTGATTTCAAGCATAGAAAATCAAGCTTAAAATTAAAAGCAATCATTCGGAAATTTACCATAACAGAGGTGTACACCTACTGTAAACTTTTTAAATGTGATCAAATTAATGTCACACACTGCCTTAGATTGCATGTGGCTTCTATCCACCTTTTTCAGGGGGGCACTAGTAAAAAGAACATGGGAAAAACCTCTGATGGAACGGCGGAAAAAAGTATACCAATGGTATTTTGTGTGCTAGTTAGTGAAGAGGCTTTAGTGTTTTTTGGAATTTGAATCGTTTACTATGTAAAGATGCAAACCTTTATGAGAAGTCGTTGCGGAGCTCAGGTACAACGTGTGCTGATCACGGTTGTGCATATAACCAGACTAAACTAATTCAGGCTTCAGGGGGCGTAGGAAACTTATGGATACAAAGGTTTATGAATCTGATCTTTTTTATTTTTTATTTTTTATAAATCTACATGAAATAATGATCATATTATACATTTAAGAATATTCAGAATGTAATAATCAGAGAAAACAGTTTATAATAGTAATATAATATAGTTGCTTTTTATAATAATGAAAATGCAATGTTTAATACTAGTCAGAATGTTATGTTATAATAATTATAATACACATTTTATAAGAATAAACATTATATAATAATTAAAATGTAATAATAATCAGAATAAACATTTTAGTATACACTGAACACAATTATAAATATGAGCTGAATTACATAATCGGACAGCAATAAAATCACACACTAGACCCTGTCAATGATGAAAATACCTTACGACCCCACAAGAAACAATTACCATATGAATAGGGCTTTAGTGAGATAATCACAGGTGTGCAGTGTTGGGAGTAACGCACTTCAAAACGCATTACGCTAATTCCTCTACTTTTAGCGGTAACACGCATGTAACATTTTTTTTTTTATTCAATCAAGTAACGCAGTTACAATTACTGAAATTTAAATGAGTTTGTTACTCTCTTTTGTGAAAAATTAATGTTTACAGACAAGAAGCTCAAATCTACGCCCTAGCCCGGCCCGTATTTTTAAATAGTTTTTTTTTTTTTTAAATAGTAAAATAGCAGCCATTAAAAAGTTTGTTTTTAATGTCAAAGCAGCCTATTTTTCGTTTAATTTCTTTATTTCATTTTTTGGAGCATTTTTTTGTTTGTAAAATGTACGTTTTTATTTTTTAAAGTGACAACCAAGAGACTAGCGGCCGACATTGAGTTAACACAACGTTTTAGCCTCTCAAACCAACATTTGACTCGTCTAGCCCATAATAAAACCTATAGATATCAAACACTTCACGCATCACAATTTTAGTTTAAATGTTTAGCGTGCTATCTCCCCCCCCAACAACAGTAAAAATGATTTTTTTTGGTTGAAAAACATCCAGTATGCGGCAGTCCTGTGGGCGAAAATGCCTTTTTGATGTTAGAGGTCAGAGGAGAATGGGCCGACTGATTAACGCTGCTAGAAGAGCAACTTTGGCTGAAATAACCACTCGATACATCCAAGGTATGCAGCAATGCATTTGTGAAGCCACAACACGCACAACCTTTAGGCAAATGGGCTACAATAGCAGAATACCCCACCGGGTACCACTCATCTCCACTACAAATAGGTAAAAAAGGCTACAATTTGCATAAGCTCACCAAAATTTGACAGTTGAAGACTGGAAAAATGTTGCCTGGTCTGATGAGTCTCGACTTGAGTCAGAATTTGGCATAAACAACTTGTTACCACTGTGCTGACTGGTGGTGGCGGTGTAATGGTGTGGGGGGATGTTTTCTTGGCACACTTTAGACCCCTTAGTGTCAATTGGGCATCGTTTAAATGTCATGGCCTACCTGAGCATTGTTTCTGACCATGTCCATCCCTTTATGACCACCATGTACCCATCCTCTGATGGCTGTATTACAGTAATATATTTCCAGTATTTGCGTTTTGATTGTCATTTGTCTGCTAGACAATCTCAGTTTAACATCAGTTATAATGAGCATTAAGTGCATTACTAATGGAATTTAAACAGATGTATGGGGAGTGCATGATAGATCTCGTGTATAATATAGTGCCAGGTTTGGCACAGCCTGGTTTTGACACTCTCAATATGAGCCTTTACTATGAGGTCAGTTCTTTCAGCAACTGGGATCCCTAATTCATGCCTAATTAGTTCTTCAAATCTCCTGTCATCTCCTCTAGACTGCCTGTAATTTTCCACTGGAACCAAAGAGCTTTGTGGGACCTCTGCCAAGTTCCTCGGGTGTGGTTGGTCCAGTATCCCTCCACTTTTATTGTAGAGGGAAAGAAACACATCAAGCCAGACCAACAAACAAACTCGTTTCACGCCTGTACAACATAGTTTCCTCTGTGAAACACAAAATAAGGTATTTTGAAAAAAGACTTTTGCCCATACAATGAAAGTCCTTATCATGTTTGGACTCCATTGACTCCATCATTGTATGGACAAAGCCCTTAAAATTGACTTCCTGAGGGGTTTAATGTTGCTCATCATTTTGGAGTTAAAAATCAAAGAAAATGATGGAAAACTTTTTTTTAGAAAAAAATTTCTATCACACTAATAGAAAAGAATTGCGCTAATGAGCTGCTCATTGTATCCTGTCCTTCGGAGGTTAATTAAAACGATTCACTTGAGGTCATAAAGCATCCCAGGGCACTTAACATAAAGAGTAAGGAGTGTTACCTTGACTTTAACCTTGGTCTTTGGGATAAATTTCCCCCGAAGGTCCATTTAAGACCTTTTCTAATAATCTCTTCAATGTGAATTACTTCTCTTACATCATCATCTGTCCACCTTCAAATCGCTTAATGGTGATGGACCGCTGCAGTATTGTCCAAAGGTGGAGGTCAATGAAAGTTCTTCAACATAAACCACTTCCCTTTTAAAAAAGTTTTGTGGCTGATGATACAATGATAAACTCATGGTAAGTTGTGTTTTTGGTGACAACTTTAGCAATGACAAATCATTTTCTTCAGAAAATACAGTGTAAGGGGCCATCCACACAAAATATGTGTTTTTGGCAGTTTTTTATGTAGCATTTTTATGATAATTAATACTTCTCCTACACATCAAGTACAGTAGATAGGCTACAACAGGTACACATGTCAGCAGTGTGACATTTCACCTAGGGTGGCCATTTCCATAACACCAAAAGAAGGACACTTTGCAGCATTAAGTGAGGCAAGAATAATTGCATGAGACTGTGTACTTGCAACTACAATACAATCATGATACAATAATTCTGAAATAGCCTACTCTATTCATTGCCAGAAAATTTGATCTACAATATATCTTGATGCAGACCTGTGTGTAACAGAAGAGGCAAAAAAGTGTTTGTTCAAAGTGTTTATATTTTATTCAAGACATGAAGTCTGTTCTAAAAACTGATGTATGTCTCGCAAAGTGCACAGTGCCTGAAAACATAACATTTCAGGACTTCTAGAAATAACAGAAATACATAAATAAGCAAATAATTAATGTGATAAATAAATAAATTCACATTTAATTTCTTCACAAAGTAATGCACCTTCTACAGCAGCTCAGGTATCTCTTAAGAACTGAAAATTATATTTATTTATTTTTCGCATTTATTTTTTGTTTATTTATGTATTTCTGTTATACACTGATGCTTGACTGAATGATAGACTTTACAAAGCTCTGCAGTGGAGATTTTGTCATCCTGAAATGATGTTGCGTCTTGAAATAAATTCTGTGGCTGAGGGGGCGTGGTTTAGCGAGATCTACACAAAGACGGAGAGCTATAGAAAGATTGCTGTGAACAAGTTTTATTGAACTGAGTTATTGAGTGTGCTGTGAGCACGACTTTATTTTGTTTGTATCTGAGAGTTCTGAAGAAACATGAGTCCCAGTCATGCTAACCCTGTCTTCCTCCTACAAACTTTGTTACAATGACCTAAGGGAAGACGTACCTGCTACTGTTGGTTACTTTTATGTTTTTCCGTGCTGGCATGTTGGCTTTTAGCCTAGAAATCTAGACACACCCTAGCGGCAGCAAATCTAATCTGTCGCGAGTGTCGTCTAGCAACTCTCAATACACGTCTGAGCTGTAAAAACCAAACTCTGGTAAGGCCAATCACATCGTGTATAGAGTCGATGGGCGGGGCTTAACATAATGACGGCCGAGTTGCGCTTGCGTACTACTAGTAAACAAAGAAGCTGGTGAACGGCAGTCTTTCAAATCAGCTTTGACCGAGACTCTGGGATGTAACGTTATGATATAACATAGCCAGCACGTCGTGGGGGCTTGTTTATGTTTTTAACCAATGATATATCAGATGCAGGTATTTATTTTTCAGGCATGCATTTGTTTGACTAGAGATCTTATGGAATTAGCCGCTAGCTGCTGCGTCACAAATCCCAATGAAGATTCTAGAGCGGTTCTTTTTAGGCTGATTTAGCACGACTCCAAAAAGGAGGACAAATGAGTGTCTGGTTTGAGATGTCATGAACATGCATGTAACATTGCAAAAGTCAGGTAAAGATGTCCCTCTAGTTTACAATGAAATGCAATAGAAAAGCAGTGCAAAAAAGTTTAATAAGTTATACTATAGTACTGAATGAGTATTTTGTATTTATAAATATTTATGTTTATACACTAAGCTATTTCAGAGAACATCAGGATATCACCATGAGATCCACTCCAGGGTATTGGCATGGTGCTAACGTCACACTTTTCCCCAGAAAACCTGGCACTTTTTTGTTAGCGTAAACACCATTAATCAAGCTAGTAAAATAACGAAATAGCCATGCTTTGATGCTAATACGCTGCCTGAAATAAAGCACATGGCAGATAAAGGGGCATTAGCATCATTAGCATCATTTCATCCAGTATAGCCTTTGTGTGGCGACTGTTTGTTTTGAAAGTCTCTCATTGAGCGCACATTCGTTAGTGGCTCATTCATATGCAGGGCGTGATGAAGCAGAGCCAAAAGTGTGTCAGTTTGCCACTTTTTAATTAGCCCATTTCTCCTTTAGCCCACCGATAAAAGCTAAGAGAGGACAAAGCAAAGCAGCATTAACACTGGCGTCACCCTCCATTAACTAGAGTGTCAGACATGTTCTTCTCTGCAGCTGGGGCTGGAAAAAAAATCACAGCCAAAAAGGGTTCTCCATAGATGACGCTAGAGGTTTAGTTCCTTACTTAGCATTATCGCTGTCGGGAAGCTAATGAAACAAATGGCTATATTGTTCTTCATTCACAAAGTTTGTCAAATGCTGTCAACTAATTTATAAAATAACTATAGGGCCCTATTTTAACAATCTGAGCACATGGTCTGAAGCATAGGTGCACTTAGGGCGTGTTTGAATCCACTTAGTTTAACAACGTGAAAAATTGTCTGTGCGCCAGATGCATGGTCCAAAAGGGTTGGCTCATTGAGTCTTTAAGTCTCTTAATGAGTCATGGGTGTGTTTTAGGCATACAGTGCAATTAACCAATCAAAGTCTCATTTCCCATTACCTTTAAAAGCCATTTGTACTTCGCTATTTATTCGCTATTTACATGCTGGAATTAGTGAGCGGAAAGACTAAATGCTTCTTCAAAGAGGAATCCTTTTATTTTTAATATATAAAATTGTGTGTAATAAGCAGCATATAAAAAGCAGTGTACATGGGTTGTTCCCCGCCTATAGGCACATATTACTAATGTTCTCTTTAAACAACACAAAAAATACTGTGCTATTGTTTTTAGACCAGGTTTTTGTTGGTCAATGGCACAATCATTTTCAGTTCCTAAAAATAGCAACACGGAAACATTACGACTGACACCTCGTTTTCAGACCAGCACGCCATGGACAAACAGATGGGCGTGAGTGCATTTGCTATTTAAACAACGTGGTGCTTGACGTGAAAATGAACAGAACACACGTGACACGCCTGTCATCGCATTTCTTCCCTGTAATTAATCGATTAATCACACCGAACAATAACGTTTTTTTTTATATTGTAATAAATTCACATTTAATCTCAAATTAATGCAAAACAACATAAAGGCAGTATATTTTAAATATTTGATCTAACAGGTTATCAAACACTTCACAGTCTTCACTGTGTAAATTATAAATTAAATATAGATTAATCCTTATTAAAGCAACAAAAGTTCATTCAAGAGCAGTGAGTGATTTTATCTTTGTCATTTGTTATTTGATTAACACAGCATCAGGTTCATTAGGCTGCTGTCACTTTAAGATCATGATGATGTGAAGCACATGATGTGGATTCACAACCGTTGTGATTCATTCATACCCTCATTCATGTGTTGAGAGCCACCTCGAGGAGCTATGAAGTAGTGATGATGGGAGCAGGAAATCTATTTAGAGCTGCTTATTTTATTAATTAAAATATCAAAATTTGGTGCCAGCGTATCAATTCTCACATTGTACGGAGAAGGAAAACGGTATATTGACCCATTGATATTTTGTCCCACCCCTACTACTACTGTATACAGTACTATATGATTGCTTAGGCAGAAAGTGTTCTATTCATCTTTTCTCATGGTATGGTCAAGTCAAATGTATTTATTTATTTATTTTTTAGTGCTTTCTACAATGGCGATTGTCTCAAAGCAGCTTCACAGTGTCAAAAAAAAAAATAATGCAACAGAATTTGATTGTTGGTTGTACAGCTGCTCCGGAGAAAAGGGTGATGTCATCTAACTAATTTCAGTTGTCTTAAAACGACATTGTGGGCAGATCAGTAATTTAGTCAATATAGTTTGTTTAGTTTAGTAATTACATTTATTTGTAGCCTGACAAGCCAGACCCGCATCAAGATGTTTGGTCTGGAAACTCACAATTGACAGGGCTCAATCCGAGGGGTGGGATAAACGGTTGTCTTTCAAACTTCCTCTGCACACAATTGGATAGCGCTACAACCAACCAGAGCAACGAAGGTGAAGCAGAGCTAGTTGACAGATTAAACTTTTGACGTATCCGGTCGGCAAAACTCAAAACACATCTTCCCTTCTTAAGAATGACTTCAGTGCTGTTCTTTGTTATTTTCTCAGAGAAAAGCTTAACTCCAAGTCGCGGTCAAAGCTGATTCGAAAGACCGCCGTTCGCCAGTTTCTGTGTTTACTAGAAGCACGTGCAACTCGGCCGTCATTATATTAAGCCCTGCCCACCGACTCTATACACGATGTGATTGGCGCGACCAGAGTTTGGCGTTTACAGCACAGAAGTGAATTGAGAGTTGCTAGACGACACACGCGGCAAATTAGATTTGCTGCCGCTAATTTATTTGGATATTTAGTTTGAAATTTTAGCGTCCCCAACTGAGCAAGCCAAGCCAAAGGCGACAGTAGTTGGAAACTTTATTACTAGCCGTTTTTGCTAATTAATTAAGAAATGCCAGATTAAAACAACAAGCGTAAGTAAATAATGCCCCGATTTGAATCTTTAGGTGAACATACATTTCAGCTCAGTTTTAAAAGTTCTCTTAGAGAACTGCAGTTTGACTGGCGTAAAACAACAGGGAGGTTCAGCGCCAGTGTGAGACATTCATTCTGATAACACGCACATACGCCTCCCCAATCTCTTGTGTGAAAAGAAAAAAAAATCAATTTAGATAATTTCCCTCCATTATTGTTGGCTAAAAGGCATCAGATACAGCTTGCAGTGCTGTACTAATTAGATTGTGACACAGTGTAATTGGCTTTAGCAGCTTTAAGGGAAGAAATGGACTATGAGGAGGAGGGGAGATGAACATTTCATCCTCTGTCTTTTCAACACCCTGAGCAGGGCGTGTTGATAACCTCCTGACCACCGGCTCAGTCACTGTGAATTGTTATCCCTGTCCAATGAATCTCACTAGCAATAAATACTGTGGTGTTACTATGTTCTTTTTTTTTTTTTACTTTAATGGTGAAACCATTTTTTAATACAATGTTTTTTTGTGTGGGTGGGGTGTATCTTTTTTAAACTTGAATAGTGGGAATACCATGCTTTTTGTATATGGTAAACATGGTAGCGCTCCATGTTTTTTGATGTACCATGATAATGAGTTGTTTGTTAGATACTGTAACATAATAACGTATTGTTTAACATCCAGTAATTTATACCATGTTGTTTTTTTCCCAACATTTAGTAGTTTTTTTTTCTTTTCTTTTTTTTCTTGAGATGGCACTACCATGCTACCATTGTTATACTTTGCTTTTTTTTGTCATGTATCTTATGATAATACCATGAGATTAATATTTGAATTGCATTACAATTATTTAGATTAGCTTGCATTCGTCTGGGAACCTGATAGCTGATGTTAGCAATGAAATGGTAAAAAAAAAAAACGAAAACGTAAAACTATTATTCATTTTACATAGATTAATTTGATCATAGATCATTTGGCAAATTAAATAACTGCAAATTATAATAGTTTTCAAAAGTAACCTCATCACTTGAAGCAACACTCACCGAAGAGGTCGAACTGGAAGCCATGACTAAATCGGCCACCGTAGGAGTTGAAACGAAATCGAAATTGAAGGGGAACAGAAACTATTATTCACTGGATGGTCATATACCTTTTCACCACTAGATGGGGGAAAATATCACACAGTGTAGCTTTAACGAAAAACACATTTTCACATTGTCAACTACAGCAATTAAAAATGTGTTGCATATGGTGCCAACAGCCTACTGAGCTACTTCCAACATCACTTTATTTCAGAATATGGATCAGAACACAAAGTAAGTCCTAATATTTCACTTTCAGAAGATCGTTAACATTAATTTTTTTAAAAGCCAGCACATAATTCAAAGCTGCTTTATATTTTAAAACAATCCCATCAGTTTGACGCAACAGAGCTCAGAAGTTGTGCTGGGCTCGGTTGATTCATCTGGAAAACGTTTAATGTTGATGTTTTTAATCTAATCCTAGAGCCCTGATTACATTTCAAACGGACTCGCATATCATGCTTAATTGATTTGAATAGATGTGTATATAGATGGTTTATGTTGATGTTTTTTTTTTATGGTTTAGTTGTGGGTTTTAGCTGCAGTGCTTTGTTCTTATCATGATTCTTGACTGCCGCAGCTGTTAATTCTTATTCTTGTATGTTTGATGCTGTTTTTAAGATTGATCAGTACTGTAGTGACAATTCATCACCATTGATTCTTCCCACTGTTACAAACACTTGTCTTCAGTGCCAGATGATTGTGCGACTTGAGACAGTTGCAGCCACATCGACCCTTCCATGACACACCTTGCTTGTTTATGTATATTACAACTTTTATGTTCGTTTAGTACTATAGAAATTGTATTATTAAATTCATTAAGAAAAAAATATGTTGAAACAAAAATACTTTCAATCAGTAATATTGTCAAATACACATTATCCATTAAAAATCATTCTAATATCCTGTTTTGATGCTCTGCTAAAGTCTCCATGAAATCAAAATGTACGTTTTTTGTCTTTTAGTATGAATACGTTAGCCTGACTGTTATCTATAAGCCATGTGCTCCAAAACAATGACACATTTAGAATTCAAAACGTACGGTATCTCCCTTACGCCAATGTGGATCAATGATTTTGATGACTTCACTCTGCACTTCAACTTCTCATAATTTCTGTCCAGTCAAATGCTCTCTAGAATCCCTACATTATAAATAGACTGAAGCTGTGACTACTTCTTGGTTCGCTCTGTTGCTATTTTCTACATGGTGAATGGCACATAATGCACTATATATGAGATGGGGGAACAATTCATACCGTGTAAATATGCTTTCCATGTGGGCGAATGAAGCACACCACAAAACATATTGGACCATTTGAATTTTACTCAAAATGCAATATTTTATAGCAATAATGTAGGATATTAGGATGATAAATAATTAAAGATTCTGTGATATAAACTAAATGCTATTGGCTATTTAAAAAAAGGGTCTGATCAATATGTCCCGCCCTGTCTTCCTGTTTCAGTGGAAATTACATCACCACATTGAATAACGCTGCGTTTCAAAGCACTTCAGTGGACCTTGATTATTATTTGTGCTCAGTCAATAATAATGGTTCTAATTCTTAACTCTTTCCCCACCAGCATTTAAAAAAAAGATGTCAGTCACTGCCAGCCATTTCATGGCCCTTAGATTATTTTGTATGAATATCTGAATATTAAAAGAAAGCCTCTGAGAGAACCTCTGCTTAGAAAGTTTTTCCCCCCAAAGAAATAACATGTATAAGCAATGCTTTTATCACTTGTTTCTGCTTCTTCTTTACCTTTGTTTTAAGTATCATTTAACATTTCATTATTATTTAACTGTATAACTTTGAAAACAATGAAAGACAGAAAATTCCATCAATGGCAGGTAAAAGTGTTAATGTTGAAAACAGTTTTGTTTTTATTTGTTGCTTAATATTTTCTGTGGAAACCGTGGTTACATTATTTAAATGTTGATCAATTTAATGCATCATTGCTGAATAAAAGTATTCTTCTTCTTTTTTATTTCTTCTTTCTTACTTCAAAATTTTGAATGGCAGTGTTTCATGATTTCCACAAAAATATAAAGTAGTACAACTGTTTTCAACATGAGTAATAATTAGAATGGTTTTGTGAGCATCAAATCATCATATTTGAGTAATTTCTGATCATGTGACACTGAGGACTGGAGTAATAATCCTGACATTTTTTTTTTTTAAATGAAAAGAAGAAAATAAATAAAATAATAATAACAACGTTTAGTAAAAAAGAAAACTAGGTTGCTATGGAAACAGGTAGGCTATTGGTGTAGAGCCTCTTACTACCTTAACTCAAACAACAAGTATTGAGTCAGGCATCAAAGCCTTTACATTAGCAGTGCAGTAACTTCACCCATCATCATATTAGGTGTGTGTATTGATTCAGGTTCACTGTTCATTCAGGATAGTTTTTATGCCTTTCACAAAGTCATGCAGAAGTGTTACAATGAAACCAAGTGATGCATAGCAATGTGACAAACATAGATCAGTCCCATTTTAATCAATGTTGTTGTTTACACTAGAAGTATACCACATATTGTGTAGACAGATTCATTTATTATGATGGGAGTAATGTCCTAATTCGCCAAGACCCAGTTGTGTAAAACAATTTATTTTAGAAATTATCATTGTTTTCATTGTGCAAAGGCCATGTTGTGAATGAAATGTTTGCTTATTGATCATCAATTAAATCAGCACCAAATTGGTAATTTATTCTTTCATTCATTCATTCTACTCACTCACTCACTCACTCACTCACTCACTCACTCACTCACTCACTCACTCACTCACTCACTCACTCACTCACTCACTCACTCACTCACACACTCACTCACTCACTCACTCACTCACTCAATCAGTCACTCATTCACTTAGTTACTCACTCACTCACTCACTCACTCAATCAGTCACTCATTCACTTAGTTACTCACTCACTCACTCACTCACTCACTCACTCACTCACTCACACACTCACTCACTCACTCACTCACTCACTCAATCAGTCACTTAGTTACTCAGTCACTCACTCACTCACTCACTCACTCACTCACCCGCTCGCTCGCTCACTCACTCACTCACTCACTCAGTTAGTCAATCAGTCACTCATTCACTTAGTTACTCAGTCAGTCAGTCAGTCACTCACTCACTCAGTCAATCATTTGCTCACTCACTCACTCACTCACTCACTCACTCACTCACTCACTCACTCACTCACTCAGTCAATCATTCGCTCACTCACTCACACACTCATACACTCAGTCAGTCAGTCACTCACTCACTCACTCAGTCAATCATTCGCTCACTCACTCACACACTCACTCACTCACTCACTCACTCACTCACTCACTCACTCACTCACTCACTCACTCACTCACTCACTCACTTACTCAGTCAATCGTTCACTTAGTTACTCAGTCAGTCAGTCGGTCAGTCACTCACTCACTCACTCACTCACTCACTCACTCACTCACTCAGTCAGTCAGTCAGTCAGTCAGTCAGTCAGTCAGTCAGTCAGTCAATCAGTCAATCATTCACTTAGTTACTCAGTCAGTCAGTCACTCACTCACTCCCTCACTCAGTCGCTCAGTCAGTCAGTCAGTCAGTCAGTCACTCACTCACTCACTCACTCACTCACTCACTCACTCACTCACTCACTCACTCACTCACTCAGTGATCAGATCAAAAATTAGTTTTATGTTTGTGCATTTTTCCCTGTAAACATTGAGAACATACTTTGTTAATGGGTTTGATTTTCTTTATTGAAGGCAATTATTGCCTCCTTACCTCATTTCAAGTCTCAAGTCAGTTACATGCTGTCCTGTTATTCACAATCACAGTAAAATACCATTTTAGCATTTCAAGCAGAGGGAGGGATTCATATATAGTCATTTAGTCTTATTCATTATTGCTTTACACTGGGAATAAAGAAAGATAGATGTGGCATTTACAATTGTGATTTCAACCAGAAGTTGTAAACATAATTGTTCTTCATAGAATGATCAGCATTGTGTTTTCATTGCTTATTCACAGTGCGTGGGCAGAGTTTTCAGGAAAAGTCTTCGGAATTTGTAAGAAGAGAAGCTATTGAAGACTGTGAATTTGTAAAGCTTCTTGCAGTGTACAAGAAACGCAGTGAAAAGGAGGTTACAGCCCGAGATGTGTTTGTCATCTTGTCCATGGATATTATTGTGGAGATGCACAAGTGGTCCATATGTCAAGGGCAAGGGGCTGCTGTGTTACCGCTGGTTTGGAATGACACGTCTTAAAAGAAGAAAAAAAGAAATGAGAGAGAATAAGAACAGAGAGTGTACCACAGGCAGAAGCAATCAATTCAGGATTTTGTCAATGTTGTGCCTCTGACATTTGATACTTCAATCAGAAGTTGAAGTAAGCCTGAAGGAGGGTTTTCGATTGTGGATTTGCTAGATAATTAAAACAATAGTTCACCTAAAAATGAAAACCTCATGATAAAGAAAGTTGAAACTCTGTGACTTGCTTTGTTCCGTCGTTTTTACAATGACTATGACAGAAAAGAACCATAAAAAGACATTGATGAGGAAAAGTTTAAAATACAATCATATAAATTTCCGATCAAAAGTCTCTTATGCTCTAATACTGTACAAAATGTATTTGATCAAAAATAAAGTAAAAACAGTAATATTGTGAAATAATGTTACAATTTAAAATAAAATGTGTTTTTAATATATTTTAAAATGTAGGCTACTTTATTCGGTTTTCAAATAAATTCAGCCTTGGTGAGCATCAGAGACTTCTTTAAAACACAAAAAAACTAAAAAGGAACAGTAATTCCAAAATCTTGACTAGTGTAAATAGAAAAAGTTATAGCTATACTTTAAAAAAAGTGTTAAAAATGTTAACCCTGTTACCAATATATAATTGAACAGTACAATCCAGTAAAATTTGTAGGTTTTGGAAAACATGTTTTAAATGTTTTCTTATTAATTTAAAAAAAAAGTAAAAACACATTATAACTTATAATGGTAACACTAAAAAGGTTAAAAGTTTGAATATATGGGGAAAAGAATTCCTTAAATTTAACTATATCTATATATATATATATATATATATATATATATATATATATATATATATATATATATATATATATATATATATATTTTTTTTTTTTTTTTTTTTTTACTGTGTATGATTTAGTTAATAATCTTGGGTTAATAGCAGTTTAAATTTCAGTCTTTATACAGGAAAAAATATTGTTTGTTAGTTTTGTCCAAAAAGATCTCAAAATCATCCGTCCCCATTCACTTGCATTGTATGGAAATGAGCAGTTCAGACTTTCTACAACATTTCTCCTTTTGTATTCCACAAAAGAAAGAAAGAAGATCCTTATTGTTTTAACCTTCATCCCATTCTTCATTTATTACATTGACATCTGTCTTACCAAGGACATTTCAACACAAAGCATTACATCCCTGTTGCTCCGTCATGCATTTGCATGTGTGTATTTGCGCCCATCTGACCAGCTCTGGCAGGAACGACGAAGTCTTTCTCACTCGTCAAGAGCAGTGAAGAGATGACCATCCTTTGAAGTGCGATGGCCGTATCCGTGTAAGCTTGTTGCTGTTAATGTGTATCTACATTTTTTAAAATAAAGTTTTCAAAACACTGTTTTCACTGCAATGCCATAGGTTCCCAAACAACCTACAGTTCTTAAGTCAATAGTTCATAAAAGAGCAAGTGTGAAGAATATTAAAAAAATAAATAAATAAATAATACTAAAGAGTTTCCTCTAAACAGAACCTTTGTGCAATGAAAATGTTTCATGTATATTTAAGATCCTTCATGGAAAAGTGTACCATTTCAACATATAGAAAACATATTGATTTAAACTAACAAATCCCTCCTTGAATTGATTAGCAGCATTGGTTATGGATGTTTTTTTGCGTGGAAAACATCGATCTAGAAGAGCAGGCATGTCTTCTCCAGAGCTCAGCCAGAGATAAAATATGAATGCATTTCTCTTGAATCAAACCCCTTTATTTGGCATGACAATTTTCACTCACTGTTTGACTCACTCAACTCGCAGTTTACGGGTCCGTCAAAGCTGCAAGGACGTGTGTCACCTTCTCCCAAGCTTTGCGGTGACTCATGGACGCATGCAGTCATGGAAGTACAGAACATTAGCTTTTCTTTTTTCCCTGTAGTGCTTAAAAATAAGCAATTTCTACCCTGTGGGGTGTTATTATACAGTTATGATAAGTCTGAGGTGGCAGCATTCGGCATGCTCTGTGAGACACCACACCGAAGGTGTTCAACGTTCCCGATCAGATCAGTAAATACTGGTTTAGTACAGCCATTACAAAACAGCCAAATGGAGCGCTTAA
Organism: Pseudorasbora parva; assembly: GCF_024679245.1. Classification (NCBI taxonomy): domain Eukaryota; kingdom Metazoa; phylum Chordata; class Actinopteri; order Cypriniformes; family Gobionidae; genus Pseudorasbora; species Pseudorasbora parva. The sequence continues at coordinate 34,988,416 of NC_090185.1, read as the reverse complement.
GTTGCAGAAGTGCTCCCTAGTGGGAACATCAGAACAAAAATGGCGTTTTAGGGTGTGTTCACAATTGCAGTTCAGTTCTCTTCATACATTTAGCTCAGGCCAAAAAGAAAATAATATATATAGTTATTTTCATTTGGTATATAAAACAAACAAAAAAAATGGCAAAAGAATTTGCATCCATAATAATTCTGTGTGCTGGGCTGAATTTGCTCATTGTATGTGCGTTCATGATGGTATTTTTTAGAACTTAAATGAGCTTATAAAATGTGTAAAGGAGCATGATTTTCTCCATTATGCACACTCGACTTGCTACGATAGTCTGTGTTGCCAGTGTTACCGGTGTTCAGACTCAACACTGGTTACATCACTTGCCCACCGTGGCATGTGGCACTGTCATTTTTTATTTAAATAAAATAATTTAATTCAGTTAGAGAACAGACACTACAAATAAAAATGTAACGAGTCAGCTTAATAAAACATGATCCGCAACACAGACCAACAGCAGGAGTCAGATTTAATTTATCATGAGAGCGAAGGGCTGAGTGAGATGATCGCGGAAGATTTGGTTTCAAAGCAAAATGTAGAAGTGCCTATTTAAAGGAGTTTGTCAATCAATTAATCAATCAATCAATCAATCAATCAATCAATCAATCAATCAATCAATCAATCAATCAATCAACCCCGCAGAGAGCACATTTACGTTTGAACTGTCATTCATTCACGGCCACACAGAGTGCGCATTTATGGAAGAACTGTCATTCAGGGTGTGCGGACTGGCGCGTTTTCAGTTCATTGCTATGGAAGCTTAACTTTTATAGGAATTCATTGAAACCACTCTTTTTGCTCCGCTCCTTTATGAATGCCTGAGCGCTCGTGTGCATGTTACTTTCGGTTTTGCAAGAATTAGTGATTTAAAAGCCCAGTCCCAGTATTAACGGTGTTGTTACACGTTGATTAATTAGTGGGAAAATGTCCTCATCACCACATTCCTAATGCACACAAACGAAGATCTAGAAAGAGAAGCCGGTTTAAACGAACTATAATGGGCAACATTGCGACTGGTAAGACCCATGTATGCTTAAGCAGTCTGTTCTTTGTTCTTGTTTTTGGTTTGTTTAGATGTCTTTGAGCTGTGTTGCATTCATATTTCATTCAAACCGCACCAGAGTTTGTTTAGGAGTTGACGAGACCCTCTAAAAAATGTCTTGGTCCGCATGTTTGGTTTAAACTTATTCAAATAAACTGTATAACAGAGCAATCAGTTATTTAAATTATTTAAGTTAATAGATAAATTATTCAGAATGAATACTTCTAAGTCACCCTGCAAAGAAGAAGTTGATTGTCAGTGGTAGACCTTTGTTTAAAGGGTTTATATTATGAAACAATCGCCCAAAACAGCCCTAAATTTAGTTTTTCAACCCCACACTGAAAACCATTAGATGTAGGATTTACTTTTTAGGATTTCCGGATATGAAATGAGTAACACCAGTTTGTTCAGTATAGTATAGTTACATCCTTTAATAACCTCTTTGCACAACATCCATCACATTAAGACTGTTTGAGATGTTCAAACCATTAAGATAGGATTGCATGGATCAGGAAATTGTTAAATATAAACTTCTGCTGCTCTTTAATTTGAGAGCTCCATTTGTCTGCTTTCATAATGGCGACACTAAACCAGTATTTGCTGATTGGGAACGATTAGTCAATCAACTTTATTTATATAGCGCTTTTACAATGACGATTGCTTCAAAGCAGCTTCACAGTGTTAAACAGGACAATATTGCAACAACATTTTATTTGGCTGTACAGTCGTTCTGGAGAAAACAGTGATGTTATCAGCTTATTTTAATTTATCATATAGCGACAATGTTGGCAGATCAGTATTATAGTTTATAGAATTAAATAAGACCTAATTTATTCATCTTAATAACAGGCTTTTAATTAGTATGTCTATCTGTCTATTATATGTTTATCCAACAACATGTAGTCCACAAAAAAATTCCTTTCAACAACAATAAAGTATGCTACTAATACTACTTAAATTTAAGTTGATATTGTTTGAAAGAAATTGCAGAGCCTTAGGTGAGAGTTTGATGAACCTTTCCAAATGTAAACCTTTGTGTTAGTTATTCTGGGGCTGTATTCACAAAACATCTTAAGGCTAAAAGTAGCTCCTAACTTGACAATTTATGAGAAACTGTTAAAAAATAATGGGCGTGGCAGTCTTAATTTTAGGACTCCTAAATTAATAATTTAAAGACTCCTGAGCAATCCATCTCAACAATCTGCTAAAAGACACTGTACACCATTGCTGTTGAGGGGATTGAGGGCTCTGAGCTCAGAATTTAGCCCAAACCCAGAGTTCTGCCCCGTGTCGCCAACCGAGAGTGAGGAGTCGGGGTGGTGGAGGGATGCAGAAAACTATCGAAGTAACTAGATGAATCCGCTCTGGGCTTTATACATTCTCTCGGGCTGATTAGATAGACAGTTTGAACGTGCTTCTCACAAACTTTTATAAAACATAATTCCCGCTTGAATTAGGAGATGCACACATGTAAGAGGCTGATAATTACATATACTAGTTTGACTCTTGTCCTACATTTAATTTAGTTTAATTTAAATATGGCAACATTCTTATTTTAAAAACTTTGGCAACATGAAGCCTTATTCTATAATTGAATAGCTGACAGAGACCCCTCCCCTATCAGCCAATCACTGTGGGCATAGTTAGTAAGCGTGATGACATCGTCCATAGCAACAAGTTCAACCCCGCCCTTACTCTTAGCTTAAGACTTCTCTCTATTCCTTAGTAAAAGTTAAAGTAACACTTTATTTTAGGGTTCAGATATTAACTATTAAGTAGTTGCTTATTAGCATGCATATTACTAGGATATTGGCGGTTTATTAGTACTTATGAAGCACATATTAATGCCTTCTTCTTAATGACCTTACTCTACATCCCTTAATTCCACCCAATACCTAAACTTCAATGCTACAAAAACGACCTTACTAACTATTAATAAGCAGTAAATTAGGAGTTTATTGAGGCAAAAGTCGTAGTTAATAGGGAATATGTGTTCCCCATACTAAAGTGTTACCAAAAGTTGCTCTCAGAAGCTTTGTGAATAGCTTTTAAGAAAAAACTCTGAACTAAGAATTTATACTGCCATTTAGGAGAACTCTTAGTAGTAAGATAAAATGTTTTGTGAATATGGCCCCTGATGTTTACGGATATTGGTATTTATCCCACTTGTTCCTTATGTTACCTCGACCAGGTGGGCCAAATTTCTGAACATCAAATTAAATGGACCCGCTTTATATTAGGTAGCCTTAACTTCTATGTAACATTAAAATTAATAATTTGATATAATGAACTCATTGTGTACATACACCTAACCCTACCCTTAAACTTACCCACACCACCACGTCCCTAATATTACCCGTATCCCACTTTAGTTTGATTTCTTATAAAATACAGTTGTAATCAAAACTATTGTAACACCATTGCATATGATTATCAAAATATACCTTTCAACTGTTTGCAATGAACAATTCAAACTCCTTGAATTGAAATAGCTCAACACAACTATTGTTAAAATCATTTCCCCAAATTCAACACAAAATTTTTTAAAAACCAACTTTTGCAGTCTCAAAATGATTCAACCTCTTCATACCAAGCATCTTAGTTATTGTATTATCTCATTATTTCAGTTGCGTATTTTGGATCCAACAAAGGCAGCCTTGGTGAGAATAAGAGACTTTCTATACTTTCTATATAATGTTCCAGGTGTTAGACATCAGTACTTTTTGTAATTTAGTCTTATTTATAAATCTTAGTTTTAAAATATGCTTTTTTTCAACTGGGATGGAAGTGTTTTCATAGTACTATGAACTCAAATGCAGCATTGAAAAATGTCTCATAAAAATTATTATATGTATATAAAAAAAACATTAATCATTGCTCCTTTTTTGCTTTGCAACACCTGATAATTTCACCCAGAATCCTCTGCATTTCACCGTTCTTTTGTTCAGACTTTCTTTTGCACCCTTTCACTGTGAAACTGAGCTGTGACCCAGCACACATGGTTCTGAGGTGTTTTTCTTTTTAATAATCGGCAGCAGTGAGTTGTGTACCAGTTCTTCAGCCTGCAGTGCATCAGGAAGGTTTTTTCAAGCATCTGTTGTGCTGTTTGGCTACAGCGCTGCGCCATCATTCGTTAGGTGTTTATAATGTTTTGTCTCACAAGAGATTTATTTTTTCAATGTGATAGCTGTACTAATATGGTGAAAGTTTTTGAACGTGATGTCATATTTAATTGCTTGTCTGCTGTACAGCGCTAATAGCAGCAAGTCATCGTAAGTCTGCCCTGGACAACTTCATCAAATACCAGCGGAGAGCTAACTCTCGGCTCAAATCGCTCATTAACAATGCCTGCTAATTAACTTAAGCGGACTCCAGGCTCAGGGTTCATGTCTAAACATCCTGTTTGGTTTAGAGAGTGAAAAAGGATATGCTCACACACACTAACAGGGGAAGTCCTTAATGATAGTGCTTTCGATACTTAGACCAAAATCAGTTTAAATGCGTATGAAGACTATTCATGGGAAAAATAATTCTGAATACAAGGCTGCAGAAATACTGGCTGCTCCCTGTTTTTCACTCTACTCCAGTTTTAATCGTTGACTTTAAATGTTTAATTTCATTATATGTATGTGTGTGCTTTATTGTCCACTTGAGAAGACTGACCTGCAAGGATTGGTGTTACTTTGACCTGGTCCCTGACGCCCAAGACTTTCCACTTTCTCTTATGTGGATCGATTTCCACTTTAGATGAATCTAGGCCAAACTAGAAATATTTTCTTTCAATTATTTTTTTTCCAGTGTGTGTTTTATTTATTTATTTATTTGAAATACAATTAAAAACTACCAACATAACCTAATCACAAACCTCTTAGTGCGACTTGCCTTGCCTTCATTTTTTTTTTTTTTTTTAGCTTAGTGATGAATAGGTTTTGGATTGTTGGGCTTTTATCAAATGCTGAAGTCAGAGAGATGTCATAAATTGTTAATGATGGCTGCCGGGCCTTTACTATAAAACCATACTTTAGAGAGTCTGTCCTCTTTTAGGTATACTAGCGTTAAGATGTTAGGAATTAAGATGTTAAGAAATGTGACTCCTATTGACAGTTCCATTAAGCTTTATTTCTTTCTTTTAAAAATAAAAATAAATAATAATAATAATAAATAAATAATAATGAGTCTGTGGTGGCAGTGGTAATCAATCAAGATTCAAAGTAAGACTTTCATTTATTTCCCTTTTTTATAATTGTGGTCCCCATCCACTTTTGTTGTATGAGCAGCATGAACAATCTGCCAAACATCTCTTGCTTTCCATCAACGAAAGATTGATGAGTGAAAGTTAACTATTCTTATTAAATGATGTTTGGTGACATGTTTGCATACTGTATATCGGCTATACTGTATATAAATGTATTTATATACAGCACACAGACTGCAAGAGACCATGATTAAAACATTCAAAAGTTTGTTGGTGGTGTTAAGTTGCAGGCACAATAAATAAATATGACTTGCCTTAATGTTATTGAAATTAACGCTAGTTCAATAAAAAATAAAAATAAAGGTGTGTAATGTGCTACTGGAAAAATGCAAAATATCAAACCACACCTCAACAAAACTGCTTGTTTTCTTGAGGTTGAATAAACAGCGCAATCCCCATAATAAAAGAACACAGAAGGATACATTTCAGATGTAGATTACAGCTAAATCTGTCCTGACAGGATGTGTAGGGGGCCAATCTCGGCTCTGCGTTATTCTGGCTGACTTAGAAGCTTCATCAGAACAACTGTAAATATTCTTGATTGATGAGCGCTCTAAATTTGTTTGCTGGTAATCGAAGGACTGTTGTCGAGCTATGATGAAATGCCTATGAAATGGATGGACCAGAACAGCAGGATATGAAAGATGTTGTAAAGAAGGGTTATTTATCTGTCAAGTCTTCTTAGGGATTCCAACAGTACTCCTCATCTGCAGTTCAAACCTAAACCGAAGATATTCCTTTTCTGAATTTGCTAATTTTTCCTTATTTTATTTACATTGAATGTAAAATACCTTAAACCTAATTGCATGGCAGAATGTTTTTATTTTTATTTTTATTAGCATTGTTTGAATAGGATGATAGTTTATCATTTGTTATGATCGCTAAGGTTCCACCTCATACACACACTGTAGTTAAATAAGCTATTTCATTTTTATCAAATGCAAGGTTTTATTAGATTTTTTTATAACACTTTCAGTTCCGCTTAAACCATGCAAGAATATAGTTAAGCTAATCAATTACACATTCCTCATTTACATTTACACGGGCTGTTGGGCAAAACTGTTGTATTTGTCCTGCTGAGCTTTAATGGTGGAAATCTTGCCGAAAAGCCTGCAAATGAAAGCCCAGCTGAATTGACTGTTTTATATGAGACTAAAGCAGTGTGTTTGCTTTCATTCTAGCTCTGATCAAGGCCTTTCTGCATTAAATTGTCTGAAAGAAGCATATTTAAAAGGAAGTTCAGTTAATGACTAATCTATTTCTAAAATTTCCCCATCCTTTATGGGCTTCGTCTCTCTTTGTGTCTCTTTGTTTTTCACCTAACTGAATTCAATGCAACATGTTTAAATAATCACATGCATTTCATTTTGACGGCCTTATTGTTTCAGATTAAAATTGTATGTACATTTACATCTCAAAATTTAGATTTGGAGTAAAAAACAAAAAAAGCATTTTACTAAATTGTTGTCGCTGCTAATGCGGACTAATAATGTACCAAAGCTAAAAAGAAAATATCTTGGATCCCTTTTATGCTCGTGGCTCAAACAAAAGCCCATATTGGTCTTCCCACACAGGCATCTGAAGCTCAGTATGGTGCTCAAGGAGGAAAATTTTAGAGCTCAGCAGATTTTATGACTTTAGGATTTCCCTTTACTTATTGTTCATTCACCTGAAATTTATAATGATGTCCTGACTTATGGACAATAGCTCCATACTATGAATATGTGTTGTAAACTTATTTTTTAATATTTTTTTTTAGTGCTGTTTTTGTGTGTATATACTGCATTATGCTAGCCTGACAAGCCAGACCCGCATCAAGATGCTTGGTCTGGAAACTCACCATTGACAGCTCAATCAGAGGGGCGGGATAAACGGTTTTCTTTCAAACTCCCTCTGCATGCGATAGGATAGCGCTATACCAACCAGAGCAACCAAGGTAAAACAGAGCTTGTTGATAGATTAAACATTCGCCGTATCCGGTCGGCAAAACTCAGATCACATCTTCCCTTTTTAAGAATGACTTCAGTGCCGTTCTTTGTCCTTTTCTCAGAGAAAAGCTCAACTTCAAGTCTTCCAGAGTCGCGGTCAAAGCTGATTCGAAAGACCACCGTTCGCCAGTTTCTGTGTTTACTAGAAGCACGCAAACGCAACTCGGCCGTCGTCATTATGGCCCCGCCCACCGACTATACACGATGTGATTGGCCCGGCAAGAGTTAGGGGAATACAGCTCAGGAGGGTATTGAGAGTTGCATGTGTTCACCCACTGGTGTGCTGGTCTAAAAACAAGGTGTGTTCAGGCGCATTCTTAGTGTGTTGCTATTTTGAGGAACTGAAAACGACTACGCCATTGACCAACAAAAACCTGGTCTAAAGGCAGTATTTTTGTGTAATTTAAAGGGCGTGTTAGTAATATGTGCCTATAAACAGGAGCACAACATGCGTACACAAACATGCCAAAGATTAAAAATAAAAGGATTACAATGTAAAATATATTATTGTGCACATAAAAATTAAAAAAATCCCACATGTCATAATGGACAGTCATGGCATGTTTCAGAAATACCTATTTGCAGTAATGACAATTGAAATTGGCTATTTTTTGACCAATCATGCCAATACAAACATGCATTTAATTATTATTAATTAATTACTGATTGTGCCATGTAAATAGCGAATCCGCAATGGTGCAAATGCAACTGACTTTTAAACGGAATGGGATATAATTCTCTTGATTGGTTTATTGCACATTATGTCAAAAACACACCCACCTAAGAGAGTAGGTACAACCCTTTTGGACCATGTGTCTGGAACACCGGCTGTTTTTTCCGTCATTAAACTAGCAAAAGTGGATTCACTAAGTGCACATGTCCAGTGCACTTCAGGCCATGCGCTCAGATCGTTAAAATAGGGCCCATAAGATTCATCGTCAACATAAGATTTCAGCCATTCCACTGCCCTGTGTGTTATTGGGTATCGTCTCATCTTATTTCCCTAATGATGGAATATTCACAGTATACACGTGCACATGAAACTGATATCGAAAAAGTCCTCTCACAGAAAAACCTTGGGTTTTAATTAGCCCCAGGCTCGTATGAGGTTTCTCTTGTGCTTTTTTTGTTCTGTCCCAGTTTTGACATATTGTTCTTTGACAGTATTGATCCCTTGTGAAAAATAATACACTAATGAGGTGGACCACGCACAGCTCAGAGGCAGCAATTGCATCCCACTGCATGAAATCCCCCAACAGGAGTTTTATACAGCATGAAAAGACACATACCCAGCAGAACATGCACACAGGGTGGTGACAATGATAGATTGTACTGTAAATGACAAGTGGATATTGTAAGACATTTTACACCTTTGAAGTATGTTGCCTTAGAGAGAGTGGGGTAGAGTTGTGTCAACTGCTTAATGTAGCAAATTATGCACAATATTGATTAGGGCTGGGCGATATCTAAAAAAATAAATAAATCTTGATATTGTATTTTTTTTAACATTATTCAGTTATATATGAAAAAAAGTTATATTAAATTGATATTAAAATTCTAATTGATATTAAAATTGGATTATATATCAGTAAAAAATTTTTTGCAATTGCTTTTAAATAATAATAATTAAACAAAAACTGCATTAAAAACTGTAAAAGCTTTAGTCGGTTAACATGGGTACGGAAAAACCTGCAAGGGTTGGCAGGTTTGGCTCGTCCATAGATCGGAAAGGGATGCGAAGTGCGTTATCTGAGAAAACTTCTGAGACTGCTGTTCGCGTACTTAAAAATACAGTTTCGGGAGTGCATCCTGGTCAAAGTATTTACGGCAAGGCAAATTGTGTCGCTGGTCGATTGTCTTAAGCAGCTGTTTGAAGCCAGGTTTTTCCACGGTACTGACAGGTGTCATATCTTTGGCTTGGTGAAACGTGACCGAAGATGTAATTTATTCCCACTTTTACTATTTCTCGCATATGGCACACCACGAGAATTAATCAACGCTGCTTTATTTGTTTAGGGACGACAGGCCTTCCAGATTTTTTGGCAGATGACGAGGTCGAGGCTAGTGATTTTGGCTTATGGAGTTTCATGCATTGCTTGTACTGCACAGGATGCTGCTTGAGGTGATGAAAGAGATTAGGGGTGCTACCACCATTTGTAGCTTTTATCTTCTTGCACATCTTCCAATAATGGTATTTTGATTGGTATCTGTTATCTGAAAACCAAACAATCCCCTTTATTATAGATTGTGCATTCCTTTTGGAGACTATTTCATCATCCCCTCCCGTGTCTCTTTCCACACCTGTGTTGCTCATCGTCTCCGTTTTACTCCAAAATACGCATCTCATGCGTGGTAATACGTGACAAGACGAAAAGGTGACATAATATTGGACGTTCGGTGTGTTCTTTGAGAAAGTATGCTTGAATTTGAAATATTCAGTATTCACATTTCACAATATTTTCACATTTTACATCGTCGTCAAATTATTGCGATATTATCGCTAATATTCTATATATTGCCCTGCCCTAATTTTGATCATGTTTATATCTATTTAGAAATGGCCTCTCATATTCAACTGCATGTGATTTTGAAATGTGTTACTAAATAGTCAGTTTTATTCCTAATAGGCTGGGCTTAACTTTATTTTGATGGTCACTTTAACACATTCTGTTGACCTTAAATAATGTCTACCAACTCTTATTAGAGTATTAGTAGACTGGTAGTGTTAGAGTTACTTACAGTCAGTTGAATGTCTGTTGGGGGACCGTCATAATAAAGAGCTAGCAGATATTAAGCAGACAGTCTACTTATACTCTAATGAAAGTTATTTGACATGTAGATGCAAAGTTACTTATAGTCAATATATTGTTCAAAGGGGACCATCAAATAAAGTTACCATATGTTATTGAATTAAAAATGTATAAAACAATGTAACATTGTCTGGCTAAAGATTAGTCACGATTCAGATTGAATTAGCTATGAAGTCATATTTTTCTATTTTAAAGATGTTTAATAGATGCAGTTGGAAAATACATCTTAAAATATATTTATGATTGCCAGAAAACTTAAGTTATAGTACCCCCCCAAAAAGTGACAATTCTGCCATCATTAACTCACCTTCTTTCCAAATCTGTATGTCTGTATTCTGTGGAACATCGACACATTTTACAAAAGAATATTTTTCTCAGAAGAAAGTCAGTTTTGGAATGAAATGAGTGCCAGTAAAAAATGACAGAAATTTCGTTTTTGAACTTTGAACTTGAACTTTTGTTTATTCTTTAAAGCTACACTGTGGGATATTTCCCCCCATCTAGCAGTGAAAAGATATATGACCATCCAGGCAATAATAGTTTCTGTTCCTCTCAATTCCGATTTCGTTTTAACTCTTACGGTGGACGATTTAGTCCAAGATTAACATGGCAATCCCCCTCTTCTCATTCGACACGGTGCCATCGAGTGTTGAAACGCAAAAGGCGAAGATTGAATTTACTGGTATGTCCCTCTTTGGCTAATGTACTTTAAAGATGGAGGGGCAACATGGCAACCAGCATTCAAACCCCTCTCCCGTATGTATTTTCAATGGCATATTATAAACTTACGAATACTTTATTACGTGAAAGAAGTAAATATATACATTAATGAGCACATATATTTTTGAAAGAACTAAGTGTTTTTAACTAAGAATATACAAAAAAAGTTACACAGTGTAGCTTTAATAAAAAGGTCCACAAATTACCCCACTCTCTTCTACTCCAGAGCCTAGGCGGAAACTGTGCATGCTTTGGATATCAAAATGCTTGTCCATGCAAATATGGTTAGAATTGTGGCACAAAACAGTGTGGTAAGGATGATGATTGTGATGATGGTGGTTTTAGTGACAGCATTGATTCATTAAGCAGATGGAACACACTCATTCATATGCAATTATTCTGGGGAAGATGGGCTTCGGCTCAAGGGTAATGTACTATTGCAAAATACTTTCTTCAACTGCCGGTTTTAATTTGTGGGTCATGGCATATCTCCAAATCATCATACAAACTTGATTAATCAGAATTGCTGCTTTCACTGGTCCCGAGGTTCCAGCAAGGAAAATATTATTAGTGGTTTGTGCTGCAACTTCAGTGGTTAGAAGAATATTTGTGCGCCATTGTCTACCAAATAAGGACATTTTTGTATGCAGTTGTCAAAAGCAGCAATGATATTCATAAACATTTAGGTTTGATCCCAGATATATCACGCAAGTTCTCATGCTCTGGCTGGCAGCAGCTTTTAATGATGTTTTGTTGTTACAGTTGCAAACAAAGTGTTATATTTACTCGACTTGAAAAGCAGGAATGTAAGGACACATATTCTATAGTTTGGATGCTCACCTTGGCCAAAGAAACTTTAATTAAAAATAAGAAGGCAGACATTTACCTCTGGGGTCGAAGCAAAAGGATTTATTAAGAAGCTGATAAAGAAGGGATTTGTGGAAGGGGAGGATGGGTGGGTGGCAAGGGCAAACATGGGATGCTTAGGGCAGGGAAAAAAGTACTTCAGTAATTTCACAGATTCCATTTCATCCAATTTCATTTATTTCATGTTATAGTCTTATTAAGGATAAGATGTGCTCTGATAGCTTAGGAGTACAACCTTTCATGACTAAATGTCAGTTGTTGTTTGTTTTTTTAGGACCAAAACCCTTACATTTCCAAAGTGGGCATGACAGCTTGAAAATGATGTAATGCTGCTAACTATTCACTAAGTTGTCAATGTGAAACACAGGGGTACAAAGGACACCTAAAAAAACAACATTCTAGTCATATCTGTAAAAAACTAGAAATTCAGTATGCTCATGTCATTCTCCTTCATATCTCATTCATGCTATTTCTAGAGTAGAGTAGGGTTTATGCAGTATTTAGTGGGTTATATGCTCTAGACAAGGCATTCATAGCTATGAATCTATCAAGGCTCAAGCAATGGTAAAGGGGAAGCTTTTACCCTTCTCAGCTTTTGTGGTTTTTAACCATTTCCTTTCTTTTGTATGATCTCATGGCTCAGTCAAGCCTTAAAGCCAAATCTTGGGAGCACATGGCTCCATCTTTTTGCATTTTGTTCTCTCTGATTGTAGGTGCTTTCCTGCTCTGTTCTGCTCCCTGCTAAGGGCTCGCTAAGCCCTCTCCCTGATCTGTCCTGAGTAGCTGTGCAGTTGCAGACTGCCATGTTGAAGGACCCATGTGCTCATTTGAGCAGGTCGTTGGGATGACAGTAAGCAGCCGCTATGGCACAATAGTGGTGTCTGAGAAGACGGAAGTGACAGAGTCAGCATCGCTCCGTGTTACTGCCAGCTTGGGATGCTCGAGGGCCAGAGCTGCCCGTGGCCTCCCATTCTGTGCCTCCTTGATGGGTTCCAGAAAGACCACATGCTTGTTGTTACTGACCTTGCGGCCGGGCCCTTCCGTGGTGGCAGGTGGCGTGGGCGTCAGGATAGATGATTGGGCGCTGCATTCGTTTGCAGGACTTGGTGTCACTGGTAGGGGTTGCTTGCGACACCAGCAGCGACAGGGTGTCAAGTAGAGGTACATTAGGACCAGAATCAGGCTGACAACACAGCCTAGCAGGGTTGTAAAGCCAGTATTAAAGGAATCCTGCTCCGGATGGGGCATCAACACAGTTACATTAACTTCATAAGTCGTGTTGCGTGACTCTTGATGGTTTTGTGCCATGCACAAGTACACCCCAGAGTCCCTCTCTTGTGCTGCCAAGATTTCCAAAGTACCATTTGCATACATTCGCAGAGTATTGTTATTACCAGGGGGAGCAATGTATTCCTTATTTGGGGATACCCACCAATAGGTAAGATGCGTTCCATTTAATGATGTTCTACAGTCCAACTTCTTTGAATACCCAGCTTTTGCTGTCAGACTCTCTGTCTCCTCTTGAAGTTTTAACGGGCAATTTTCAAATAATTTTACATGTTGAAGAAACCGCACCTGAGCTCGGTGCTCGCCATGAGGCAAGCAGGTATGCTCCTCCCGAAAATCTCTCACTGCGTTAAAGCTTCTGTGCTCCCATTGTTTAAACATGATGTATATGGAGCAGTCACAAGTTAAGGTATTGTTGTGCAGGAACAACCCTCTCTGTAGTGATTCCTCAAGAGCCTCAATATCCTTGACCGGAAGGCTGGACATACGGTTCGAGCTTAGATCCAGGGTCAAATTGGTATGTTCTTGAATGGAAAAGAAGGGAAAATCTGTCAGTCTGTTATGGCTCAGGTAGGCTTTGCGTAGGTTTCTCAAACCACTCAAGGCTTTGCTCTCTACCCTAACTATGCGGTTGTTGTAAAGAAGTAGCTCCTGTATTCCTACTAAATCTTGGAAGTAATGCTGCTCAATAATTTGCAGTTGATTAGAGGAAAGGTCCAGATGGCGTATGTTACTTGTATTCCGGAAGGTTCCAGGAGTGAGTCTGCTCAGCTGATTGTGGGCTAACCGTATGGTGTCAATATTGAAAAGTCCAGCAAAGCAACCCTCCTCAAGACTTTCTATGTGGTTGTAGGTGAAGTCCAATGTTGCAACCATTACAGGCAACTCTACTGGGACTTGGTCAAGGCCAAGGTTGGTGCAGCTTAGGATATCAGATGCAATCAGGCACCCAGAAGGGAGATTGGCTCTTACTAGCTGCAGCAGAAAAGAGCTCAGCATTAGGGGTGCGGCCACACCCTGAGCACACAGCATTATGCCGTAAGGATGCTTTGGTTTGGTATCAGAGGAGCCAGAGTTTCATCAGGGTAGAGGTCCACACGCTGTTTGAGTCAAAGCTGTCGTCTTGATTAGTAGTTCCTATCCTTAAAAATCTGACAGATCAGATCACAAGAGTGAGAACAAAAAGAAATCTGTTATTTAATACACTAGACACCTTGCTTAATAATTCTTTGCTTTTGCTTTTCTGTCAGCTTAAGGCATGCATCTATTTGAAGACTATAATTATTTAATATTGTTTTGAAAACTTGCTGTCAGTCTGATCCCGAAACAGCACATTAAACAGTGAAATCTTAGAAGATGAAGACCATAAGATTATCTTTACCTTAATATTGCCAACAGTTGCTCCAAATATTTTGCCTCATAACTCCATGTTTGACTGGCAATTGGATTTTTGTCCATTCTCAGGTAGAGAGTTTTGAAGGCATGGTAATTTAAGTCATTGAAGGAAAAGCAATTGTTTTTGCCCTATCCTCAAGGCTGAGTCCAGCCTTCTGTGAACCATCCTTTTTACAGTTGTTGTTTTGCAGTCCTGACATCTGAGACGGAACAGAAGAGGTCTTAAATCAAGAGTTAGCTCGTTGCCGCAGGCTGGAGGATGTTTTTGAGAAAGTCAGCATCCTGTCCAGTTCAGTTAGTGTAGTTGCCCTCAGTTGAACAGCAGGTACACTACGTGTCACACGTGTACTGGTCCACAGTAACCCTTACAATAGAAGCAATCTGTTGTTTGCTTTAACCAGAATACAAGGATATAGCTCAGTGTTCCTTCAGCACTTGGAGAAAGTATTCCTTAAATTTTTGATATACATTTTTCCCGTATAAACAACATATGCTGAGTTAGAACTAATAACTCTCGGTGACTCTTAATCTTTCAGTGTCCACGTGGCATCTGTAAAAGCTGGTAAAAAGATGAAAGCACAAACAATGATCCGGATCTTAAAGCTGTTTGATGTCTCTTCCAGGTCTTTGTCTCTAATCAAAAATGTTCTCCTCAGTATCCATCCATTCTTTCCGTTCCACCGATTCGCACCCTGAATTGTTTGGTTGTTCCTCTGTTTCTCTCTCTCTTTCGCAGTGCTTAAGTACGTACTACACTCCTCCTCTGCCTCTCTCTTTCCTCTCTGCGCTCTATAAACAGACAGGCATGGAGTTTCGGAGGAGTGGTGCTCTGGAGGGGGTGGGGGTTCTTCTGAGGACTGATTGGCTGAAGTCAGAGATTATGAAAGGGTTTGCCACTGCCTACCCTGATGGAGCTGT
Source organism: Pseudorasbora parva (assembly GCF_024679245.1). NCBI lineage: Eukaryota > Metazoa > Chordata > Actinopteri > Cypriniformes > Gobionidae > Pseudorasbora > Pseudorasbora parva. The sequence continues at coordinate 34,973,089 of NC_090185.1, read as the reverse complement.
TTTTGCCTGTTCACAGATACCTCTAGGCTGGATATGTTTACTGACCTGTGCCCTTATTTAATATCTAAATAGGCTATAATTGCTTGGAATAAATATAATATTTTTAATATAATTTAATATAATATAATATAATATAATAAAAAAATATTAGTCACGGTATATTATATTTGAAAGCTTGTGATTAATTATTTAAACTGAAAGAGTCTAATTTAGGTCTCACTTGCAGTACCAAATGGAAATACGTATCCTTGTGCTTTTCTGTTGCTTTCCCACTTTACAGAAAAAGAATTAGAGACATAAATTACAATCATATGACTTGACAATGTTTTGGAGTGTTTTGAAGTCATGTCAGTCAAGTCAGTATTGAAAACAATCAAAAATCTCCACATTTTGACAGGTTTAGTGTCAGTGACACCAAAAATGTTTCTGTCATATCTAGTAACTGAACACAATTGGTTAAGTTTGAATTATGATTCACTTATGAAATTATAGATAGTTGGTATGTCCGTGTCTTTGAATTAGTTTTTTTTCTTTTCTGCATCTGTATAAAATCTTTTTGTGAACAAACATCTTTATATTGCTTGTAGCACACATTTTCTTTGTATGTAGGTGTGTGTTAGTGCCTGTGTAAGCTGGTCATAGTTGCACAGGCTTTGACTACTGTCAGGGCACATTATCCTCTGAAACTACTGCTGTGGGCCACTGCCAAAAATCTTCAAGAAGCTCTACACACTCATACACTCCTCTGGGTCCCTCTAATACACAACCCATTACTTTTCACCATCTTCGGCAGTTTCATACCTTTAACTGATTGTCGAGGGCCACATTTTCGACAGGTTTCTTGTCACTCCTCCTCAGGCAAAATATTTCTCAGAGCCTTTAGTAAAGACTGAGTCTAATTTGCTCACTGTCAACGGTCCCCTGATATGACATTGTCCTGTAAAATTGGTTTCCTGGCTCTAAGCTTGTGCATTTTTCACAAACAATATTCTGGAAGTGAAGGAAACATGCAAGAAGACAGGAAGAGGAACCCTAAGGTTAATAGCTTAGTCTCTGTCCTATATGTTTCCAGACAACCATAAATTTGAGCCGGAAGTTGCTTTGCGCCTTTTGATAACTTTGACCCAAGAACCAGCAAAGCGTCTAACTGCTTATTATGGCGTCCCTGCTGATGTCTTTACTGTACTTTTTTCAGTATGACATATCCATCTGCTTCCAGAGACCCCTTAGAAATCACTTTCAAACTGCAGCAAGCACCAATAAGTTTTAGACGACCCAAGATACAGTGTTACATTTTCCAAAAAGTGTCCTGAAGATTGTGACAGACAAGATTGTTATCATTAACGATAAGAGGTAAAATATGATTAATAAGGAAATGGCTTGGCTTCTGACTTGTTGTTTAATGGAAGCAGCCCTGAGTTGTTGACAGATGTACAAGGTGTTTTTGTGATGGTGAAAGACCTCAGGGGTCTGCTTATTTATTCAAGACAGACAGGCAGACATTTGGTTCTCAATAGCTGGGTAGTCAGTCATTGAGGACAAACAAAAGTGATGTGTTATGAATGTGCTCCAGAAAAGCTTTGTTTTGTAGGAAAAGAGTAGGTGGGTACGTTTGTTGCAGCGAAGAAGTTCCCACTTACGAGTTTGGAAATCGCAATTATAATTTGATGTGTGTTCATTGCGACACTGCATTGTTCTACTCTACTAAAGACTAACTTTCACACCATTGTATGCATTTAAGTACTGTGTACTTTAACATGTATTTTAAGTAGCTAGCACAATAGTGATAATGGCATACTGAGGGATATCGATGGATTCGACCTCCCTTCATTGTTTTCCACATAATCCTGTGATAATTACTTAAAATAATTACTTAAAAGTCTTTTTCTAACAGTCTAAAGAACTTTGAGTCAACCAGGACAAAGCATCAAGAGGAATCTACGGTCCTAGGAAATATCACTTCATCTGCACATCTCTTTTGATCTCGGGCAGTTAGATGGGATTGTGCATTATTATCGAGACGCTGCATGCATTCAATATGATTGCAATCTATGATTTTTTTTAACTGCAGCCAGACAATTCATAACCTGAAAAAGCACATTGAGGCAGCCTGTTGTGCTGTATTCTACAAATGTTTAAGACAGACTTCATGCAGAGGAGCAAACTGAAGGGGAAAGATTTTAGACATTGCCTTTAAATTGCCTCTTTTGTTGTCTGCTCTCTCATTCCTGAGTATAATAAAGCACAGTGCTGCTGTCAGAGCCGAGTTCAGGTACCATTGTATTTTTATATGAATGCCTGTTTTGTGCAGTATCCCTTATGTGTGTACATTTAAGTGGATGTGTGGAACATCTAAAGAATCACTAGGTTTTTTTTAGAATACATTTAGATCACATTTAGAGTCACATAATGTAATATATAATTCCTATACAGTTTAGAAGAAAAGCCCATAAATAAAGAATATGTGGGTCAGAGAGCGGGTAGTGCACATGCTCTGACATGTTTCATGGTAGTCTCATCCTCAGACGCCTACAATCTGTTCACTGACCATCTCATACATATTGCTCACTCGAATGCTAGAGCTTCTTAAATAATATGTTTCAGTCTGATTGGCTTGTTTACACATCTTCTACGATTCTTGGGTTTGACCAGTCTGCCTGCAAATGGAGCTGTGCTTACAAGATATGGGGTTGATAGTGTTTTTTTTTCTGTGAGTGCTTTTGAGGAAGTACTTATTACTTGATTTGCCAGTGATTTGCCAGCCATTTAATGGCATCAAATTTACAGAATGAATTTACAGAACAAAGAATGACTTTTAATACAGTAGGTTGCTTGCCGTTGTCTCTAGTATTCATTAGATGCCATTGTCTCTCATTATCTAATAATAAAACAATTGATTTGCCATTGTATAATGTACGTTAAAATTATATAAAATCTCAATTAATGTCTTTCAGCTTGGTATTTTTTTTAATGCTTTATTACTATTTTTATGACAAATACTACTGTTTTGTCCCAATTTTGGTACATGCAACCATGTTGAGTAGTAGAAAATTAAACGGCTCGTACAGATTATTCAGTTTGTGCTCTTTTTTTGATAATTTATTGAAAAAGTAAATGCCACAATTACTGCAACCCTGGAGGGAGGGAAAATCCTGCATGAATGGTTTATTTGATCTACGTGCGAGCGCAGGATAAAATCTCACACTTTAATAGGATCTATAGCTCCTAATTTAAAAAAACATGCTGTGTGGCTATAAGGATTGATTACTTTAAAATGTACGTCCATATGCAAGTTTGAGGAACTTTATTTTTAATTAAATACATACATGTCTTTGGCTGATGTTACATGTCAGTTATTAGGTTGCCGACCCCCGCTATCGACTATATACAACTATATGGGCCCTTTCAGCCAAGAGCCCCTTGTAAGCTCTGCGACCAGCCCTAATTATCTAATAGCATGCCAAGTGTAGGGCATATTTTTGAAGGATGTGAGGGAATCGTGAGGCGTGTGTATGTAGTGATGGAAGCTGTTCCAAAAGCCTCCCCCACGCTCATCTGTCAGCCCCGCTGTGCCTGGGAGAGGCAGGATTGAAGTCGAGTCTCAGAGAGGGGCCAGTGAGTCAGTGTCTGTCTGTTGGGGGCCACAGACGCCACAAATAGCCTCTCCTGTTTACAGGCTTGTGCTCTTGGAGAGATACCTGCTGTCATACTGGGATGCTTTACAACTAGATTCTGATTGATATATTTTAATATTTAAACAACCCCCCTCCATCAAAGTATGTATTAATTTTTTTCTTTTTAATTATACATTTAGTAATTTGATTAGACAAGCTTATTTTGAAATTTTATTCTAACAGCATTGGACATTTTTAATGTCCATTTACCTAAATCCAACAGTTGTTCAAAGTATTTTAACAAAGCTATTTCCGCTGGCTTGAGCGATAAACAAAATAGCTTGCCATGTTTTGCCAAAATAGCTTGCCACTGTGAATATATAAATAAAGTTGATTGATTGATTGATTGATTGATGTTTTGTCATTTACTAGACATAGCGTCTTGTTTATAGAACTCTTCAGGGGTTGCAACAACTAGTAGATTTCTTTGATCTGGTTATGTGGCATAAAGGGCCCTATCAAATCCCCAGAGCAATGCGATGCCAGTGTGTTTTGCTAGTTTCAGCCCAACGTGGTTATCATTTTCACATCACGTTTCATGTCACGTGTTTGAAATAGCATATACATTTGCGAGCATCTGTTCGACCATGGTCTGAAATCGAGGTGTGTTCAGGTGCATTTTTGGCATGTTGCTATTTTGAGGAACTGAAAACTGAGTATTTTTTGTGTTATTTTAGAGCACTATAGGTGCTCTATGCTTACACTATAGGTGCTAATTACAGACACAGGGATGTGCAGCAGCACACAAACATTTTTAAATATAAAAAAAATAAAAGGATTCCTCTCTGAAGAAGCGTTCAGTCTTTCCACTCGCAAATTCCAGCATGAAAATAGCGAATCGCCATGGTGCGAGTGCAACTGGCTTTTAAAGTGAACGAAGATGAGACTCTGATTGGTTTATTGCACGTTATGCCTAAAACACACCCATGACTCATTAAAGGGGGATGCTGTTTCATTAATGCTGGGTTTTTTACACTGTTAAAGACTTGGATTCCCATCCTAAACATGGACAAAATTTTAAAAACTAAGTTGGACATTTGATGGAGTATTAAAGAGTGTCAAAAAGTTTCTCACAAGTTTCAGAAAGTGTTTTTCGAGTACGAGTCTGCTTGACGTCAATAGGTAGGAATGTCCTTATATGGGCCTTATGGGCTCTTCTCCCGGAAGTTTGCGCGTGAGCGACCAGACCAAATGCACACCCATAAGCATAAACACTGCTCTCAAGCTGCAGATCCACTCGTCCATGCAACACTTCTGCGTGTCCCGCTCCACTTTATTCCTATGGGTGACGTCAAGTGACTTTAACGCGCCCACATAGCATTCCAGGAATGCAGCGCTGCATTTGAACCGTTTTGAACGCAGAAATGACGGGAAGCTTCACAACATCATGCTTCAGTCGTGTCGCAAAAGTGGATCTCCATGGTCACTGCTGTCACAGGACTTCACAAACTCAACAATGTTACCAAAGATGTGTGTTTTTGAAGGTTCGATAAAGGTTCATGATCGTGTTTTGGAAGCAGGCTATCGTCGCGTAAGTAAACATAAGTAAACAACACAATCGTGTGTAGTTAATTTATCAATGGAGCATGCAATGTATGGTGTGTTTAAATACATTTGTTTAGCTGACCAATATAGGTGTCAGTTTGTTTATTGTAAAACCACCTAAACGTAAACCTAGGGGACGTTCTCATAAAGCGTGCTTCGTCATTCAAATGCGATACTCCATTGTTTTTCTATACACTAGTCTGATGTGCAAAACCGTTTTGCTTGCTACTGCTAAGGTTTAGTCGCATACAATAGTCCATAAACCAAATCATGTCATCATAAACCATGAGTAAACGCATACAAATGTTGACAGGCCACTAAATACAGTACATACCATAGAGACGGACGTCCTGCTGTATCTGCTTCTCCTGTTCAATTTATTTCAGCCTCCGGATCTGATTCTGGATCATATATGTATTAGTTGAATCTGATTGAAAGCGATGGTTTATTTATGGTAACGTTTTCTTTTCCACGCTTGAGGATGTCACAGCTTTCAGACACTCTCATGCAATAGCTGCGCACTTGTGATTCTTTAGCTCCGCCCACATGACACGCCTCCATCCGTTAGTTTTTTTTCCAGAAAGTCTACAGCCTATCTTTCTTTTATAAATATAGTAAAACTAAAGACTTTTCGGAGATATGAAGGATGCAGTACTACTCTATGGGTACTCAAGACTGACATGAGATTGACTGAAACCCCCTTTAAGAGACAAGGTACAACCCTTTTGAACCATGTGTCTGGCATGCCAACCAACTAGCAAAAGTGGATTCGGACACAGTCTAAGTGCACCTGCCCCATGTGCTTCAGGCCATGCACTCAGATCGTTAAAATAGGGCAAAATGTGGGCTGGGGATGAATTTCAAATGACTCGCAGCTTGTCTATTAAAATATATTATATGTGGCCGCCACGCATAATTTACAAATTGAACGCTTTCACAATGTCAACACAAGGTGGCAGTACTACATTTTAGACTCAACACAAATGTTTTTACTTGCTTAGTGTCTTGATCACAAGACCGCTAAGCACCCTGTACGACGTGTTCGACTTCCGCGTAGAGGTCTCCTGTACAAGCTACAAGTCTCTGTGATTTAATTAAGTTTAAAGCCAGTTGAAACACTGCTGACCAACAAAACTAACATGCAAACAAGGAGGAATATTGACCCAATCTAGTTAGAATACTTTTCAACCAACATGGATTTCAACATGACCGTGGCATTTTGTCAGAAATGTAGGATAATATCTAATTTTATTGCATTTTTAATGTAGGTATAGTGTATTAAATGATTAATAACCTAAAGGCCAAATTACAGACAAGTTTTTGTCATAAACTTGTAGTTTTGTGCATTTGTATTTATATTAAATGTTTATAGACTAAATACCATATATAGAAACAATATTTTAATTGAAGAGAAGCAAACACCACATAAAACGCAGCTCAACGTCACCAAACATGTAACAATGTGTTCAGTTGCACACGTAAATGCGGCGCACTGTAGCCTATATTTTTTTCATATTTAAGCATAAAAGGAACGCCGCAAATATGCAAACCTTATCCAATCCTAGCCGTGGGCGTTTACTTTCAAGTCTCCAGTTCGGCACGCCCATCAAAACCCAGCGTTTTGGAGAGAGCCTAAAAAAATAGCCTATTACTTATTAGTTGCCAGATGTTTTTGAATGTAAAAACCATGCGAACGTCATAAGTTGACCTCAGACAACAGTATAAAAAAAGCAGTTCATGACACTTCTAAAGTTGCCTAAGAACTGTGCATGTATGTATTTATATCACTGTATGTGTATGTAAATGCCCCCCAGGTGTGTCCACAACATCGAATCTGACCCCCTTTTAAAAATTTGGACACCCGTCATAAAGGTAAACATTCGCATGCTCATTTGTTGGCTAACCGGTAGAAAAATAAGTAGCCGTGAAGCCCTAGAACTCTATAAAAGCAATTTAATAACAGGTTTAAATCAGTTTTAAATTAAATACAGCTAATAAAACTAACTCACTATGGTTGGTGGCTTCACATGTGAGTTGGTCATTTCCTGTTTAAATTAAGGCTGCACAATTAATCAAATTTCTAATCATGATTACGGATGCCATGATTATGTAATCGTTCAAAGCCACAAAGCCACAAATCGTTCAAAGCCACTTACAATTTACAAAAATTAAAAGAAATAAACACGTGTGTTTAGAGCATGTTATTTGTTGTGAGAGTCAAATCACGACTACTTCGGGTAGGGTCTAACCCAGCATAATAAGAACTATCAGTGACAAAAAGTGTAAATGAATGCACGCAAAATAGCACCTGCCATTTTTAAAAAGCTGTGCACACAGCCTATATGAAGTAACATAGAAAACAGTGATATATGGACCTCTCAACTCTTATGCTGAGGAGACACAATCCAAGGGGAGCAAGCGAAACACGATTATTTATTTCTGCTCAGCTAGTGACATTGAACATCAGCCACATGGCAAACGCTTTTTCATATAATGTCTACTTTCTTTGTATAATATTTTTACCTAATACTATATTAGAGGACTGTTGAAAAGATTGTAAGGAGAATGTAAGTGCCCTTTGCTCAGACTTTGCCGTTTTCAGTGCCATCAAAATAAATGTCTGCCGCGCTGTCAAAATAAAACTCACAACAACAAGCACAGTTTTTACTTTACTTCAGAGTTCCTACTGGCGGTGCGAATGCAACCTGGAAAATGACCCTAGGGGAACATTTTGTTCTCGGGGAGTCACCCTGATGCGGGGAGTCACCCTGATGTCTAGTTCCTAGAACTACACAGTGTGAAAGTCACGATTATTGGATGCATCTTCTTACAATTGTTTTATTTAAAAAAAGTTTGTTTTTTCAGCTTGTTTTTTATTTTTTTAATAATATTTTGTTTCCTTTTGTATAAAAATATGGCATGCAGTTGCTTTAGACAATGGTATAAAGCTATTCAAAACATTTAATGTAAATTGTGCAATTACAGTTTCAAGGGAATAATCAACAATTATGATTTTTGTCATAATCGTGCAGCCCTAGATTGCATGGCTGGTTCTTGCACAGAATAAACGCCAAAGTTGACCATACTTTATGCAGAGTCAAATTTAGGCATGCGTTTGTGCCTAAATAAAGCTGCTGAATTATCTGAAAGATCTCAGATATTTTTAATTTGTGGTTACTGTTGTCTTACCATAAATAGCACCATTAAACTGGGGTTTCTAAGCAAAACCAGTGGCATGTTTTTACATTTTGTTAGTTATATATGCATCTGTATTCATTCTGATATAAAAAAAAAGCAAGGATGAGTGTTTGAAACGCCGTCAGTTTGAGACTGCCAGCACAGTCACCCTTAGAGCGCAGCAGGAGGGCTGCCAGGTGCGGGTTGTGTGGGCACTGATCGTGTGTGTGATTTATTTGTTTACCAGACCTCTGTTTGAGCGTTGTTGCCCGTCCAGCCCTGTCATTCTTTGTGTGTACTGTATTGCTAACTTAGCATGACAGCCAGACGCACCTCGTAAACACGGCAGCCAGCTGGGTGTGTTTGTATGCGGGCACAAACATATTTGCTCAAGTGTTTGTCTCCCAGTACGGATGTCCTAAAGGTTTGCTTGTGTGTCTGTACATCTGCTAAAGGATTTAGTTTCTGCTGGAACAACATTTCTGCCACAGAGATTTTAGGCAGGATAAAGGTGTGAGTGGTATCGGTTGTGTCAACCCCTCAGTCGAGCAATCTGTGAACCACTGCCACGTATATTATATTATATTATATTATATTATATTATATTATATTATATTATATTATATTATATTATATTATAATATATTATATTATATTATATTATATTAAATCATATTATATTGTATTATATTATATTATATTATATTGTTTTGTATTATATTATATTATATTATATTATATTATATTATATTATATTATATTATATTATATTATATTATATTATATTAATTATAATATATTATATAAAAAGTGCTTTCCCCACTCTTGCTGATTCACACTATTTAAAAATAATATTTCATTATTAATTTTTTGTTTTGTTTATTGTTTTTGTTTTGTTCTCTTGTTATTGTTGTTTTTTTTGTTTTTTGTTTTTGTTTTGTAGTATAGAAAAAATTACTTTGGGTCAGAAAATGTTAAGTGTAAATCCTTTATATTAAATATTTTGTACTTTTGTGTTATTTATTTAGATCTGACTCAAAAAAATAAATCTGACTCTCGCGTAGCCAGAACTTCAAATTGATGGGAGAATTTCTGGACTCCATTGAAGCTTATTCAAGGTCAAGGGCCACCCGAGAGAACTTTTGACCGACATGTAAAGCAACCAATCACAGTTAGTTTGGTTTTATGTCATGTTTAGTGCTGTGAAAGTGTAAAGTCAATGTCCCTTCGATAACAGACCATCATGCATCTAATAAGTTTTAATTCAAGAACGTTGTCGCATACTTTTAAAAGTCCAGCATTTAGTTTATATTGATAGATGTTCATTGTCCCAGTTCTAAACACAATGGCTTTTCTTTTCCATAAGGGGGTTTGGCATCATGACTGCTTTCTTTCCAGACACGTCTCCAGGAAATCCAGGGTCTTCCCATTTTGTGTGCCATATGCAATCAGACTAGATCTGATTGCATATAGAAAAAAAAAAAAAAAAGATCTGACATGGTAACAGACATTTCCCCCCAAAAAGACTTGTCCACAGGACTGCAGTAGACAGTATTCAGTCTCTATTCCCTGCTCTGTTGCTCTGTTTACGCTTGGTTTACCTGTAGATGTGTCTCACTTTCAAACCAATCATTTCCCCCACATAAGCAATGAAGAAAAAAACGGTAAAATGGTAAATGGACTGCATTTACCGGTATATAGCGCTTTCAACAGATCCTATGGCCATCCAAAGTGCTTTACATTTTGCCTCGCATTTACCCATTCACTCTCTCATTCATACACCGAAGGTAATGTCAGCCATGTAAGGCACAATCCAGCTCCTGGGGTTTGGTGTCTTGCTCATTAACACCTCAACACTTGGTCAGGTGGAACCGGGGATTGAACTACCAACCTCCTGGTCCATTGCCGCCCAAAAAATATACTCTTGCATTATTAAAGGAAGTCTCTTTTTCCTTTGCTTGCATCATGAGGCATTGTACGTGAGTAGGTGTATGCGATCGGAAAAACACACATGAAAGATTGATAAGTGAAGGTTAGATGTAAACAGCAGGTGTGTCAAAGTGGTGAGGAAGCTCTGCTCGGTTTTTAAAGCAAAGCCATTAGGGATGAAACTCCATAAATCATCATGGAACTTTTTTGTTTGTTTGAGAAATGAACAAAGCAAAAGGATTTAATTTTTAATCTGTATAGATAAGTGGTGTATAGATCAGTTTAGCATTTGATGTGCAAATAGGGTTTGTTTCTTTCTGAAAAAGCATTTTTTGGGACGTTTGTTGACCCCATCCCACGAGCTCTGTTCTCTTACAGTCTGACAGCTGCGCTCCAATGAGCAATATCTGCGAGTCTGTCTCTCCCTCTATCATTTTGCTAAGTCAAGCATCACTATTTCTACATGGGGTTAGAGATTTGTTCAAAAAAGTGAGAACCATATTGTGGGCAGTGCTCTGACATATGGTGCAAAGCTTTTGGGGCGTCCAGAGTTTGTGTTCCATCCTTTCCCGATACCATCCCCCTTTCTCCTCTCCATTTGTTTGTCCTGAATAATAGCAGGGATTTATGTAGGCAGGAACTGTTGAGCAGGACTTACAATAAGTTGGCAGCTTTGCTGTGTTTGCTGCTGTTGTCATAAGTGGCAGATTCTGTTGTAGAGTAGAAATGTTTCCTCCAGCGCAACTGTCCATTCTCCATTCCAGTGATATCATAAACTTAACAAATACATGACATGTTCTGTGATTTTATTCTGGATTGTTTAACTGTTTAATTCTAAATAATAAATATCATTAATAATAATAATTATGAATATACTTTCTGTGGCGCGTGGGACTGGGAAAATCCTAATTTGTTAATTCATTAATTGTTTAACTTCAGAAATAATTCTGCAAATAACAATTTTGAATAATTATTGTTGTTGTTGTTGATGATTTTTATAATTATTATTTAAAAAAATATTAAATTATTATACTTTCAATGAAGAGTTTGGAAATTAACTTAGTAAATTAGTTTTTTTTTTCTTTCTTTTTTTCTGTGAATGAATCTTAATTGTTTAAAGAAATAGTTAAAATGAAATTATTTACTTACCCTCAAGCCACCCTAGGTGTATATGACATTTTTCTTTCAGACGAATACAATCAATAATTTTATATATATAATTATATATATATATATAAAATGTCCTGGTTAATCCAAGCTTGGCAGCACAATGGCAGCCCAAAATTTGAAGTCCAAAAAAAGTGTGGAATACTTTTATAATGGATGGATGCATTTTTTATTTTTTTTTGGACTGCCATTGATCTACCAAGCTTGGATTAGCCAGGACATTTTTTAAATATAACTCTAATTGTGTTCGTCTGAAAGAAGAATGTTATATAGACCACGGATGGCTTGAGGGTGAGTAAATCATGGGCTAATTTTTATTTTTTGGCAAACAAGAAACTATGCCTAGTTTAATTACTTTTTATGAAAAGTAATGTGTCACATTTATTTTGTTTTACTTTTTCTCTCCTGGGCTGGATGTGCTTGTTTGCTTTTTTAATAATAAAAAAGTTTGAGCCTGTAAGCATGATACTGTTGAAACTACATAGCAACAGCCCGACAACCACCCACGACAACATGAACATCCTCATTCGTTTGTCTTCCAGGATCTCAAGGGCTGCATCTGTGCTGCTGTCGGATCCTTGCTTCCAGCTTCGCTCCATCCAGTATCTGCTGGGAGAAGAAGAGGGCGGAGCCATTGGCGCTGACAGCAAACACTTCTCTCTGCACACATGTAAGCCATGACTAAACGCATCCGGTTTGGGGCTAATGGTTGAAATCACGACACATCATCTAACTTTTGGATGTTATATTTAGTCCACATTGTATTTGTCGCATTGCATGCTTTGATATGCAGTGTTTTACGGTCTAAAAATACTTCTATTTCTTAGAATAGTCTTCCATATCCAGTGACGTGAAAGTGATTGTGTGTTCTTAAAATAGCCTTTGCTCCGTCATATCACCCAGCTCTTATTTCAAATGCTAAGATCAAATCCATACAGTGATTGAGCTGTATTATAATTATTATAATTATAATCTGCTATATATTTCATTTTACATAAATAATTTATTTCCCTTTAGCAGGTGAAATTTCGATGGACATCTATTTTATTGTTGAAAAGGTTTAGCAATTGTTTTCAAAGATTTACAGCTATATTTTAATATTTTCTATATGTGATTTTAGTCTGATTTCCTGCATCTTTTCTGGTTGAGCATAATGCATTATGCATGAAGGTCATGGGTTTGATTCCCAAGAAAACACTAAAACATTTGGTTACACTTTATTTTTAAGGTTTCATTGTTACAGTGAATTATAGCTTAAAGTCATTAAAACAATTATATAATTAAAGGGGGGGTGAAATGCTGTTTCATGCATACTGAGCTTTTTACACTGTTAAAGACTTGGATTCCCATCCTAAACATAGACAAAGTTTCAAAAACTAAGTTGGACGTTTGATGGAGTTGTAACGAATTAGCTCTTAAGGGATATTAATAATTATTCATAACTCATTATGATTAATTATGAATATTTGAATAATTTAATAGATTAGCTTTATGTAGCTACATTAACATTGCAATCAATTAATCAGTTCGTTTGTGAACATTTAGTATTGATTATTACTTAATTCTAAGAAAAAGATATTTTTCATGGCTTCAGAAAAACATTCTTCCTTTGTATTTACATAAGCGCTTAGAGCGCATAACCAGATCGATCATTTAAGGGACAATTTGTTTGCAGGCAGGGAGTCAGAACCAAACATATATTGTGCACAAAATTTAATATCTATAAATCACGAACGAGACATAAAACACATACATACACAAAACATACATAGCAAGAGTTGAAGTGAAAGTGGTTAGAAGAACCGGGTCAGTATAGATGAAGTCTAAAGAGTCTAAACCTTGAGAGAAACCATCGGTGACTACAAGCCCCTTTGTCTGAACAAAGGGGTTTACAGTTTCACTCACTACACAGCAATTTGTTTTGCGTACGATACTTGCATATGGCTTGAGCCGTAGAAGACCGTTTTTCCACGCATGATTCCTTCCGTGGGGAGTGAAGGAACGATGGTGAACTTGCAGAGTCTCTGATGGTCGAAGAAGAAGAAGGTTGACATGAAGTGTTGGGGCCTGTTGTCATAATAGCCGTGTGTGGGCCTCGGGTTTCTGGTACCGCACAGCACATGGCTCTGTGTTTGGAGGCCCTCCCTGCTTGGAGGGCCTGCATTGGTGGCCTGGCTCAAGGGCCAGCCACGATGACGTGTTGGTTCAGCCAGAGAGAAAAGAGAGAGGGAGGGCATCCGAGCACCTCCCTTTTTAAGGTCTGGGAGTAGTCCCACCCTCCTGAGTTAGACTTAACCAATGAGATTGTTGGGATTTCCAAGCGGGAAATTCCTCTGGAGATTTTATGGCTCTTTGTTTCAAGCTCGAAAGATTCACGCCGCCCACACTGCTCTCAGGTGCAGCAGATCCAGTCGTCCGTGCAACACGTCTGTCGCGCCGTAAAAACAGAACTTAAAAACAGTTGTTTGTTTTGTTTATTAAAATGTCTAAAACATGTCTAATCAACTAATCTAATCACGTCTAATCTAATCATTCAATAAATTATTATGAATTTGATTTAAAAAAATGTTTAAAAATAATATAATAAATGTTTTCTTTTTATGGTTTAATATAAATATATTATCAAAAATGGTGGTAATCAAATAAAATGTAACAAACTTTTATTTTTTGGCAAAGTGCTGCAAAAGAGAGATTTACTAAATTATAAACCACAGATTAAAAATATATTCTTAAATAATGTTTAAATTGTGTATTATTTTAATTGTTGCCTTTTGCTTGGCTTGCTTGTTTGGGGACACTCAAATTTCAAATAGATATCCAAAGAAATGTAATTACTAAACTAAATTTACTATATCAGCTATATTACAGATCCGCCCGCATTGATGCTATATGATAACTGAAATGAGCTGATAATCACTGTTTTCTCCAGAGCGGCTGTACAGCCGAATCAAATTTTCTGTTGCATTAATCAAGTCCTATAGACTTGTATGAAAGAGAGGCCAAATGGCTGAAAGCCACACCCACCATACACAAAGGAAAGATATCTTTAAATTCTTAAAACATTTATAATGTTCTGGTTTACTTCTGTGGAGTTGAGAAATTTGTACCAGTCGCACTGAGACATTTTTAAATGATATCAAACACATATACTACTGTATCGTGAGGATTGACATTGTAACAAAGATTTCTGATGCATTTCAGGTGATCTCAAGTTTGAGGGAGCAAGAGTTTGGGGGAAGTTTCATGTGAAAGGAAAGGCATGTTAATTAGAGTCATTCGTAGATGGTTCACTCAGTGTGATGTCGTCTCGGACAGTGACGCTAACTGTATGAATGAGTTCAGATGCTAATTTCCTTTGTTTTCTCAGAGCGATTAGACATTTCAGCATCTACTAGGTTTTTCCATAATTTTCATATTTTTGTCATAATTTCTAATAGTTAAACCAAAAGTTTATTTTTGACAGGTTTTAGGGAAGACCTTTTTCAGAGTGTATTTGACTGGTTTTTATTCAAATAAAATGGTGAAAAGGATCATTAGGGGTTCTCAGATCAGCTCTGGAAATGTTCATGTCCAAATATTGTTTGTGAGAGATTACGCACTGCTCATTCAGAGAGACAGAACAAGCAGATCATTTATATAGCAGTGTATTGCGCTTTAATATTCACAGACCAAGTCGCAATAAGATTTATTGTACAGCTCTACTTTCGAGTTATTCGTTCATCCATCAGTTTGTGTGTTTTACGTGACGTCTGCGTTATAATGTAAAGTTAATGTTCATGACTGGATTCCGGGATTCCCTCTGCGACCGTTTTAGAAAAAGGACACGGGCAGAGTGGAATAACAAACTTGTAGCCAATCAGCAGGTAAGGGGCGTGTCTACTATTGATGGTGAGAAGAGCGCTCGCTCTCGCTCTGTGCAAGTCATTATTCAAAACACACGAGTCACACATGACGGACATTAGCCGAGAACTAGCCTAATATATGCTGCTTGACTATGCTCGTGTGTCATGTCCGCTTGTTAGTCCATTTGCGATCGTATTGTGGCTCACTTCAGCGATGATAAAGACCCGTTCATTTCCACATCATATGGAGCATCTAAATCTCCTTACCGTGTGCTTCAAGCATCAGCTCACACAATGTCTCAGACAAGTAAGATACTATACTCCTAATATATGTTTGGTCACTCTTTTCATGATCTATATAACCCTTATCCAGTCATAATTGTAATATGTCGTTTGCTAGACTCTGTAGAGTTGTTCATGAGAACAGTTTGATCGCTATCTCTAATGTTGTCATAATTGTAATATGCCGTTAGTTGGACTGTCGGCTCGTGCTATAGAGTTGTTCATGAGAACAGTTTGTAATTTTTGTGATTGCTATGAGTCTAATCTTGTCATAATTGTTTTATGTCGTTTGCTGGACTGTGTGATGAGAACGGTTTGTGTGTGTTTTTGTGATTGCTGAAACTCTAATCTTGTCATAATTGTAATATGTTCGTTAGTTGGACTCTTACTCGTGTACTATCGAGTTGTTCACAAGAACGGTTTGTGTTTTTGTGATAGAAGGGATGACTTTTTCATTGAATATTCGACCTGGATTAGATACACAGAGATTCTGCCATAGCCGTTGATGCCTATGGGTTACGTATGTGTGGGGCGGCGCTATCAAAATAGGGGCGAGACCCTTTTGGGGGTAGGGGCGTGATTGTTTTGGTTATTTGAAATACCAACAATGGTTACGAGATAGCACTTACCCCACCTTGAAGTTATAAACATACCTTTATTGTGCACAGGTGCACAGGTTACACAGGTATGTTTCCTCGTATCAACATTTTTTGCAAATCTGATATCCTCCAGGACAACACCACATTATTTTTTTCTGTATCAAATGTATATACTATACAAACAGAGGTTCACACCGGCGTTTGGCTTTCAGCTGGGTCTGCAACGCTGATGTCTGTCTTGTCCATCTCCATCTTTTTGTGATTTTTGCGCATTTGTTCTCCCGCTCTTCAATTAAATGCCGTCGTTTCCGGATTGCAATGATGCGATGTAAATGTAATTTGTTACTTTCCACCTCTGCCAATCAGCAGTAGGGGGCGTGTGTCCACTCATGATAGGAGAGGAGAGAGAGTAAGCAAGAGGGAGATTTGAAGAAAGACTGTAGCAAGAGAGATGGCTGAGACATTAGAAAAGAGAAAAAGTCAGAGAAATATCACTGGAAAAAGAAGGGTTAAAAACTTTAGGGCCCGCATTAATATTAGAAGAGCTTTAGCACTGGAGAGACCTAAGCGGGAAGGCAGGAAAATGGATTTCAGGGTTGCGTCATTTCTGCTCCACACGCGAGTAACATTGTTTTTGCTGTTGTTGTATTATTAGCTATGTAACAGGACAGTTTTGTGTTTTTGTTTGTCTGGATATGGTGTGCTGTTGGCGACTAACAGCAAACTCTTTCTTGTATCTATCTGCGTGTGTTCTTATTTTGTGCTTCTCTTGTTGTTCATTCATCATCTTTCCTTAATTCTTCTTGAAGCATTATTTACTTCCCTTCAGCTATAATAAAGAGACATCTACTCTTGCATTTTGTGCATTTTGGGGCCAGGGTGTGTTTGTTTGGGATTATTTCAAATATCAACTGTTTCTCAGAAATTGGTTACTGCACCTTTAAAAGATGATAATCGAAGACATTTAAGACCTATTTCAGGAATTTGCTTTAAATCTTTTTGTATTATATCAAATTGTCCATGTTAAATGGACATCCCTATTTCTAATGTCAAGCTTTGAGTGATCTGTATTGAAGTGGCAATATAACTGACATCAGGAAATCCTCTCCCAATTGTACTGCAGTGCTAATCGATTCCTTCCGCACTGAAGCTCAGGTCTGCTCTAACTGTACAGACCATCCACCCCGATCCACCACTTTACTGTAAAAGGCCTTGATTAATTATTTACAGTGGATGCATTTCCATGTACTCTATGCCCACACTTCTAAACTGCTCTACTAGGGGAGAGAGTCAGGCATAACAACAAGGTCTTAAGCCAAGAACAACGCTTGAGAGTTTGTTTACAGGGAAACCTTCTTTTGATACGCTTTAACACCCACCAAAAACTTTTTACAAGACTTTATAAGTTTTTAAAAGCTCCAGGAGTGTTAGTATGCTTGTGTACATAATCGCTGTTTAGCTTTCTTTTGGCACTGAATATCAATTATAGAAAATTTGCCTTGCCTTGCCTGATGGTAGTGGGGGGGGGGGGGGGGGGGGGGGTTGTTATCTTTCTTAAATGAATCATTCACACAAAAATTATTCTTCTGTCATTTAATTCCTCACCCTCATGTCGTTCCAAACCCGTAAGAGCTTTGTTCATCATCAGAACAAGCAGATCTCGACCCCCATTGACAGCCATAGTATTTTTCCCCCTACTATGGCTGCCGAGATCTGCTTGGTTACAAACATTCTTCCATATTTCTTTACATCAAATATCAAATACATGGTTTAAAACAACTTGAGGGTGAGCAAATGATGACAAAATTGTAATTTTTGGGTGAACTATTCCTTTAAGTAGATTAGTATACTGCATTTAATAAATGTGACTGAAAACAGGCATTGATGTGACAATTGAAAACTTTAACGAGGTGCACTGGAGGCAAGTTGCAGAACCCAAGTGCAGTTAATTCAAAAATATCCAAAACATAAAATAAAAACTTGGCTTGGCATAATCTAGAAACAAAGACTTGACTTGGCATAGCTAAATAGAAAACTCACCAGCAATGGGTTGCACAGACATTTAATACTAGAAAAGGGAACAAGGCCAACATGAGGGCTTAAATACACAAAGACTAATGACTTAGAAAAGGGAAACATGGGGCTAGTTGCATAAACTTGCCACTATGTTAAGACTGTGTCTTAAGCACTAATTTTTGCAACTAGAAATTAGTCAAAATGTAATCAGTCTTACTTTTCTATTTTAAAATGAACCAAGCTACCATTTTTATGTAACTGATTTTTAAAAAGTTAGGACCAGTCTTAAAGAAAAAAATTAGATGACTTACTTTTAAGACTAGTCTAAGTGATTTATGCAACCGGCCCCTGCAAACAATGATTAAACAGTGAACCAATGTCAGTACAGAACTGAGAACCCACATGACTAAATGAACCAATGTCAACAGGCTTGTTCGACTTCTTACAGCGATGCACAGACCGATCGGCAGCTGACTAGAAGCAGTTTATGCCAACTTGAGGCAGCGCCGGTGGCACGTGACTGTGACGTATGTCAACAAATTACTGCGACAGCCTTTTGAGAGCTTCTCAAGAGTGGCTGCACGAGCTCTGATGACGACACAGCTGATCCACGATTGGCCGGATTCACCGCATGACAGCGGTCACGTGATTTTCGTGTCTATTCTAAAACATTCTGTTCCACTAATTCTCACATATCATTTATTTATAACAGTAAAACCTCTTTTCATGTAGTCGCGATGTTATATTGTCATGTTTAGCACTTTGAGATTTTGTTTAATATAAAGTGCATTATAAATAAAATTTATTAGTATTATTATTATTATGTTTATCAAACTAAAACTGATGAAGACCGTAGACCCCACTTCACTGATAGTGTAGGTTTATATGTTGAACTTTTATTCTTATACATACAGATGCTGTATTAAGCAGTACATACAGTATTGAATGAAAATGTGTTCTGAAACATCTGTGTATTTGAGAAATATTGCATTTATTTAACTTCAGCTGTGATAAAGTATGCAAATTTAGCGCAAGCATCACTACGGGAAGTAGAAAGTGTCCGACTTCATGTCTACGTTTGCATCTCCTCTCCGCCTGCACGTGGCTACTCTCGCTGATCAGATGCATGATCACATGAAAAACAGGAACACCTGACTGTGAACATGACAAAATAAGGACATGAAACAAGACAAAAACCAAAAAAAAACAAAACATTAATGCCACGATTTAAAAAAATCACACATGGGAATTCATACACGTTCTAGCTTTGGATATGTAAATACTTTGTTTTAGTGCTGTCAATATGTCAATATTGTACGTTTTAGTGTGTAAATGTATGTGTAGTAGAACTACATTTAATGTAAAAAAACACATATTATCATGAGATCTCGTTGTTTAGAAGATGCTTCTAAGCTTGGTTGTGTTTATGGGGCACAGTAAAACATGTCTTAATACTGCTTTTTTTTTTTTTTTTTTTTTCAAATGCCATATTTTTCTTATATTTGACCTTTATTCCACACCACTGTCTCCACTGTCTTTTGAACGGCTCATTTGCTTCCTGCTTCTATGAAGCCCATCCCTCCGAAAAACACAATGGTCTTAGATTGGTTAGAAGGCCAAATGTAGTTTTATGTATTTTTACATGAAACAAAATTTTTTATTTTATGTATTTTTAAGTGCCAAGCACAGGTTGTCCGGAAACGCCCCGGCCCTTCCATTACGGGCAGAAGTGGCATCTGCGGTGACTAGGAAGGGTTTAGGATGTCACCAACCCGGGAAGAAGCTTGTTGTAGTCCAAACCGGCCATTTTTGTAGGCAATAAACTTCCATAACTTTAAAAGACTATCTCCGTTTGCATTACATTTTCAGTGCTTAACTTTGCATATACTGTTTATGTTCAAGCAGCAACATTACACACTAACTAAAGGTAAAAAAGTGAAATCGCATGCAACCATGAAGGATTACAAACTTCTCTAATAAAACTTAGAGAAAAAAAAAAAAAACCTAGTATCACAAAAAAACACCTTTAAAGGCGGGCGTACACTGTGCGAATTCGGACACTCGGGAGGTTGTGAGATGTTGCAGATGCTACGAGTTGGATATAATAATAATAATCGCATCAAATCAGCTGGTTCACGGCTGCAATGCATGGCGAGTTTGTGGCGATCACACAAGCTTTCACATTAAACACAGAGACTTGAGCTGCTAGCTTCAGATACAAAAAATTAAGAAAAAATATGTGTCCAAATGATTTGTTGAAAAGCAGAGAACAGTAGCCATTCCTTTCAACTGAAACAACCAGAGGGAGAGAGAGGGAGAGAGAGGGCTCGCGTGAGAATGTGTGTGTGTGTGTGCGTACGTGTGTGTGTGTGCGTGTGTATGAGTACGCTGTATGTTTGAAGTCACTGAGATATAACCTAATAATGCTCATAGATCCTATAGAAGCCGTGGTTGTGCATGATTTAGCAATAGAGGACATCAATACGGTGATGAAAATCGGGCTGACTCCCCGAATTTTTTTAACGTGCTTAAAATTTATCGTATGGTCGGGAGGTACTCCTAACCCGCTCGGCTCGTTTTGCATTTCCTCTCACACGCTGCGAGCCACAACCATACAAGCATCCATGATGTCCACACAATTTCTCCCGAGAAAAAAAAAAAACGTCTGCGAGTTTGTATGACAGCAAATAACGCACCGTGTTTGCCCGCCTTAAGTGGCCAAAGATTTGCACATTTAATGTGTGGTCGCATAATTTCAGCAAATTTTAATTTCAGGAAAATTAAGGCCCATTCTATTGTCAAAAGTGTTGTGTATTGATGTATAAAGTCACTTTCACGCAGCTTTCTGTTGGTCAACACAGTCAATTTGCATAATAAACTTTAATCCCTTGCGAAATCTGGAAATATTTCACCCTCGTGTGTTTACATCTCAAAATCAAAAATCAAAAAAGTTCAAAATCTCATGGATTTCTATTCGGTGGCCGTGAAAATAGAACAGAAATATAAATATATTTTAAAACTTTAGGCCGTTACTGAGAACTTTTTCAAAAGACAAATGTTGCAAATAATTTTGGAATCAAATTAACTGTGAGTTGCTTAGTGTTTCCCACCACTATCTACTAGATATTTGGAAATAAGATTTCCTCATGCAGGGTGATGTCGTTCTTCATCAACTCTTCATTCAGACGGGTTTTCTTCACACTGCCCATTTCGCTCAGCTCTGAGGGACAGTGTGGTGTGATTCTCCATGCTTACGAGGAAGAAGCTGATCTTTTTCGTTGTCATGGAGACCGAGGGTCGCCATGGACACCACGTCTGGTCTCAGTTCCTGCCTGTCTCTCCCCCCACCAACCTCCTCTATTTTCCACCACTAAACTGGGTCATTGGTATTAGGATACTAGCTGGGAATTGTCCTGGGGCCTTTTTTCGCCCTGTTGTTTAAAGACTCTGAACATCTGAACCCAGTTGAGCAACATGGCATGGTTTACCCAAGCGAATAAGGACACTCAAAGCCTCAGGACTTGTTTTAGGAATCTGCCATCACATGTTGCAAATTTGGGTCTTTATCAAGGTTACCGACTAAAAAGAGAGACACAATGTCGGGGTTTTCATGTCTCAAAACAAGGCAGAGGTGGTAAAATCCTGGTTACAGCTGAAAATTTTACAAGTACGTATTTTAATAATAAGATAATTAGATTTTTCTTTTGAGAACACTATCATATACAGTGTTTCCTACAGTATTTTTTGAGACTGTGGGGGGTGGACATTGTATCTTCTAGGTGGGGGATCCAGGGGGAATGCTACCTTTTTCTTTTTTACATTTTAAAGATAAATTCATTAATCTGGTGCACTTTGACATTTTTAAATTAAGAGCTCCAACTCGTATTCAGTGTGCAAACTGAACAAAGAAAAAACCTGTGCACTGACTTTTACATGAACTTTAAATGGAACTCTATAGAGCTCGTGGACACCTGAATCCGCTGTTAAAGGGATACTTCAATCATTATCATTAAAGGTGGAGTAAGTGCTTTCTGGTAACTGTTGTTGATATTTTAGATCACCAAAACAAACACGCCCCTACCCCCCAAAAGTGTCTAACGATATATTACAATTATCACTGGATAAGGGTTATATAGATCATGAAAATAGGAAACAAACAAATATATTAGGAGTATAGTATCTTACTTGTGGGACACATTTTGTGAGCTAATGCTTGAAAAAGACAGTGAAAAATGCTTAGACAACATGCACAAAAACTGCTTGTGACGACACATTGATGTCTTAAGACACGAATCGATCGGTTTCTGTGAGAAACACAACAGTATTTATGTTTTTTTGTTTTTCATATCAAAATTTTTTTTCATATCATTTAATATTCACCTCATATCAGACGAATCTCATCTAGTGTTCCCATCCGTCACTACTTCTGTCTAATAAGGTCAAACTTTGACCTTAGCAGACAGATGTAATGATGATTGATTTTATTTTAATTCGGTTCGTGTCTTAAGACATCAATGTGTCGTCAGGAGCAGCAGGTTTTTTCTGCATGTTGTCTAAGCATGTTTTTTTGGGGGTTTTTTACTCTCAGAGCTGTTACCCATTCACAGGCATTATGACTGGCAGATTGCAACGGTTAAAGTTAAAAAACTTTATTTGTGTTCTACTGAAGAAATAAACACACGTACATCTTGGATGCACTGGGGTAGGCAGATAAACATCACATTTTCATTTTTGGGTGAACTACCCCTTTAAAAGCCCACTGAAGTGCCTTGAAACCTGCAGCATTATTCAATGTGTTGACGTAATTTCCCCTAAAACGGCTCCAGCTATTAACAGCTCCTCCCCTTTTTTGAAACAGCCAATAGCGCTTCGTTAATACACAGTTTGACTGTGTATTAACGAATGTATTAACTGTGTCTGTTTGATAAAGCCAGTTTCTTCTAACCGTTTATCATCATAATCTCCTCTATATCACTTTGAAATACAGCATTCTGTGCATATGGTCCGCGCTTTGTCTGTAGTCTAAATTTAGACCAGAAACTTTGGTGTGTGCGCTGCTACGGTGCGTGAAACAACTTCATTCGCATCAACTGAAATCATATTTACACTGAATCGTTTTCTATCTCATATATACTGTGCTATGAGCTGTTCACCATGTAGAAATTAGTAAATGTGTAAACAACTGACTGATATCAGCTGTGATTTCAGCAGTGTAGGGGTCGGGCTTTAGATTCTAGAGAGCATTTTGATTGGACAGAAGATTTGATGAGAAAGTCTGCGATGACGTAGGCTAGAAATCTAGACGCACCCTAGCGGCAATAAATCTAATCTGCCGCGAGTGTCGTCTAGCAACTCTCAATACACTTCTGAGCTGTAAACGTATGGAGCCAGAATGGTGACTTTAAAATTTGGCATCACAAATTAAAATTGTCATTGAAAACAAAAGCAGAACTGAAAAAGGAAACATTGGTATTGAAACATTTGCATTGAAAACAGTTGTATTGGCATTGAAAAAATAAAATTATTAAAATATTACAATCGTATTCTTTTATTGAATTGGGATTTATTTGTATTTTTCAATGACAATCTTCAGATTTTTTCTTCATGTCACTCTTTTTCAGTGACAGTTTTTTTTTACAATGTCAGTTTTTTTTCAATGTCACTGATTTTCAGTTTCAACTCTCTGTCACTGTTTTGGCGTGGAGAGGGGCGGGGTCTGAGGGGAGGGGTAAGTAGAGCGTAGTTTGCATATCATTTGTATATAGGTATACTGAAGCCGTCACCAGCTCTGAAGCCGCATGACTAATGTCCAGTTTACCGGGAACTTCCAAGCCGCAAGTTTAAGTCTTTTTTTATATTTTTTATCTGCCATTTATATGTTTTCTCGTGCAACCTGGCCGGCTTGGTTAACTTTTAACGGCCGTTATGCTGTTTTGTTTTTTTCCGACGTCGACTGGAACATGTAAATTAGCCTACTAACATTAGCCGTGTTGGCTAACTTAACTGTGGTTAATGCGGCTGTGTAAGTTACACTACTGACATCCCCAACCACACACACACACACCGGAGACAGACGTTACTCCTAGGGCCGCGAGTGTGCTTTTATCTGTATTTAATTTAGTTGTGCTGCTGCACAAGACCTCAAAAACGTGCTAACGCAAAACGTTCAGCAGTACATTTACATTTACATTTAATCATTTAGCAGACGCTTTTATCCAAAGCGACTTACAAAAAAGGGGAGAGTAATAGAAGCAACGGAACAGACAAGGCCAAAAACCTGTAAGAGCTGTAAGAAATCTCAATTAATTAGCACAATACACAATTTTTTTTTTTTTTTTTTTTTTTTTTTTAAAGACAGACATCTACAACAAAAACTTACGTCCGCAAAGTGCCGAACACTGGATTTTGATAGCTATGATAACAACCCATTAGGACTAAGGCTGTTGCCCCAGCTGTTGTCGTTAATGCAGATTCAGTGGCCCAATGGGTTGGTTTTGTATTCTAGCTAAACGCGCAGCAATAGCCATCTACAACAAAAACTCACGTACGCAATATACAGAACACTGGATTCTGATAGTTATGATAACTATGTAACATACCCGCCTGAAGGCACAAATACGGATGAGAGACGTAGATATGATCCAGGAGTGTGCGCTTTTGGTCGTTGCTGTGGTGATCAGTAAGTGCTATTCTGTATTGGTCAAGTGCAAATGGAAAAGATGTGTCTTAAGATGTTTTTTAAGAATGGCTACAGACTCGGCAGCACGAATTGAGATCGGCAGGTCATTCCACCAGGTGGGAACGGTCCAGGAAAATGTCCGTGAGATCGATTTCATGCCTCTTTGGGATGGAACCACGAGGCGCCGCTCGCTCGCAGAACGCAAGCTTCTGGAGGGTGTGTAAGTCTGAGCAAGTGAATTTAGGTATATTGGTGCAGAGCCAGAGGTTGTTTTGTAGGTGATAACTAGTGCCTTGAATTTGATGCGAGCAGCCGTTGGCAACCAGTGCAGTTTGATGAAGAGAGGCGTAACATGCGCTCTCTTCGGCTCATTAAAGACCACTCTCGCCGCTGCATTCTGGATCAGCTGCAAAGGTTTGATAGTGCATGCTGGAAGCCCAGCCAGAAGAGCATTACAATAATCCAGTCTGGAGAGAACAAGAGCTTGAACCAGGAGTTGTGCAGCCTGTTCTGATAGGAAGGGTCTAATCTTTCTAATGTTGTATAAAGCAAATCTGCAGGACCGGGCTGTTGCAGTAATGTGGTCAGTGAAGTTTAACTGGTCATCAATCACAACTCCAAGGTTTCTTGCTGTCCTTGATGGAGTTATGGTCGATGAACCAAGCTGAATGGAGAAATTTTGATGAAGTGCTGGGTTGGTTGAGAAAACAAGTAATTCTGTCTTTGCAAGATTGAGTTTAAGATGATGCTCTTTTATCCAGTCAGAAATGTCTGTCAGACAGGCAGCGATACGAACACTGACTGTAGGATCATCAGGTTGAAATGAGAAGTAGAGTTGACTGTCATCAGCATAGCAGTGATAGGAGAAGCCGTGTTTCTGAATGACAGAACCTAATGATGACATGTAGATGGAGAAGAGAAGTGGTCCAAGGACTGAGCCCTGTGGAACCCCAGTAGCTAGATGATGTGACTTAGACACTTCACCTCTCCATGACACCCTGTAGGACCTACCAGAGAGGTAAGACCTGAACCACTGGAGAGCAGATCCTGAGATCCCCGTCCTCTTAAGTGTTGACAGGAGGATCTGGTGGTTAACTGTGTCAAAAGCAGCAGACAGATCCAGCAGAATGAGCACTGAGGATTTGGAAGCTGCCTTTGCCAGTCTCAGTGCCTCAGTTACCGAGAGCAAGGCAGTCTCGGTCGAATGGCCGCTTTTGAAGCCGGATTGGTTGTTGTCTAGGAGGTTGTCCCGTTCAAGAAACATAGAGAGTTGATTGAACACAACTCGCTCAAGGGTCTTTGCAATGAAAGGCAGAAGGGATACCGGTCGGTAGTTTTCTAAAAGTGCTGGATTCAGAGAGGGTTTCTTAAGCAGTGGGGTTACCCGAGCCTGCTTAAATGCTGTGGGAAAGGTGCCCGTATGAAGAGAAGTGTTGACAATGTGAGTGAGTGCAGGAGTGATTGAAGAAGAAATAGCCTGAAGGAGGTGAGTGGGAATAGGATCAAGTGGACAGGTAGTAGGGTGATTGGAAAGGATGAGTTTAGAAATATCTGCCTCGGAGAGTGGAGAGAAGGATGGAAGCGTGTTCGTGTTAGTTGTTGAGATGTGCGTGTCAGTTAGTGATGAGGAGAACTGTTTGCTAATGAGAGCTGTTTTGTTGGTGAAAAATGATGCAAAGTCATCAGCTGTAAGAGTTGATGAAGGAGGGGGAGGAGGTGGACAAAGGAGAGAGGAGAATGTTTTAAAGAGTTGGCGAGAGTCAGAGCAATTGTTGATTTTGTTGTGGTAGTATGTTGTTTTAGCAGTGGAGACATTTGTAGAGAAAGAAGAGAGAAGAGACTGATAAAAGGCAAGGTCAGTATTGTTTTTAGATTTATGCCATTTCCTCTCTGCCGCCCTGAGTCCAGAGCGATGTTCACGGAGAACTTCAGACAGCCAGGGGGCAGATGGGGTGGGGCGGGCTGGTCTGGATGAAAGGGGGCAAAAACTGTCTAAGGAGGATGTTAGAGTGGAGCAAAGAGTGTCGGTAGCACTGTTAGTGTCCAGTGCTGAGAACTGAGCAGGTGGAGGGAGTGAAGATGAAACCATAGTGGATAGGCGAGAGGGAGAGAATGAGCGTAGATTACGCCGAAAGGTAATCTGTGTAGGAGTACGTTTTGTATCAGGAGTCAGTATGAGGTTAAGAGTGATGAGAAAGTGGTCTGAGGTGTGTAATGGAGTAACTAAAGTGTTGTCCGTGGAGCAGTTGCGTGTGTAGATCAGGTCTAATTGGTTACCTGATCTGTGAGTAGCCGTAGTAGATACTAACTTAAGGTCAAATGAAGTCAGTAGAGTGCTGAAGTCTGCAGCTAGGTGTTTATCAAGATGGATGTTGAAGTCACCAAGCAGAATCAGTGGAGTGCCATCCTCAGGGAAGCTAGAAAGTAACACATCCAACTCCTCCACAAAGTTACCGAGGTGACCTGGAGGACGATAGACCACTACCACATGGATTTTAACAGGGTGAGTAATAGTGATTGAGTGCGATTCAAATGAATTGGCCGGTAGAGACGGTAATGGATCAAATTTCCAATCATTTGAGATAAGCAAACCAGTACCCCCACCCCTCCCAATAGGCCGAGGAGTGTGTGGAAAAGTATAATTGCTTGAGAGGGCTGCAGGAGTGGCAGTGTCCTCTGGTTTGATCCAGGTCTCAGTTAGGGCCATGAGGCTAAGCTGATAATGAGTCCCAATAGATGAAATAAAGTCTGCTTTGTTTACAGCCGACTAGCAATTCCAGAGACCAATTGGAATAAAGAGTAAAGTAGCAGAGGATGTTAGGATATAGCGCAAATTATTAGGATTACGGCGTCTCGTGCGTACAGAGCGTGATTTACGAGTGCTAGTAGTTATAGTTGAGATTTGAAAGCACATGGTGAATACAGATCAGAGAAAAGGCCAGATAGGAATTAGAGCCGAACACAAATAAGGAAAAGGAAGATGATACTCAAGTGCCTTGCCGGGGTCCTTGCTCGGGCGGAGTTGCACTGGGAAGAGTTGAAGTCTTTACACTCGTCGGTCTTCACACAAGGAGGGCTTCACACTGCCGTTTCCGCTGCCGCGGACTATCACGCTATTTATACTCACTTGAGTATCGTTATTGAAAGCAGCTGGGAACGCCCCCAACAAACTCGCTCCCAACGTGGCAATGACCAAACAAATGCTAACTCCCACACGCACCGAGAGAATATACCAAAACTAATAATACACACCTCTGCACTACACAGACACACTTATCCAACAACAAATGAACAAACAATCAAATGAGAAAAGTTACAAACACTTACAGAGTAGTTGTCTATCAATTGCTCATGGACACACTCCCAGCTGAGCCCTGCCCACAGAGCTCACTACAGACAGACTGTGAAGGATTAGAACTGCTCCAAGATTCAGCACCCAAAGATGACTTTCTTGAAAATGGACAGCAAAGCCAGGACAACATACTTCAACTTCCGATAACACCAGAGCAACAGCCCCTGTCACCAGACATGTCATTCCTCTCTCCAGCATCCCCGCATCTGGGCTTCTCAGAGAAAATGGAGGAACTGATTTTTGTTGGAACTAGACTATCACACTCAATTGCTGCGAGCCCCCAGATATCAACCAAAAAGCGTCGAGCCCCACAACCACCAAAGCCTGTGGGCCCAGCTCCCCCTCCTCCTGTGAGATTTCTTCGGTCACAACGCCAGGGCCCACACCCTCCTCCATCTGTTGTAGGTGAACCAAAAACAACTGATTCCAGCTCTCAGTGATGTGTTTTGGGTCCCCGCTATGATAACAGTACCTTTATCAAATGTTTACAAAACAAGTGGGAACCCAGTGTGCCTGCCTCTTTCTCTATCTCTGTTCTGTTACGTGAAAGAAAGTCTAAGGCCTTGTCAGGCCGTTTAACAAACCAATATAATCTGCTGCCTGTTACCTGTCAAACTAAGACTAATGTGGGTGAAAAAATTAATACTGTTAAGTTAGCACTTTTAAACATCTGTTCACTTAAGAACAAATCATTCCTAGTCAGCGACTTAATAACCACAAACAACCTAGATTTTTTGCTTCTAAATGAAACGTGGTTAGAAGAAAACTGTAGTGCAACAGTCCTAAATGAAGCAGCCCCTCCTAACTTTACTTTTATGAGTGTTTGCAGAGCTGTTAGGAGAGGTGGAGGTGTTGCTGCTCTTTTTAAAGATTCCTATCAATGTAAGCAAGTATCATTTGGTGATTATTTGTCTCTAGAATATCTGGGTATTGTGTTAAAAGGTTCTCCACGCATCCTGCTTATCATTGTTTACAGGCCTCCAAAGTACTCTCCAGCCTTTATTGAGGAATTTACAGAACTGTTATCAATAATTTCCTCAGAGTTTGACTGTTTTGCTATTGCTGGGGATTTTAACATTCACATAGATAATATTGAATCCAGTACAACAAAAGAGCTCATGACTGTTCTTAACACTTTTGATTTGACACAGCATGTAAATGGACCCACACACAATCGTGGACACACTCTAGATTTACTTATCAGTAAGGGTCTAAACATTTCATCGATTGTTATTAAGGATGTGGCACTGTCTGATCATTTCTGTATTTTCTTTGACATATCAATCACTCCTGCCATTGAAGCTAGATCTGTCTCTGTCAAAAAGAGATGCTTAAATGAGAACACTAATGTGCTGTTTATGAAGGCTTTATCTCTAAAACCAAGCATACCTGCAGACTCTGTTGATTTTCTCCTTGACTCCTTTAACTCAAAAGTTAAGAGTGTAATGGAAGATATTGCCCCTCTGAAAGTCAGGAAAAAGAGTGGCAAACAAAAGGCACCATGGAGAAACTCAACAGCAGTTCAAATAATGAAAAGACAATGCAGAAAATCTGAACGAAAGTGGCGGAAGACAAAACTTGTAGTCCATTATAACATCTATAAAGACAGCCTTCATGCTTTCAATGTTGAACTAGGCAAAGCTAGACAGACCTTCTTCTCAAATATTATAAACAAACACATAAACAACACGCGCACTCTTTTTGCTACTGTAGACAGACTAACAAACCCCCCGAGTCACATTCCCAGAGAAATGCTCTCAGACAGCAAATGCAGTGAGTTTGCTTCCTTCTTCTCAGAGAAAATCAATAATATCAGAAAGGCGATCAGCACATCCTCTAGTTGCTCTGGGGTCAGTCAGATCAGACCAAACCCTCGGAAAATTACTATGTCTGATTTCGAAACAATTGACGGTAAAATTTTAGAAGACACAGTACAGCATCTTAAAACATCAACCTGCACCCTTGACGCACTCCCCACTTCTTTTTTCAAAAGTGTGTTTAACTGTTTGGAAGCAGATCTCCTAGAAGTGGTGAACTCCTCACTTCTCTACGGGACTTTTCCAACCGCCCTTAAAACTGCAATAGTTAAGCCTCTTCTGAAAAAGAGAAATCTAGATAACTCCATACTGAGCAACTACAGACCAATCTCAAATCTCCCCTTCATAGGCAAAATCATCGAAAAAGTTGTTTTCAATCAACTAAACAAATTCTTAAACTCAAACGGATTCTTTGACAATTTTCAATCTGGTTTCCGACCGCATCACAGCACAGAGACAGCGCTCATAAAGATTATAAATGATATTCGCTTGAATACTGATACAGGCAAAACATCAATTCTGGTTCTACTCGATCTCAGTGCTGCATTCGACACTGTTGACCACACCATACTTCTAGACAGGCTGGAAAACTGGGTCGGGCTTTCTAGGATGGTCCTCAGATGGTTCAGATCATACTTAGAAAGGAGAGGTTATTATGTGAGTATAGGAGACCATAAGTCTGAGTGGACGTCCATGACATGCGGAGTCCCACAAGGGTCAATTCTAGCACCTCTCCTGTTTAACCTGTATATGCTGCCACTGAGCCAAATAATGAAAAAGAACAATATTGCTTACCACAGCTATGCTGACGACACCCAGCTCTACTTAGCACTGTCACCTAATGACTACAGCCCCATTGACTCGCTGTGCAAATGCATTGATGAAGTTAACGACTGGATGTGCCAAAACTATCTTCAGTTAAACAAAGACAAAACTGAAATCATTACATTTGGAAACAAAGATGAAATTCTCAAGGTGAACGCGTATCTTGAGGCTAAAGGTCTGATAACAAAAAATCAAGTCAGGAATCTTGGTGTAATTTTGGAGTCAGACCTGAGTTTCAGTAGTCATGTCAAAGCAATAACTAAATCAGCATACTATCATCTGAAAAATATTGCAAGGATTAGATGTTTTGTCTCCAGGCAAGACTTAGAGAAACTGGTTCACGCTTTCATCACCAGTAGGGTGGACTATTGTAATGGCCTTCTCACTGGCCTTCCCAAAAAGACCATTAGACAGCTGCAGCTCATACAGAACGCTGCTGCCAGGATTCTGAGCAGAACCAGAAAATATGACCATATCACACCAGTCCTCAGGTCTTTACACTGGCTTCCAGTTACATCTAGGATTGATTTTAAAGTACTATTACTTGTTTATAAATCACTTAATGACCTAGGACCTCAATACATCGCAGATATGCTGATTAAATACAAACCCAACAGATCACTCAGATCAGCAGGATCAAGTCAGTTAGAAATACCAAGAGTTCACTCAAAGCAAGGAGAGTCTGCCTTTAGCTATTATGCCAGCCGTAGTTGGAACCGGCTTCCTGAACAGATCAGATGTGCTCCAACAGTAGCCACATTCAAATCCAGACTCAAAACACATCTGTTCAGCTGTGCATTTACTGAATGAGCTCTGAGCACTGTACGTCCGACTGATTGCACCTTATCTATGCATCATTTTTTAAATAATTTTTTTATAACTGTTTTAGTTTACCTGTTCTTTTCTTTGGTTATCATCATTTTATTACTTTTAATTCTCTTTACATTGTATTCTTTTTCTTATGCATTTTTTAGCCCTATTTTAATTCCTTTCTATGTAAAGCACTTTGAATTGCCATTGTGTATGAAATGTGCTATATAAATAAACTTGCCTTGCCTTGCCTATCAGTCAATTGAATTGCTCCTCTCTAGCCAAATTGTTTCAAACACACGAGGCTTTTAATACCTCGCTGGCCACGCCCCCAACAAACTCGCTCCCAACGTGGCAATGACCAAACAAATGCTAACTCAACAAATGCTAACTCCCACACACACCGAGAGAATATACCAAAACTAGCACAGTATCACACCAGCACAGCAGAATCCAGTGCCGTCACATGAGCACCATTAAATACAGATAGAAGCACATTCGCGGCCCTAGGAGTTACAGTGTAACGCT
Source organism: Pseudorasbora parva (assembly GCF_024679245.1). Taxonomy (NCBI): domain Eukaryota; kingdom Metazoa; phylum Chordata; class Actinopteri; order Cypriniformes; family Gobionidae; genus Pseudorasbora; species Pseudorasbora parva. The sequence continues at coordinate 34,940,847 of NC_090185.1, read as the reverse complement.
GCGTTTAAGACGAACTAGCGGCTCTCCTGTGTGTGTGTGTGTGGTTGGGGATGTCATTAGTGTTACACAGCCGGCGCCCTGCTGATTATCATGTCAGTGTTAACGTCACAGGCTATATTACTGTTAGACACTGTTGTGATGTACTCGACAGACACCCAACGTTAATTATTTTAAACAGCATAACGGCCGTTAAAAGTTAAGCAAACCGGCCAGGTTGCACGTGAATAAACATGTAAATGGCAGATAAAAAAAACAGACTTGCGGCTTGGAAGTTCCCGGTAAACTGGACATCTGTCATGCGGCTTCAGAGCTGGTGACAGGTTCCAGTAAAGTGACGCTCGGCCTACTGCTTCAGTATACCTATATGCAATGATATGCAAACTACGCTATGCTTACCCCTTCCCTCAGACCCCGCCCCTCTCCACGCCAAAACAGTAACAGAAAGTTGAAACTGAAAATCAGTGACATTGAAAAAAACTGACATTGTAAAAAAAAACTGTCACTGAAAAAGAGTGACATGAAGAAAAAATCTGAAGATTGTCATTGAAAAATACAAATAAATCCCACTACAATAAAAGAATAAGATTGTAATATTTTAATAATTTTATTTTTTCAGTGCCAATACTTGTTTCAATGCCAATACAACTGTTTTCAATGCAAATGTTTCAATACCAAAGTTTCCTTTTTCAGTTCTGCTTTTGTTTTCAATGACAATTTTAATTTGTGATGCCAAATTTTAAAGTCACCATTCTGGCTCCATATAAACGCTGTAAAAACACATAATGACGAAGGCCGAGTTGCGCTTGAGTGCTTCTAGTAAACACAGAAGCTGGTGAACGGCGGTCTTTCAAAATAGCTTTGACCTCGACTCTGGAAGACTTGGAGTTAAGCTTTATTTCTGAGAAAAGAACAAAGAACGGCACTGAAGTCATTCTTAAAAAGGGAAGATGTGTTCTGAGTTTTGCCAACTGGATACGGCGAATGTTTAATCTATCAACAAGCTCTGTTTCACCTCCGTTGCTCTGGTTGGTGTAGCGCTATCCTATCGCGTGCAGAGGGAGTTTGAAAGACAACCGTTTATCCCGCCCCTCTGATTGAGCTGTCAATGGTGAGTTTCCAGACCAAACATCTTGATGCGGGTCTGGCTTGTCAGGCTAGTGATGACGTCATCAAAATCTGTAATTCCCTTTAACGGAAGTGAGAGACTGTACGTTTTGAATGCTTATATCTCCTAAAGGCAAATTTTGTCATTGTTTTGGAACACACTAGCTTTATTGGTAACTTTAAGGCTAACATAGTCATACTAAAAGTGAATTTATTTTTATTTCAGTGGGCCTTTAAGCTTGTGTATATTTTTTTATTAATGTACACTGTAAAAAAGGTCCATACAAATAGGGCATAATGTACTGTATAAATATGAAGGAATTTTCAGTATTGTTTTTTTTTTTTTTTTTTTTTTACAGATGTTTTACCTGTATTTTTAATTACACATTGCATTAGTTTGTGTTGTAAGGGCTAACGGAAATTTCCATAAAATTACTGGTTAATGTACTGGCAAAAAATTACCAGTACATTTTTCCATTTAAAATTTTTATAGTGTAGGGTTTTTCCTTTGTGTTTTATATAATGATCACTGGGAGGTGCTCTAGGCCTATGTTTTTCTTGATTGTTTTTTCTCTGAAGAGAAATATTCCAAAAACTATTCAGTCGAATTTGGTGAACTGCTTGACCAGTTTACTAAAAAGAACTGGTTCAAAAGAACGATTCATTCACGAACTGGACAGACAACACTATGCTAAAAACGAAAGTAAAGAGTTACACATGTTCATTGCATTGTACCGTTTTGAAAATGGCAATCTGAGCATGTGACTGCCTTTCTAAATTGTCTACATTTTGTCTTAGTGATATATGCCTGTTTCGTTGTTGACGTTGTGTCTGAAGCTTGTGCAACGGATCAGCCCTCTTCTGGAAAGGAGGAGGGGAGTATAGCAGCTCATTTGCATTTAAAGGGACACACAAAAATGCACACCCAAATGGGGCAAATTTGACAAGCTATAATACATTACCTGATTGGAATGTAAACCTTTTGGATGACTCTTGATTTGATTCCAGTCACTGGGTTTTTATTAGAGTAGTCATTTTTTGCTAAATTGGAACAATTTTATTCAAAATGATCTGATTCACTAGATTTCATTATTCAATTTGATTCAGTATTTTTATTATAATGTTCTAAATAAACTTTAAGTTAAATAAAATGTTAGATACTAAATGCAACATACAACATTACCACATGAGGTTTTCTACACCTATCAATTAGAGATTGTTGGCAAGTAAAAATCCTATTTTATGATCCATTGAATCGGCAAGTGTCGTTACACCCTTAAATACTGATATTTGTGTTGTTTTATGTGGTATGAGCCAAGCGTTAGATTCAATCACCGCTGTTAGCATGTTTTTTTGTAAAACACTGTATATACACCTAAAACACTGTATATACACATAAAACACTGTGAGCAATAAGTATAAAGTACTGCATTAAATAAGCAATGCCCTAATATTTCTTTAGTCAGTGAAAGAAAAGTCAGTCAGTTTTACTTTCTCATGCAGTTTTACCCTCTTTTTTACGTCTTCTCAAATTTTTCCTTCTCTTATTTCGTGAATTTCTCAATTTTTATGCCTACTCGTTTCCCCTCAGCTCATTACTAAAGCACAAACGGAGGACAGGTTCTGCCTGAACAACATTAATTAGTATGTGGAAATATGTCCACCGCTTCATTATTCCTTGTCTCTGCCAATATCAGATGTTGTGTTATTAAATCAAAACGGCTACGCTCCCTCATGCTAGCAATGTCATATCAAAGAGTTACTGCCTTTATTTTATAACTCATTATTAATGTACTTGGCCAAACTTTCCCTCGGTAGCAAGTCCAAGTCTGCAGGGTGTTTCAAATGTTAAAAACACAGATATGTCTTCGTAAAATTAATTATTTATATTGTAAAATATTGTGTGTTGAATAAGTTGAATCTAACAATTAGAGAAATAGATGGCATGGCTGATACTGGAATAATTTCCTGAGCCTGTTGCTGATATTCGTTTTCTCTATAAACCACTGCTTTCCAAGACCAGGAATTTTTTTCCCCCTTTATGTACAGTGACATCAATATGTGTGTGTGTATGTTTGTTTTTCACAAACTATGGACATTCCATAGGCGTAATGGTTTTTATACTGTACAAACCGTATTTTCTATCCCCTTACACTGCCCCTGCCCCTAAACCCATTACAGGAAACACTCTGCATTTTTACTTTCTAAAAAAAAATGAATCCTGTATGATTTATAAGCATTTTCAAAAGTGAGGACATGGCCAATGTCCTCATATTTCACCCTCTCCTTGTAATACCTATGTCATACCCTTGTCATTATACACATTTGTGTCCTCATATGTCACACACACACACACACACACACACACACACACACACACACACACACACACACACACACACACACACACACACACACACACACACACACACACACAGACACATACATACACTCGCACACACATTAACAATTTTTCTTTGCATTCTATTAATATGTATTAACATTTGTATTACGTAAATACATTTTTATTATGTTTAATACATTTAATAGAATAATAGATTTTAATAGATTTTTACTTTAAAAAAGATAATTACTTTAAAAATAAATAAATAATAATAATAATAATAATAATAATAATACATGTATTTTACATTAATTTTTCCAGTAGCAGAACTTAAAATGTAATTTCAAAGCAATGTTCAAACGAAACCTCAGTCCACTGCAACCATTGTCATGCACAGATTTTCCTGGAGGGCCTGAAGGCCTTCAATGTTAACACAGCTACGCTAGCTACATATATATAATGAATGACTCTTGGAGGCAGTGCAGATTCATTGTGCCGGGTTCGATTTATTCCAAAGAAGTAGAGAGATTAATAAGGAGTGACGGACTGTAGGTGGTCCACATTAGCACTTCAAAGGGTAAGTCCATCCAGAGTCGCTCAAGATGACCTGTGCACCATTTACTGCACGGGATCTAATGACAGGTCAAAATACCACAGCTCCTCTGAGCTGCCTCAAATCAGTGTAGTAAGACTATCTCATCTCATTATCCTGGTAGCTCTGAAGGAAGTTTCACAGAGATGCTAATGGACATAATGACATTAAGCCATGTTCCTATCACAAAGCCACCAATTTAGATGGGATGCAGCATTAATCTGGCTGCACGGGTTTGACATGAATCCTCCAGGGTGAGTGGACTAATTAATGTCTAGACGGTGTGGGAAAGATTCCTGGCTCCTCGGAAGAACTACATTGTGTAGGAGGCTTGCAGAGAGTTATTCCCTATATGTGGTCCTTATTAAAAACTTAAAGAGTCCATATTTATGTCCTTTTATATGGTCTTAATTGTTTTTTTGTGGTCTACTAGAAGAGGTTTTTCATGCCTGAATTTTCAAAAACACCTTATTTCCTGGTTAAGTTGTTAAGTTTCTCTCTTTATAAAGATAAGAGTCAAATAAGCAGTCAACCTATCGTTAAAGCAGTTTTTCACGTTAAGCTATTAAATAGCGACAGAATGTGTGAGGTTATTAATGTACAAATTATTTAATAGTCTTCTTTATTTCATTATGGGAAGGGCTAGGCTGGGCTCATGTTTGTGCTTCAAGCTTACAAGCTGATATAGTCACATTGGCCCTCATTTATCAATCTTGCGTAGAAACGGGTGTATATGTTGGCGTAAGATTATGCTTACACTCCTCTCATCGCCTGATTTATGAAGCTGTGCGCACCTCTGCAATCCAGGTGTACGCAATACTTGCTCTTGATAAATGCTGCGGCTGAAACCGATCGTCATTAGAATAACACGCCCCTATATATTCAAGTCTCCGCCTCCCCCACGGCCTCTTTTTACACCATGGACACATGGAAGACGGCAAAGAAGCGAAACTTCTCCGACGTGGAGATCGGGTGCGTCTCAATCATCTTACTAGTCCACTAGTCAGGGCACTGATTAGGACATAAGTCAATGGGCTGACTCCCGGATCAGTGCCCTGACTAGTGAACTAGTGAGACGATTGAGACGCGCCCATCGAGACCATCACCAGGGAAGTGGAAAAAAAACCCGAAAGTGTTTTATTTGGGAGTTTAAAGAGTGAGATTAAAGGCACCTACAAAAACAAAATATGGACCTAAATTACGAGTATTCTTAATAGTGTGGAGGTTGAGAAGCGCACTCCAGCAGTTTAAATAGCTGTTTGGATGATAAATTACCATCACAATGCATTATTTTACAGCACATGTTTTGAAACAATTAGCATTTAATTTCGTATCACGGCACATGTATTGGGGTGTACAATAGTGATGATGAGGAGTACCATTCATTCACATTAATAACTACATGACAATTTGTAAGATTCTTCTTCTTATTATTATAATTTTTATTCTTAATGATGCTTGTTATTTAGAAGAAGAATGTCGTTTTTATTGATTTCATTATTATTTAAAAGAAGAAGGTCATTTTTATTATTTTGTCACTCTGAATTATTTTAGTCCCAGTCCGTGCGCAGCTGCCGGGCCTAACCCTGAAACGTCTGATAAAGCGCACAGGCTCGCGACTGGAGGAATACATATGCCTACAATTCAAATGCTTTGGTAAAGTCACACAAATTAAACATTGACGTTCATGTTGCACAAAAATAAACACTGAATGTTGTTGTTGTGGTTTTTAACAATGGGTCATATAGCATATCTTGTCAGTGCGTTTTGTGGTGTTAGGAGTTTTTGTTTTCTGATTTTCACACTAACTCATACGTGCGTACACCTGAGCTGGCGTAGGATTTGAGCGTGCCGTACGCCAACGTCCATATTGATAAATCTCAAAGTCACCGTGGTTTTGGGTGTACACAAGGTGTATGCTGGAAATTTGGTGTACGCATTCACATAAATGAGGGCCACTACATGTATGACACTGGAATTACATTTTCTCATCAAAATACTTGCTGCTTCCCCAAATATTACACAAAATAATTGCCTACTTCATAGATCACCCAGTCTTTTAAAGATGGTTGTTATAAAAAAGCAATTCAAATTGCTATTGTTAGTAATTTGAATAATAATGTGACACTGACATGTCAACTCCAAATTCACTTTGTAAAACGTAAATGCTAAACTAATTAATGTATGCATGGCTGTACTAACAAAAAAACAAAAACAAAAAACAACAACAAATAAAGCTACATGAATGCAAGACTGGACAATTTATCAAGTAAGCCTGTTAATATTTGGGGGAGCAGCATGCATTTCGACTATAAAATGACACATCTGGCTATTCTGTTGAGTCATTTGTCCAAAGATACTGTATGGACAATCCAACCCAGTATGGCTCATTTTTTCTATGTATTTTGCTCTGTCGAGTGGCAGAAGTGATTCTACGGAGGCTATACTGGTTATCACCATACAGTTCCATTGTGGTGGAAAGCATGGTTTACCCCACGCAAACTCCTAAAAAACAAAACAAAAAAAACAAAAAAAAAACATAAAAGCCTGTTGACACCAAGAACAATAACTAATGCTTACTGTATTAGCCCCCACTGTCAAATGTTTTTTATTGTTCTGAGCTGAAAAAAATGTGTTCTGAATATGATACCAACAATATCATTCCTCTCTGCTTTGCTATTCTTTTACATTTGCGTTATAGGTATCAAGACTTCTGTGTCTGAGAGCGGAGAGAAGGAGGGTTCGAATGATGGTTGTTGTTTAATTTATGAAGAATGTAGCCAAGTCTTCAGCTTTGATGATTGAGGAAGGAGGATTATGAAGCGAAGAGAATGTTTTGAAAACTGTGGGAGTCAGAAGAATTGTTAATTTTGTTGTGGTAATAAGTCATTTTAGCAGTAGAGACATTAGCAAAGAAGAAAGAGAGAAGGGATTGATACAAACCAAGGTCAGCAGGATCTTTCGATCTGCACCACCTTACACTTTGAATCCCTGAATTTAGAATTTTTTTTACACAGAACATCAAATAGCCATGGGGCAGAGGGAGTGGTGTGGGCTGGCCTTGATGCAATGTGGCAGAAAAACAAAATGTTAGAGTGGAGAAAAGCATATTAGTTTCACTGATAGTATCTAGTGATGATAGCTGATTAGGGCGAGAAAATGTGGATGAGACCAAAGAGGATAGGCGGGAGGGTGAGAGTGTGCGTAGGTTACGCTGAAAGGTGACCTGTGGAGGAGTGTGTGTTGCATCATGGTTGAGGTTAAAAGTGAGGATGAAGTGATCTGAGGATTGCAGTCGAGTGGCCATCGTATGGTCCAGGCTTGTGCAAGATTCAGAATTTCATAATTGGCCTCCATTCAATTCATAAATTGGTATTTTAATTGAATTGCCTCCACCCCACAGGAAGTTGAATTTGAATTTGAATGACAGGAAGTGGAATGGACCTAATTCATGACAATTCAAAGAAATTCCACACAGTCATACAACAGAAAGAATGTGTTAAATCTCACATATATTCATTGTTAGGAAGGTTACTTTGAAAATGTAATTGCTTACTGTTATAAGTTACTCATTATAAATGTGGTTTGGGTCACTTAATTTGGATTACTTTATCATTGCAAAGCTATTTCCTTTTAATATGATTAGTAACTATTGAATTACACATTTTACCTCAATAATACAACTAAATACCATTACTTTTTTTTTGTAATTTAATAATATCATTTAATCACACATAACTACGCTGCAAAAAAATATTACACACTATCTACTTAAAAAAAAAATTATGGCAACAATATTACACATAATATTTTTATATTAATAGTTTTTTTTGTGGAACCTACCTGAATAAATTAAGTACAATTTCTAAATTATTTTTGTTTATAGCACATGATGATTTTAATATAATTAGTGGATTGTGCTTTTTTAAATTTAAGTTTTAAAAAAGGGTATACATTAGAGTAAATGGAAATTGTCTTATATTTATATTATGTTTATATTTGAATTTGAGTTATGTTATTAACTCAGCAATTAATATTAACTCAATTAATTAATTATGTTTAGCAATTAATACACTGTTTGCTGCTAGCGCAAGTAAAAACAAACTTATTCCACTAGCATTAGTAAAGTTATTGCTTA